>NW_028259157.1:13600000-13900000 GCF_977971745.1 Zootermopsis nevadensis
CCCAACGTTTCATTGTCTGTTAACTGCCCCGCCAGCATCCGCAATTGATCTGCTTCGAAGTCCTTTTGATCTGCAGTGCCAGGAACAGAACTGTCGCTTCACCATCTCCCCTCGGTCGTCGTAACGAACACAGGACACGACCTTTGAGCACTCGGGTGGAAAACTGCGTTCAGAGTGCCGACTCGATTTGTGGACGTTACTACGTACTTTTTTTTGAGTGACATCCGTAATTTCTTTTAATTAAAGGATTTTTGACGTGCGTTTTGCAGGCTGTAATTATGTTTTGTCCTGTGTCCCGCGTTGGGCGCGCGGTCTGGTTTCATGTAACGGGGTTGTGCGGAGTTCTCGTCCGGCGCGAAGGGGCTCGTTTTTGGTTTGGCCCATTCCAAGCAACACAGCGGTAGGCACTGCGTTCACGTAGGGGGACGGAGCGGAGGGGTCGCGAAGTTACAAACTACGAGTGGTTTGACGACGTTGTTCTTGGTTACGGCACAGTGCGGACGCCAGTGTTTCTGAGAAATTAATTCTCTCCAGTTTGTGGGCCCGAGCGCGCCATGACTCAGGACTAGACCGCGGTCTTCACCATCACGACGCGCCGTGAGAACCTCAGGAATCACCTTCAGAGTTGTCCGTTCTGGCCTCTTCAGAAGATTCCGCCCAGTGTCGATGGATTTCCACATTCAGTGACGATACGGAATCGGTGTAGATCTTAAATGCTTAGCCGTTTATTTTTATTTATATTTTTCAAGAGGTAGTTCGGTACATCGATATTAGTTAATAATGTCGATTCTGCATTTGCGTCAACAGCCGATGCTAGATTATTGGCAGTAATTACGTTCAGGAATGGTGTTAATCGTACCAAAAGAATATTAAGTAGTATTTTGTATGAATGTCCAAAATATACATTCTTCAGAAGATTAATAAGTGATTATTAATATTAAAAAAAATTGTGTGTTAGGTAAATTTGTACCAGTTTATATTTTTTCAGCTAATCCGACTGGTTCTTATGCCTTTTATAAACAAATAAAAAACGGAGAATCGCAAATATTCACGATTCCTTTCAGGCTACGTATATTAATGAATTTCGCTTTAGAATTTGATGGCGAATAGGCGACTCTGAGTAACAAAGAATTCTGACAGCGTTCAGTTCCATTTGTTTGTCCTCTCCGCGTGTCTCGTTTCTCTTTCAGCCGAGTGAGTAGTAAAACATGATTTATCAAGCCGTTCGTGGAAACATAGGCCTAGTCCGTCGATCTTAGTGTTTTAAGAACGCTGCATCAACTACAGAGGCTGCATAACGTTGAATCAGAATCATAAACTGAGGGCGGTTTATAATTAGAACGTTTCAGGACGCTTAGAAAAATCATCGAGGGGTATTTTAAAGAAGCCGGTCTGCGGATGTTACCCGCTTGTTAATCACGCGAAATGCCTCCACTGAGTGTAGTGTTTCGGCCTACTAGTCTGTTTGAGGCGCGGTTTTGACGTCCCGAGATAAATGGAGTCGAGAAATGAACCCATAGTACCCGGAGTCGGTCGTCTTACGCACGTTCTTCACGTCAGAATGCGTCGTGTGACCTGCGTCGTGTCAAAGTTCACTGTGTGACCGAATGTGGAATAAAATCGGTTCGAACATAAAGCAGCCGGATGTAGTTCAGAAGTTGCGTGAGCGTTGCCTAGCGCTTTGCTCTTGAGAGTAATGTTATGAGTTTGTCAACGATTCTGTACCCAGCTTTACTCCGCTCGTAAGTTGTCTTTCTAGAAATGTAAATACTGGGGATCTCTCTCCACACATTGACACTTACTCAAGGGAACGGAACAAGGCTGGGAAATATTGCCAGCCTCTTCAAAGTATTTGGACATGGAGGGCCTACGTCGTCTAATCCTTAATTCATTAGCATAATATACGCGCTAGCTGGTACTCATAACGCATATTCGCTACTCGACTCTGAATATCAGTAACCGTCCTATTTACAACACATGTACGTTAAAGAACCACTACGAAGTTTACATAGGTATGTTGACAGTATGTCCTGTGGGTCACACGACCTTTTGTGTGATGCATCTGGCGGCTTCGACCACAAGCAGCAGTAGTTACCACATAACTTTGGCGAGTCCACCCCCCCCCCCCCCCCCGGGCTTCCTATTTCTCCTGTATGCTGGTATAATGACGAGCCTTTCTCAACTGGGAATTATGCTAACCATCTATCAGCTGCTTTAACAATCAATACTCCTTTATAGGGGGCCGTATTTATGGGCTTGGCGTGATCCTCAGTGTAAACCCAGGTTATTTCCTTAAACAGCGTTAACCGGTTGGCCTTTGTAATGGGGAAGGGCTGTGTTTACTTCGCGGTACGGACTGGATTTTAAAACCAGTATCTCGTCGAGCTTTGCCGCCAGGTCTCAGAGCAACTTCTGAGACGGGACCAAAATTCCGCGTTTTTACCAAATCCGACCCTCATCGCTTCGCTTTCACTTCAGCCTAACTTTACCAGAAGGACGAGCGGGCACTGCTTGGGAACCTGCATATCAGAAAAAAAATTCCTCTTTAAATGTAGCCTCTCTCACGAGTTCTCTCCCCCCACCTTTTATTTTCTCTGTAAGAGTTAAACAGATGTGGCAACACTTGAAATTTTCATGATTCCACACCGGTATCCAGCTCAAGCCAAGCTGTGACCTCGGGTGACACGGTCTTTATGACAAATTTAAGGAAAATTGTGTTTCGTTCGGACGTTAAGCAGGGAAACACACACACACGGAGTTCATAAAAGTTTGACCCTTATCGGGAAATCGTTAAATATGAGTCAGAATGTCTTCTTTTTTTCGACTCTTTTACTCTGATCATCATTCAGTTGCAGAGCTAATGGCGTAATAAATTGGAGGCCGAACCACGCAGATCCAGTGCCATATGTTCCTGTTTTTAGAATTCTGAATCGCAGATGAATGTTAACGCGTGCATCCAAGTAGTTTTATGCAAAAGTTTCACGGCTTACGATCACGTTACATTACTGGGTGCATCCATTAGCCTATGTACGATAGTTGTGCCGTAGTAATGCACTTATAAAGTGGAGGACACTTTCCGCAGCACGAAAATGCCCTCTAGACCCCACCCGTAGGGTACACGGAAAGGGCGGCGTACTGACCACCCACAGACATCCTCTGTCACGTGACTTCGCCGAAGGACAATGCGTCGTTCTTCTGCGAGAAGAAACAGAAGTTCCTTGTCAGCTGCATCGGAGGTGCTACATCGCGTTTGCGAACCTGACAAAAGAGCGGACGAACTGAATGGTAGAAATCAAAATGATGCAAAAGTGTATTTCTTTTCTACTCTACATAGTTAACTTCATTAGTTGTAAGCATTTGTAAGTCCCCCCCCCAACCCCTTATTCTGCGTGCGAACGTCGTTAAAGCGAGAGGGGGGGATGGAATATTCGTTCGTTTTGGTCGGAAAGAGCAAAACGGAGGTCCAAGGTTTAGGTGGAAGGAGGATAATATTAAAATGTATATTATCCGAGGAATTTGTTGAGCGGCTGTTAGCTTCTGAAGCAGGTCTTTCCTTCGTCGTGTCGTCACTTTTCCTCTCTTGAACGACATTTAGAGCGTGACGTACGTGACCTCAGTGTGTTCGTTATACGTCATCCGAAATCACAGTCGGGTTAGCTCTGCTTTCGACTTTTCCTACTACGGCGCTGTTAAAACTGTCACGTGACTGTACTTGTAGGGACGAGTGATTATTGACGAGTGTGTGTTCCACTGGAAATGCCCGAAATCCGTTTGAACTGGTCTGTCCCAGGCAAAACCAAAACCCCAAGTGCAGCCTAACTCAATGAAACTCGTAAAAGCGACAGAACTTCATAGTTTTGTCTAAAACAAGCTGATCTAGGCGGATATCGGAAATTCCTGGTGACGTATTCACTGAGCTAGCGGTTAGTAACCTGCAGGGACAAAGCAGAAGTCTTCGTGGCTGAAGTGAGTTTTTAAGCCAGTTGTGACGGCAGAGCCAAAAGCGAGCTGTAACGGGTAATTTTGAATGATTATCTAAGTTCAATCGACTTGCTTTGTGGGCTGTGGATTGCACGGCAGGGGCCACGATCTTTAAATTTAATATTTTTTCATTGCGAGATTTCATGTGTTAGAACTCGGTAACACGAGGACATTTCTGATTCAGTACGGTAGTTCACAGAACATGTGTTGCGTGCTTTTAACAATCTGCAGAAAATCAAAAATATTCTACCCATAACACAATATAATTTGCATTTCGGAGTATAAAATATGTTTATCCCACTAGACCTTTGGTGTCGGGTGGGATAGGTTGATAGAATGAATCCTAGCCGAATATAAATGTTCTGACAGATAACAACAACGTTTGCTCTGACATTTTAAAATCCAGCCACTTTAGTACAATTTTGGTAATTTGGACCAGTAAAAATCTCCTCTGTATTCAAGTAATAACCGTCAGCGGATGATTTGCGTGACAGAGAAATCAGTTGTCCTCTTAAGGAAAACGTACGTTCGAACTGAAAGTTTTAGAAGGCACTGTACTTAGATGGCCAGGATAATTACGTAAGATGAATTCATCTTCATAATTTATACGCTAGTAATGTTCTCACTCACTCAGTCGATATGACTTCGTCAAAACACCTGTGTTCGTTGTAACGGAGATGGAGTGGAACTGATCTCATTTTACGTCCTTGCACTGTAAAGCGAAGTTACGCTGCATTTTGGAAGACCATCGGTCCACCAAGGAACAGACGAAAATTAAAACCTCGAAAGTTTGTATTTTAGCTCCCAGTATATTTAATTATGTTAATCGCGCGCTTTTAAAAGTATTCGATATTGAAGGTTAAATTTTATAATGAACTGTAAGAAAAAAACAAAACAATGTATGATATTAAAATGACGTCCAGAAGTACTCTGTTGTTCTATGATGAAGCGTCATTGCTAAGTGTCCAGAAACACAGCCTGTTCCAACGTAAAGTAACCGGTGTCAAATAGTCGCGTGACAGCTTTTTTTCGAGGCTCGTATTCTTATGGACGCAGCGTTCGAAGATCGTTGAGGGAGTGTGTGTCGTGTGTCCAGGACCGCATACCTCAGTTCCTTTCAGCGTCTCGTCCGCCTCGCATAAAAAAATAAAAGGCATAATTCTCGTGTTCCTTTTGTCCACACGTATCGAGGTATTTGGTACAACGTAAGGGCACAAGAAGTGATTGATTGATTGATTGATTGATTGATTGATTGATTGAGAACGACCATCGTACACAGCGGCAATTGAGACGTAACCAGATGTCTCGTGGCTGGCAGAAGCTTTATTATTATTATTATTATTAATTATCATCATCCCATCTATTCACCACTTTATGGGGTATGTACTTCCATGTACCCGAGACAGACCTTGTCCCTGAGGTACATAGGGGCAGCAGCTATTTCCGGGATACATTTTGTTTTTAATATGTATTACATGTATCATATAATTTTATTTTACGACAGCGTCTTTCGAATGATGTATGAAGTTCCCAAAATGGCAGTTTTCTGAAGTTCCCTGACGTCGTGTTCGCCCGGAATGTTGGCCAAATATTTCCTGAGCGACCTGGAGACAGTTGTTGTTGCTCCTATAACGATTGGAATTATTTTTGCTTGAATATTATAATTATTATTATTATTATTCTGAACCGTTTCTGTCCTTGTTTCAAAAGGTCGCCTAATGAGACGTACGTATCATTGCATAGTAATTTAGTGACCACTGATTGTAGGGAGGTAGAATTGCCCTTGTGCCTAAATAAGCATTACGCACGCCGTGAAGTCACGTGGGAGTGGATGAACAGCTCCAGGCATTTTTCCCGTAGTGTCGTTCTGCGATAATTTTCAAAGTAATGATTGGAAACGAGGCTCGAATGCTACGAGGTTTTCGAAACTTAATACTTTAGTTCGAATTTGGTTAATGGGGTGAAAAGTTGTGCCGTCAGCCCTTCCTCACTACGTTCCAGCCAGGAACACATGTCTGTCGACTCCATTTCGACGTGCGTTGCCCAGAGTTTTTACACCTGCCCACTGCAGTCTTTGGAGTTTCATTCTCAAAGTTTTTCAATTATTACTTCTGGTTTGAGATCGATATTCCTGTCTATCCATTGAGATTTTGCTGAATCACAGCCTCCGTTCGGTTGCCAGGACTACAGCAGCCCGCTCCCTCCCTCCCTCCGATCCCCACACATGGCAACTTCTTCTGCAGGAACATTGCCTCGAAACCAAAGTCGCCCTCCATGCCCGTAGATCTTGGGGTCTTCTGGCCCCAACCTTAGACGCGTGGCCGCCGTGGCGGTTGTCAAAACCCAGTCACATATTTGTGATAGTATCGTGTCTTGTGCGACTGCGCAGTTGCGTTCACTTTGGATTTTTTTAATACTTCCATTTACATTCTGCGAGTTAAAGTATCTTCACTTCCGATCTCTCCTCTAATTGTCTCCTGTCGTGAGATCTCGGTGTCGACGTCTGTGCTAGCAGGACGTGACAGTCAGTGGCTTCCGTTCTCTGACCGTCTGCGCTTATGGCCGTCGCCCAGCTGAGCTCCTACAAGTTGCAGGGGTGCAGTGCTGTCGAGGCCGACAACATTTCTTTGTGAATTTGCTGCGTAATATTCTGCTGCTGTGTGTTTAGAATCTGACATAGCCCAAATGCGCTGAAGTCTGTTGAGACAGATCGAGGGCGTTTGCAGACGGCGACGATGAAGACTGGAGAACTGCCTGGCGTTGTGCCCGGATTTGGCCGACTCGAATGTTCAATTAGAACCAGGCAATGCAAGGCGGGTGGGCGGGCATGGATAAAACATACGGCCTCGTTCCGAATACCAGAGCCCCTAAATAACGACGTTTTGGCTTAATTAGAATTTTAAATGACGTCTGTGCAGGGTGGAATGAGTTAAGGCACACGGGGTCAGCACGACGACTTCCCTCGTAATGAATGAATCGGGCTCGATCCGCGCGCCCCACGTTGCGTTTTAAGATAGATCCTTGCGGGGTGGCTGTGGTTTGAAAACTCGCGATGTCACACGCAGTCTCTTACGAACTGAGATAAGTGACGTAGTTATTTGAGGTCTCCATGGTGATTGTGTGAGAGCAGATTCTGCCCTTGTTGTGCCGTTGTACAGTATTCTGGCAAACTATTTCCCAGCGTTTCGGTGGAATATCCTGTCTCTATCTTCAGGGCCAAACCATACACAGGGCAACAATCTAGAATACCACAGTTTTAAGTATCTGACTCCATGGAGTACAGCCTTTCTTATGAAACCAACAGCCGCTTTTTATGGAACTCGATGTCTCGTTACTTTATTCACAGAAGCCCCACCCGCACCCCGCGGTCAGTGGTCCCTGTCTTGAGCGAGACGAATCCTGTTTACACCTTTGAAGTTTTGAACTGAAGGAAAGTTGATTCTGTTCAACTCCACACAATATTTTAATTGTGGAGATTAAATTTGTTCGGTTTATGTGCAGTGAACTGTATGGGACTGGGAAGGGAATGATATTTGCCTGTTTTTAAATGTCGCCACAGTTTCATGGAGAGACTGAGGAGAATCCCGTCAGGATTTGCTGGTACCTTGAGCGAGACATGTCTTGAACACGTGTTTGAAGTCTCCTTTATTCGTGGTGTATCGCATTTTTTCACATTGGTACATCAGCTGATTTCTTCAGAACTATTCGCAAATGGCTTAGAGCCATCGGGCAGGCTTCTTTACTGTTTATTCACTTTGTATTTTCCTTCTATGTTTATCTTAGTTTTCGTTGCATTGGGTTTAGACGAGACTGTGACATGGCCCCTTCTTGAACGTGGAGCTGCGCCCGCGGTCCGCCTTCTATTTCGACTTTAAGCTAAGAACGTACGAGCGACATTTCTGCAATGCACATGGGGACCGTTAGCCAATTATTAGCCAATTATTCTCTCTGGGAACTAATTTAGAGCTGCAAATCTAACAGTCCTTTGAAGTTCCTCCTCTCTTCCCAAAGTTCATGGCAGGGTGACAGTCCCCGCTCGCCCCCGCCCCCCACAATTCCTGCGGTTCTCTCGTTCTTCTCGTTCGTCCGCCCTGTACTCATTTCTCTTCCTTGCCATTCGCCCATTCATTGCAATCGGCGCCCTCTCCCATTTCACTGAAGCTCAATTCATTATTTCCCGCTTTGTTTTGAAGATGCAGAACCACGGTAAGAACTTCTCGCCACAAATTGGGGGGGGGGGCGCTAAGGTTTGAACCCCCCTCACTCACCAACCCCTTCCACTCCTTTGTTGAAACACGGGGCCGGCCGTTACCTGTTCGTGGAGCGACTATCTAAACACGAACGTGCTACAGGTTTCTTGAAGAAAAGAGTGTGAAATTTGGTACCACTGAGAGCAAAACTTGAAGGCTCTTACTAGACGAACGAATAATAGAGAAAAAATGCACGAAATAAGGATTCGTGGTTTGTCAGAATTTCCGTAGCAAGGTATTAAAGGACACGCCGTAACCCGGAGATGTGAACCTGGAAACACGCACAGAATTTTAGCGAAGATACTTATTGAAAACCGGATATCGGAAAACCAAAAATAAGGTTAACTTTCTTACTGCGGGATCAGGTTTGTTTTTGGTAGGATCTGAGGTTCTCACGGCGGTGAGTACGGAGTTGAATGTCTTTTGGGTTTCAGAGGTCCTTGTTGACTCCATCGTCAGGGCTTCATCAATCATCGCTACCAGTCCACGTTCTGAGCGGGGCGAATTTCAATTAAGAAACATGTGATAGTTTAGGTCTGTGCAACTGAATATCATGAAAGTAAACTTTTTGTGTAATTAATTACACAGTTTGGTCATTTATAATTGAAGCACAGAGCGAGACGCATTGTTATAATAAATCTTGTCCAAAGTTCTCAACCGCCCTGGAGATGTTTTTCAGATCAATTGCACCCCCGGGCGCAAATGCAGTAGAGATTGTGGTGAGGGGCTTTCGAAGGGGGGGGGGGGTGCTTTCACGGATCAGCAGAGTTAATTTTCTGAATAGTCGTTGTTCCTCATCTCGCGACCTCGCGTGAACCCTGATTTGAGGTCGTCGAAAGTGGTTGCGTGTCTACCCGGATGCAGACTTTGTCGCCGGACCAGTTGTGTGCCGAAGTCAGAAATCCGGAGGCTTCATCGGCGGTTTTGTCGTGGGTTATAAAATTTGAGGCCTGTGATTCACACTAAGACATGATACACAAATGCATGTTTGATTTGACTGGATTTCTGTCAGTTTGGACTGCGTTTGTCTTAGCATTTCGTTCTTCCTGGCAAATGGTGTCTTAGGGAGTCGTATTGCCGCCGTCGTCTTATGCCTCCAGCGAGAGTTCCATGCGACTTTCGTAAAGAAGTGGAAGGAAACGGCATTGAAGCACTTCGCACCTTCATGATGTACTAAATTCTTAACTTTTTGGCAAAAGAAAATCAGTCGCTAAACTTGCAAGATATTGTGGAAGGTTGAAGGAAAAACAGTGTGAGAGATGACTTTGTATTTTATCCGGGAGAAGGAATGGGTTTTGTTTATAATGCTGTCAGAATTCTAAGCTTCTCGGAGGTGAAGGATATTATCTTTTTGTGTGATGAATAAATTGTTATACTATGTCTTATGCGTTCTGTCGAGACGCGTGTTTCGGGCCGTTTGACATTAAGATATTTATGGCCGTGTGTCGACACAAAACCATTCAGAAGCATTGTGATGCTGCCGAGCGTTGCAGAATATTGGCTGTCAGCGCCCAGGACTTTCGCTCGATTCCCGTAAGCTTCATTCTGTCTGACTGTCTGTCTTCTGGGATATATCACCGTGTAATCTGGTGAATGGTGGAGTGAGACCAGAAAGCGAGCAGAGTACGGAGTGGTTTATTTTTTAATTGGAAGAGTTGTCTGCTGTATTAAAGTCATTAAGAAGGATCTGCCACGAACATCTTTTATTCTTGAGGGGCTCTGAAGTAACGATTTAGCTAGGAGTGTGTCTCAAGTAACCTGTTAACTCCTTTGCTTAGGGTCTTCGAAGTAATTTCTGAGTTTAGGGTCGTACCACGGTAACTTCAGAGGGCCTGTCGTGTAATCCCTTCGTTAGGATACTAGAAGATTACATAATGAGAAGCTCCATAATTCGTAATCTTTACGAGATGTTTGGGTGATCAAATTAAAGGGGATGAGGTGGGTACAGCGTGTAGCACGTATGGGGGAACGAAGAAATGCGTAAACAATTTTGGTTGGAAAACCTGAATAGAAAAGATCGCTCGGAAGACGTGTGCGTAAATGGGAGGATGATATTAAAATGGGTTTTAAAACAGAATGTAGACGGGATTCATGTGTCTGAGGATAGGGACCGGTGGCGGGCTCTTGGGAACACTGTAATGGACCTCCCGGTTCCATAAAAGGCGTTGAATTTCTGGAGTAGCTGAGCGCGCTGTCAGCCTCTCAAGAAAGACTCTTGGAGCGAATTGGACAGAGAGATCACAGTTGCAGTCAGATACCCAAGATATGTTTCCTCCATATTTGTTTAACCCCTTGAAGCACGAAAAGTGAGAGATAGGAAGGCAGAGGAAGATGGAATTAGAGTGGGCGGCGACAGCGAGAAGCTTCAGACAGACACACGACATTTCGATTTTCTGATTGATGTGTGTTGAAATGATTTGGAAGATAGATTTAAGTGGCTAATTTTGATGAATTTAAATCGGGAGGCCTGCATGACAAGCTTGCAGTAGCAACTTGTAACTTGTGGCGATGATCATCAAAGTACAGTTTAAAAATTCAGTTTGTGCCTCAGAGAAGACGCAACGCGTTTTCATGACACGTCTGGGAGCCACCAAAACCCATCGTAAGCATAAGCAGCTTACGCTGACTGGGGCTCTGTGGCCAAGACGCAGTTCTCCTGAACGGCCAGGCAGGCAATGGCTTATGCAGGCTGTGGTTTTAACTCTGCTCTAATATGGTCGCTGCTTTATGTTCTCTGTCTGTGCTTGCTTCATTCCGCAGTTTATTCTATAAATCCTCGGGTACTAAAAGTGCAGCTTCCCAGTTCGGTGGGGTGGGGTGGGGGGGGGGGCGCAATTAATGTTCGTTCGAACGCAAAGTACGGAACTGTTTGTAGGCGCTCCATATGATCTTTGTTTTTGTGTCAGTAACGAGCAACTCGCCAGCTAATGAAATGTAGTGGAGAGTCTGCAGCCAGAGAAAGAAACACACAACACGAGATGAGATTCGAGGAATTGACGCTGGTGAAATTATAGATTGTGGTATTTCGGTTTGTGGAACGCCAGCCGCTGTTGCATCCATCTTAACGTATATAGCAATATAGCAGTATACTTTTTTTTACAAAACCGTCACATAACGACGCATCACATCGATAATCTAAAACTAGAAACCTGAATATCAGCCGTGCCTTGTAGTCTCCCTGATGATGGAGGCAGTAACCACCTGTGAAACGTCATGCCATCTTCATACCCGCCGCTGTGAGAACGTGAAGTCTCACTGATTTCGGATGCCGTTTCAGCCCTGAGCTCAGCGAACGTGCAGTTCCCGATGCTGAAACATCTTAAACAGGACACAAGAACAAATACAATTTGTGTTGGACAACAAAAGGATAACCGCGGATGCTGGGAATTGTGGTTGGCGACGGATTTCTGTTCTTTATGCCTACAGGATTGTCTGTCTGTCTGTATTCGTGCAAGGGAGGAGTTTGACTGCGTAGTTATTGATTTACCTGCTGCTACAGAGGTTCTGCCCGTCGAATGTGTACATAATTTTTATCTTTGGTTACCAATTTCCCTTTATGGTCGACACCTGCCATTATGATCGTAACACGCCGGGTATATTGACGTGAAATTATTGGTAGGAGGAAGTGCGCTTTCTGATGCTAAAACATTTGTTTTGACATCGAAGTGTAAATGGTCGTGACGCACGAGGACCACGCCCTGCCTGACATTGGTATCCGACAACCCTTCTTTCTGCTTCGTGAACATCCGACAAGTTGCAACTGCCTTGGGCCTCCACAGAACAGCTCTGATCACTACAGAGCTTGATCACAAGTCGAAACGTCGCTTCGGTTACGTTGTTTATTTTGCGACGCTGTTCCTACTGCGTAATGTCTAATGAGGTAACGACAGTTGTGTACTGCCCACGTTTTAATCTAGAGGAATTGGCGAAAACAACGAAGAACCTGATGACAATCCATGGGTGGACAGTCGTCGTCATACAGCGACTGCTAGATACGCCCGTGTGGTTTTGTGACCGCCAGCATCATGTCCTACCAAGTTTCTTAAAAATCGGCTAGATGTGAGAACCAACACGAAGCTCAGAAGCTCGAATGCTTTGCCTTGCCTTGGAAGGCTGCCTTTTTCACCCAGTAGCCAACGTAAAACATTGATTATCCAATTACGCACGTGATAGGTTTATTCGAGTTTCGAACAAAAGTTACGATCATATGACACCTGCTAAAATCTACTTCGTTTCCTTATCTTCTTCTTTAATCCTTACTTATGGTTCATTCAACGACGCTGTCAGTAGCGTCGAATGATGGGATGACTAATGAATAATGACTTAGAAAGAAAGGGGTAATTTGAATAGCCTGCTGTCCTGGAATTTGCCTGGAGGGTCTGAGAAGAACCATGAGACACCTTAGACACGAAGCAGCGACGACGTTTGTTCGTCTTGGATCGAAGGGTGGAACAAGCGAGCAGCTTTGTGCGCGTTTTGTTACTGCGTCAGTCCATGTTTGATCTTAGCGTGTCAGTAAGTCGTGTTTCATGTCATGCACTCTTCTCCTGCCCCATTTTCTAGAAGATAGTATCTTTTTTGGGGGAAGGGGTGGTTGGGGTTTGCAGCCAATGGAGACTTGGAGAGGCCGTGAAATTTCCAGTTCAGGTTTGAACCGCTGTCGTATATACGTAATTACTTACGAGAATGTATGATAAATGTTGATACATTGAACTGCAACGCTAAATTTCTTGAAACTTCTCTCTTTCTCTTATCTTCAACAGCTCTGAATGCATTTACTGTGTTGATTTTAAATTTATTATTTCATAAAAAAATACAGCTCATTAGTTGTGGGCAAGACGAGACACAAACTAGACTTGATTTTAGATTCTCACGGCTCCGAGGCTGAAAGCGGCTGTCTTCAGGAGCCTTGCAATTCCACAGACGATTCAGAGGTACTTGCTGTCTCCATCAGTAGATCGGTGATGATGGAGAGAGCAAGGACCTCTGAAACGTCGATAACTTGTAAAAGACTACACGTCTCAGACGGCCATCTCCATAATTGGCGTTTCTGAAACTTCTCTCCAGCTCCTTCCGTGCTAACGATTTGTACTTGGCTCACCTTAATGTTATTGGATTTGGATCTGCTAATAGCAGGATATTGAAGTCTGTTCTGTTTGTTTCAGGTAAGTGCCCCCGTGTGCAGTTTATTTTGAATTCAATAAGGGGTAAGTGATTACACGCCGCATGCAATGCTTTCGTCACGAATCAGTCCCCTCGCTTTTGTGGTTGGACGGGAGGACTATTTAAGTGATTTCGCTGTTGTCTGATTAAGCGGCGGCTGTGACGCAGAAACGTTGCCATCGCCGGAGGATTGCTGCGGGCGCCATCTTGTCGCGTTTAGTTGGATATTTGAAGTGCTGTCCTGAGAGCGAACACCGTTTTTGTGTGGGCCCGCAACTTTGGTTTGGTGTCTCTTGAGAACAGCTTGTTTACTGACTGCACCGAGACTGAGAAATGAATGTTTGGTTTGCTGACGGTCTGCTAGGTTCGTTGGTTTAGGAGCTGTGGGTTCAGACGCAGGAAATCCGTTAACTATTTGAGGATGAGCGTAGTCGAGGGGCGGGGGCGAGTGTTTGCGGGTAGCCGTTGTGGTTGTCAAACGGGAAGACAAGGAAGAACGGGCTTTGGGGTGTAGGTCAGGCGACGAGCGCTGTCAATCACCTGCTCGCCCCCAGTTACATTCTGTTGATGCTGTGGGCAGGGGCTGAGAAACAAGACGCAGATGAATTGTTTTGATGGCAGTCCGGTGGTATCCCCCTGGCACGTCCCCCGCTTGTGCTCCTGAGGAGTGTACTAAGTGCAGTACGCAACTTACCCTCCGATGTCTAAAACGTAAATGTACGTTTGTGGTCTATTTAACGACGCTGCCAACGGCTCTAACTGTGCAGCGTCTAATGACAGGACGACCAGGGAACAATGAGTTGGAAATGATGCGAAGTGAAGCGATCGTGGCCTGATTTATGATATCATCTTAGCTTCTTCCTGGAGGGACAGAGGAAAAACACGAAACGATAGTTGTCATAGCCGGTCTCCGGGCTGAGATTTGGAACCAGAAATCCTCCTTGGACCCCAGTCGTGAAGAACTTGGTTTCTGCGTCTTGGAAACCGAGCACGACAGAACAGCAGCACCGAGAATTTCCTCGCAGGAGACAAATGGCGAGTGGCGGAAGACTGGAGCCTCGGCCTCTTTAACAGGCCCAGATGTCACCCGGGTGAACATGGATCAGCGGTGGAATAAATCTGACAGGGACAAGCCGAAGCATATCTCACGCGGACTGCCCTGGGATCGAACTCGGGGCTTCCGTGGTGACAGCTTTGGGGGTTAGCGCGAGAGATCGGGAGACGACGCGCTATTAAAATGCAAACATTTCTTGAGCAGGTCTGTGTCGTCTGCCACGCCTCTCCTGCGTGGAATTTGCTAACCATATCTTGTTGTTATGTCCTCATTCCTGCGTGGAGGGGTTGGTAGGACTGCCTGAGCTTAAGAAGAAGGAAAGAGGCTTCTAGTGCCATGAAATGAGGCGGAAACGCAGCGCGGAGAGGAGAGAGACGTTACAACGATCCTCGTGTTGCGTGGACGGATGAGACGGGGGAAGGACGGCCATCATCAGGCACTGGCGCCCCCAGTCGTCACGTCGCAGCGGATGGGCTGTCTGTCTGTCTGTCTTGGAGCCGGGCTGGCCGAATCATTTGTTAGCCGTTAACACTGGCGATGACTACACCCTCCCGCTACGGAGTGCCTGTTTTTACCGCTGAAGCTCTGGCTGATGAGGGCATGATGGACCGCGGCGAAACACACAGCCTGATGATGTATGGTCATGAGTTCCATTCTGTATTACAGCAACAACCATTAAAAAAAACAGCGAGCATTCTAGTAGATGGCGTTGTCGCTTCTTCAGATCTTGAACCGTAATTGATTTCGTCACGTAAACATCGAAATGACGTCGCTGTGCTGAAGTACGATCACCGACTGCAATAAGAAATGCTCAGCGCCGGGTACTCACTCAGTCAGTGACAGACTCACTTGTAAATGGCGTATCGTTCGTGTGGAAATGCCGAAATCCGGGGCTCGTGTTTCTGCAGCTTCGGAGGTAGAAATAAGACCGACCGAAACGACTAGTTCTGACGCTTCTGGAACAGTTCCTGAGCTGCTTCATTATTAAACACGAAGCACAAATGTTCCGTTTTGCCGCTCAGGATGGAAATCGCATTTCAGAAACGAGTTTCTTAATCTAACGACTGTTTTATTTATTTAGAACGTTTGCTTTTTGAAGTCGGTGACTTTAAATATGAAGCAGACTTATTCAACATAAAGAATACATTCCTAAAATTAAGTACGAATTATTATTTTTGAGGCAGCAGTTACGTACAGTCATGGACACGGTGACAATATTTGAGGTTCTGTGAGGTAAATATTGCTCAGTAGGAATCTTTACGTATGTAGTAAGTTGTTTCCAAAATGGGTGGGTGACGTTCTGTAACAATCGTACGTTTAGGAGCTATAGAAGAAATTCTAGCTGCGGTAACATTCCGTCATTCTGCCATCGGTTCACGAGGTCAAAACACTGACCCGCCAGTTAAATTTCCTATCATTTTTTGCTATGAACGTAAATTATATTACCCGAGTTGTCATGAACATGTAAGGATTCATATGACCGGAAGCCTTTTCAGTAGTGGTCTTCATTTGTCGCACACCGTCTTTCCTGAAATACATGAGCTGCTGACATCAGTGTTTTTGAGCTGTGAGTTTGCGCCCAAACACACTTTTGACAGCTTTTCTCCCACACCGTACGTTAAACTAAGCAAGTCTGAGTAACCGCTCTACATTTCGGAGAACTGTCGTAGGCCATAAGTAACTGAAAAAGTATCTGTCGGCGTTTAGATTCTGAGGATGCGATGAGCATCGTTTGTTACTAACAGATCGACAGAGGATTCTGTTAATGTGATTTCCAGCATAACACAGATTTGTTGCGTCGTGTAATGAGAGCCAGTTCATTCGGGCACACACACTCAGTGTCGTATGTTATAGCGTGTCGTTAAGAGGCCAGTGTCAGTGGAAGGGCTGTAGGCGTGCTTCGAATGTTCGCGGAACTCACCCTGCCCTGCGGGGAGTCCCACGCCAACTCGTCGGACGCGCTGTGAATGTTGGACATGAGATGAAATCCGAATTACGCGCGCGTACCAAACTACTCCACCTCTGGTGTTCACGTAAAATTTTATCGCTGGAATAAAGATTTTGTGACCCTCAGTCAGTGCTTGTTTCATTGGCTGAGCTCAGTTTATTCGAAATAATTCATTGCCTTGTGGAGTGCCATCAGGTGGGGTACGCCGGTAGTAAAAACAGCCTCGAAACTGGCAAAGACGGACGGAAGTCGCGTAGAGACGAGAGTGTAAGGACAAAATCAGGTTTCCGGTCTCGACTGAGAACACGTGAAGAAATGTTTCCTCCGAATCCTGATTAGACCCCTTCACGAAGTTCGGCATCATTGAGAAAGTTATGTGAGTTGCGTAATATGTAATCCACAATGTATACTTATTTGAAACAGGCGTGCACACACTCAGACATCTACACGTGCGTAATATTCACACGCTCGTGTAGGCCCATACGTGAGTGCGTACGCAGATCGAAAAAAATCGGCATTTTTTTTTAAGTATGTCCTGTTAAACTCTTGTACATTTTCTTTCCAAAGCTCTCAACGTTTTGTAAGTACGAGTCTTCAAGATTTTAGTGCGGCGTAAAATATTGTGACAAGACGTGTGGACTTTTTTCAGGACGCCAATAATATTGGCCACAAAACGCGCCGGTTTCCGTAAATAAATCGGACAGCATTGAAGAGCCTCGCGTGGGTGCAAGTTCCGTCAGTCTGCGCTACAAATTGTCGGATAGATGCGATCGCCCTTTCGTGCTAAGGTCGCCGTCGTTACTGATAAATAATAGCGGCCGTTGTGGGCAGGAGTGAATCGGCGATTATCTTCCATATTTCAGTCAGCATGTCCGTAAAGGCCATCATTACTGGGTACTTAAAGTTACGTCCTATTAGACCTGACAGGTTAGCTGAACGTACTTTTCTTGTCTGTGAACAGTAATTACGATATTTCTTGTTTACATTTGGTTTGTGATCCATTATCAGAATTGAAACTCCGCCTTTTCACGAAGTCTGCGCATTTCCACGACGCCTGAATTTACTTTAGTTGGTTAAGTGTACTTTCATGTGATAATAAATGCTTCCAGCGAAGGAACTAGGGACTTCGGCCGGTCTTAACTCTCGCGTCTGTCTTAAGAGACCACAAGGGGGAACGCAGATGTGAACTTGACGGGAGACGAAGGGAACTTGTTGCCACGATTTTCACGCGTGAGTGACGCTTGCAGTTTCTGAAACCGCCGCTAAGACGCAGTGAAGTTCCCTTCGGCGAAGTCGCGGAATCGCTGTCGTCCGTCTCTCTTCATTTCTGGTAGACCGATTCTTCCTATTCTTAAACGTGCGGTAGAAGTAAGGCGAAGGAAAAGAAAGGAGGCGAAGAAAATGAGACACTTAAGTTGAAAGCCCCCCCCCCCCCCTCCACTTGAATAGCGCTCATAAAAGGGATTCCTCCATTAGAAGAACAGTGTCGACTCCTCGACAAAGCATACAAGACACGGATATAGAACGTTCAGCAAAGTTTGTCCTCGTGTTGTTCTCGCCTTCCCGGAGTCTGGAGAAATATTGGTTTTTCCTGATCGTCGGAAAGCGATTTACGGACTCAGATCGTTTTTGCTTCGTAATACGTGTTCATATATTGTAGATGTCTGTCAGTTGTACTCGGCGATAAATTCATGAAGTTTCTTTCGCAGAGTTGATAAGCGTCTAACATACGACCGAAGTTCTAGGGCTGTAACTCAGGTTGTGAGAACAGCGACAAATTTTCAAGTTGTGTTAGTTTCTGAATTCGGGGCTCAAGGTTTCCTTTTGTGACTTCGAGTTTCGTTTAAGAACATTATTTTTTTTTGGTTTTTGTTGGTAAGCTAAACAATTCCGACTGATGGAAATGTTGGTTCCCCGCCGTCAGTTCTTAGCTATATTTTATTCACTCCCGCAGGCTACATTTGAAAATTGGTAAAGTCTTCAGCCAAAAGTATAATACCTTCCCCGCTCAAAAACCATGAATATAAAACTACATTTCTTTGATACGTCATGTTTTAAGAACCAATCTGAAAACGTGTTTCTTCTTGTTCGTATTTTCAAAGATCTTCGGCACATTTGCCCCATTAATAATATATCCTAAATCGTTCTCTTGTTTTACAATCCTCTCGTCGGAGTGGCGAGAGGTGGAAGGGGGGGGGTTTCAGGTTCCAGCCCCTACTATGAAGAAACGCTTTTGTTTTGCGTGGTTATGGCACGTGGGTCCTGGACGCTTCAGTTCTGTGACGTCAAGAATACGATGTGTCCTCATCAGAGTTCAGCTTTTCAACGGGGATATTTCGCGAGGAATCTAGTCAAAACCACACAAAGACCGAATGTGTTCACGAAATATCTCGTCCAGATACACGAAGAAGGTGGGGGCGTCTAGAATGTCTTCGGAAACCGTTAAAGCACCTTTATGGTGTTCAATGACGTATTCTTGCACTTATGATTTGACAAGGAATTTTTTCGGGTTGAATTTTGTAGTCCCGATTTGAAATGACTGTTGGCTTGGAGCGTAACACGGGACTGCACTTCTGTGTGGCGGTGTTCGCCAATAGGAGGAGGACGTGTTGACACTTGTCAAATGGTTGTCACAAGGACAAAGAGAAATACGCAATTAAATATGAAAATGGAAACGTTCGTTATTTCATATTAAGCTTGTCGTCGTTGTCAACCCAATAATTACATTTAAATCAAACCGAGCGCCAAGGGATGGTTAACTCCATATTTTTGCTAGCATGTCAACGCAATATTGAAAATGCCTGCGGTCAGCCCGCCACATGAACGCGTCTGGAAAGCCAGCGTCGGTCGAGTTCCACACAGCACTCTCTTTGTGATGAACTGTTCTCTGAAATTGCGTTTTTATACACAATTTCACTCTTAAATACTCGTCTAGGTTTGACCCTTTCCCACCCCTCTTGTGTATGTTGTGTGCTGTTCAACCAGCGTGGGTTTTCGAATTGCCTGGACCCACTTTTCCCTCCACCGCTGCTCATTCTGTGACCCTGAGCTGTTCTGCAGCCAAGTGAGCACTGGTCAGCTGAAGGTCACACCCTCTTTCACGTAACCATAAAACAGAGTACTTTATAACATCCCATGGGCAAGGAGGACCCAGTGAACGTCGCTTAGGCGTGGTGGCCTACCCCCGTCGGAAATCGAACCTCCGTCATCCGGCCCTGTCGACTCATTCCTCGTCGGTATTTTTCAAGAATTTTGTGCTCGACTGTCAGTCAACGTAGCTGCGGTTTCCTTGTAGTTCTCTCACCCGATGCAACGAGCAAGCGACTTCGTCGGCGCACGCGCGCGAAGCGTTACACAAGACCCGGTTTGGTAATACCTTGAAATAGGACACGACCGCTTCCTTCCTCATCCTTCCCATCCCTTCATTCAGCGACCATCCTTTCATTCGACGATGTATCGTCGTCAAATAGACCACGAATTCTCCTGCTGTGCAGACCGGCTGGTTCTGCAGATTAGCAGGTGACACTGGCCGCTGTTCCTCGACGTAATTGCGTCCGATTATGTCCCAGTGAATGACCAAATGAGAAACGAGCGTAGATGCGTCGCGTGGTCCCTTGGCGTGGCCGGGGGAGGGGGTGGGTTGGTCGGCCTGCCTCGCTGAGATGCATGGTCGCGGAGCATGCGAGAACACCACCTCAGCGGGAGAACGCTGATTACAATGCAGATAATAAGCCGAGTGCAGTCCTCGCAGCGATGCTATAAGTCCATGCAGAGCTGCAGGCAAGGTGGAATTGCTGATAGAGGAAAGCGCCCCCTGAAAGGGCTCTAGAAAAGCTGCCATGTAATCGCGAAGGCATTAACATCTCTAAGTGAGGGGAACAAGCGGTGCGCTCAGGAACAGTAGGAGTTGCGAGGTGGCGCTGCTTTGCAGGGGACCGAACCCGTAGGCCGAAGGGATGATTTGTGAAATCAGCCCCCTTTTCCTGGTTCTTCCAAGCGTCTGTAAATGCGTGAAGGGAGACATGCACGTTAGGCCACCCTTCTCGCATTTTATCAGCAAAAAAAAAAAAAAATGTTTTTTTATATCGTAGAATCGTCAACGTAGTTTTGGCTGATGCTCTGATGTTTCGTTGAGCAGTGTTGGGTCATTCCATGCATTACGACAGTCATAATAGGTCGTCGTAAACTCCTGCTTTAGTTTATGTCATGACGTTCAAACGCGAACGCTTGAATGATTTTGGCGTTTCAAAGCGGGCGTTAAGTGGAGTTCTGTATGGCCTTTGCTTGGGACGGGGTTGGGAAGGAGTAGACTAAAGTCCTTTCGTTCTCTTCTTTGTGCCATTCTCGTTAGACACGCAACGAATTCTTTTATCTCTTGTTTTATTCCTCTCTTCCTTTTGAGTGCGGAGGCTAAGATTTGGATACGTGTTCTCTGAACAACAGAGCCCATACAAAGCTCGTAGCTGTTCTTTATGAAAGTCTCCAAGACTCAGTAATATCTTGGATTTACTCAGCTTCTGTTGATAAAACGTCCGCTTTCTGAATTGTCAACACAATGACGTGAAGAATGATAATTTGTGTTCTGTGCTTGCCTGCGATGGCTTCAGAACAAGCGGTTTTATGCAGACTCGACAACTCACGAGTTGAAGATTGTTATCATGCATTAGCTTACGCGGGCCTAATATTCTTCTGGTTTTCAAAGTCACGTGTGAACACGAAAATCTCACAGAGGACGTCGTATTAACCTTTGTGCAGGTATAACGGCGTTCATTTGATTTTTTTAAGTGTTAAGTTTTGCGACTTCGTTGGAAGGGAGCTCCGTATTACGAAGCAGGCGTGCTAATCACTCGCATGAACGTCGTTTCTACCACAAGACATTTAGTAAGAAGTATCACAAATGCACATTTGTCCTGACCCCAGGTTCATATTGCGTGGTTGCAGGCGTTCTTTGTTCACTGACCCAATTAAAGGACCATTAATGTAATGTAATGTAATAACTTCTGTAACATAGAATTGCAATGAACCAGTTATGTATTAAGAAGAAGGAGAAACGAAATTACGGTTTCTCATGTTGCCTTTTTGCGCGTGTTCAGATTTGCTTATGTAATCGGTGCCGTGCATGCATGTTGGACACCCCTGTTATAAAACATTTATGTGCCGTGTTGACACCTCTGTTTTATACGTAGACTGCCCATTCCAGTACATCATGAAACACGCTGTTTCGTGGTTTACATTTTCGGTCATGAGTTTGACTTTGAGTCTGCGTTTGTAGGAAGCTGCCCTTCGGAACCCCAGCACAGCAGCGAGAAGGTTTTTTTTACTGCGATACGGAAGGACACTGAATAATTCATATAAGTCGCAGAAAAAGGAAAATACTCTGTTGTTCAAAGTAATAAGAATTGGGAATTTGCTCAAGTAACTTACGTTCCCTTAGAATTATAAGGCCAAATGTAAATCTAGCGAGATTTCAGGTTCTCATGGCGACGAGTACGAAGACTGCCGTCTTCTGGGTGGTTAAGCCGTGTAGTCTGGTAGAAGTTTACCGACGTCTACAGCCCAGATGACAGCCATTTCCATAGTGGAAATATTTCTCGTGCTAATTTGACAATGTCCACCTGTTTCAGCCTGTCACTCACTCACTCACTCACTCAGAAGTTACGAGACCATGCCATGTGCTTCTTTAAATTGTTTCCTACTCACTGCTTTTCAAAATAATACGTTGTCACGCGATGAGGAACTGCCCAGTGATTGATCGCTACATTATATATATATATATATATATATATATATATATATATATATATATATATGCGTGCGGTACTTCGTTACGGAGATTGTAATTAGCTCACCGAAATATGTGGAATTATGCGATTCTCGACAAAGCATATCGCCAGTCTGTCAGGAACGTAATTTTCCCGTCAGTTGCAATGCGCGCAAATAGAGACCTCCCGGCCGATACTGTTTGTTGTCAAAGCTTCAGGTCTGATCACTGGGTGCAGAGCGCGGGCCGACACGTTTCACGTATCCGGCGAGAAAATACGGTATTTTGCCCTCTTCAAAATGAATTAAAATAAAATGTGTTCTGCTGATGGGAGAATGAGGCAGGCTCAAAGAAAATGGACCTCCAGGATCGTCGAGCATAGAGTTCCACGACTTGAAGTGCCATATTCCGTCTCATGATTAAGGACGGAGCAGCCAATGGGATTCATTTGCACAGCGAAATGAAAGGGGGCTGTCTGTCTGTTCTGCACGTGCTAATTACAAGTGCACTGACTGTTCCATCGAGCCAGTGTGATGATCACTCTGCATCATGCCCACGTGACGTCACGCCAGTGCAAAAGAAACGCTGGCTTTAGCCTCCGCATTCGTTCTCCGTCTCTGTCGCAGCTTCGAATAGATTGGGATTTCAGCTCGTCTTATTTGACGTATTTTTATTTCTTATAAAATTCGTGTCTCCCCTCGTGCAAAAGCGCAATTCTGACAATTCTTAATAAAAGCGGTGTAATTAATCTTTGGGCAGTTGACCACGTGTTTTTTTTTATTAATTGAAGTCGAGGCGTCGTCTCTAGGCAACTGGTAAGAGGACGAAAGTCTGTTCACCAGAGTCTTAGAATGAAGCACGCTTGTGTGTAAATATTAATAAATTATGCATGTCGTCCACAAAACAATAAATGCTATCATTACAGTGTACTGGCACAGTGCCCGCAGTGTTACCGACTGTAAAATCGGTCACGATTTCCCTCCCTGAGGCCTGTCACAGGCCTTGTGACCCGTCGTTAAATATCACAGAATGGATATGTAATCTCGAAACCCAGCGTTTACAGTAATTGGAACTCAGTCCCCTTTTTTTTTCGGGATTTTCGCTCTTGTTCCTGCAACGAAGCCTTCTTGGGCGATCAGACGTGTGATCCTAGCCCTGATGATGGCGTCAGAAACAGTCTCCGAAGTGTTGGATCACAGTTGTTGCAGTCGTAACGTCGTTGTTTCTGAAAGCGCGGACAGTGGCAAAGTGGAACGAAGGGCGAGTCCCTTTTCCTGTCGTAATGTGTAACAATTTTGTCTTCATTTTGTCGCGTTGTCTCACGACACGGCTCAGTAAGTCACAGCAATTTGCGGAACTGCGGTCGGCTTTTGTCTTCGCGTGACAGACAGTTCGCCCGGAGCAACGTCGTCTTAGGGCCAGGACGCATGTCCTCGCCCCCCCCCCCCCCGGGCCCCTGGTAGATAGACTCCAGCAGCTTCCAAGTTCTAATCAAGAAGTGAGCAGCATTTTAACAAATAGGGTTCTGTTTCGGCGGGAAATCGTCTTAGAATCCTTTCTTCTGTCCTTAATAGACTAACGCATAAAAATGTTTTACACGAGTGTAACATCTCCTCGTCTTCCGTCAAGACACGATGAACTGTTGACAGGTTTTTTATTTATTTAGTGTTCTGTCTGACGACAGGTCCATATGAACAGGATCCTTCCATCCTTTTCTCGGACTGGGACCTGTTCATATACGTTCTTGGCAGATGATCCAGAAGTGGTTTGCCATTGCCTTCTTCTGTGTGTGTGAATGGAGTAATTGTTGGGATGCCACGGAGGAAAACTCCGTGTTGCCTAGACCACGGCCTTGCCCAACACAAGTTATAAATTCGGGCACCGCCGGCGAGTCTGTGTGACTCAGTTACAAAAACTTTTGTTCCTAAATTGTATCGAAGGCAGTGGCTCGTAAGTTGTGATGGAAACTGCACGCGGTTTCTAACTGAAACGAAACTTTACGTCAGATCCACTGCATCGAAGTGCGTCCATGTCAACTGTCATTCCCTAGTACAAAATCTGAATGTTTTCAGTGTTTACTCCGCCACTTTTTCTGTTGGTAAAAAATAAATAACAAGAGCAGGAACGTTCTTCGTCTGTTTTAAAAAGTAGGGGCGGAGGTGGACGTGATGGGACTTGTGATTGTAGTGGCAGATAGTGCCAAGATAAATGGGACTTGCTGCGTGGAAACTGCAAGCAGATTTAAGCAACGAAACAGGAACACGACGTCTCCTCTGCCAGCACCGCCATGTTCCTTTTATCATCCTTGTTTAGCCAACCTTATTGGTGGTCCCTGTATCACAGACATAACTCATAACTAACAGTCCGGTCTTTTACGTGACTCTTTGCGAGAATTCTCTCTCTCTACCCCCCCCCCCCCCCCATATTTAATTTCACGGAGCAAGAAACTTCGACAAGTATTCGTTTTAAGAGGCTTATAATATTTGGACGAATTTGTTTTCGGTCACTGGAAGTTTCTGGCACCGTGTTGTGACATTATGAGTTTTCAGGTTCTCACTACATGGAATGTTCGTCCGTGTAGTCCGGGATTGGTTTTCAGGCGTTTCAGAGTTGATTGCTGCTTCCATTATCAGGGCGACGAGAGACTGTGTGTGTGATTTTTCCTAGCTTTTTTTTTTTTTTTTTGGAAGAAATTACGTTTGTAAAGTCACTATATTATTCACGCGTAAGTGTCCTACAAATTTGTTAATCATTTGACTGTTCTTTACGGAACGTGGTATTGTAACTCGCCTCACCCTCCCACATTTAATTTTCTGTAATAAATAATATAAATATGGCGGATGTACAAACTAATGAGGTGGTGTCAAAACTTGATATAACAAATGCTCGAAAGACTGGTTTAAGTAAACAAAAACTAAAGAGAAACCGTGAAGCTCTACAGCCGAACTCGAGCCAACTTGACAAAAAAAAAAAAAAAAGTATCTGAATAATTTCTGCGGATACATACGCAGGTCCTTTTATAACTTGTGAAATTTGGCTTTCAACAAACTTTTACTTAGAAGTGGGGGAACCAAAATTTGTTTCTTCGCTTTGCCCTTGCGCTTAGCAAAATGCAGCCTCCAGCTGGAAAGAAAACGCAGACAGGTAACAAGAATATGGAGTTGCGGTAGTTCTACCGCTGGTGCGCTCTAGCCCTTAAAGGAGCATCACTTAGTAGTCGGGGCACCCGGGGACCAAAGCGGCCCGCTCTCGTAGCGCCGTGAAACTTCGCTCTCTCCTTATTGGATAACAGAACGAGTCCTCGGCATCAGCTGCTGCCCCCGACTGCGGCAATCACAGGAGATGGGGAAGTGGCTGTTGATATTCCAGCCACAGTCGGCCGGGTCTCCTTCCAGGGCAGATTCCACAAGAACCAGTGTTGTGTGGGGCTTATGTCAAGGCACCGTGGGGCCCTCGGGGAAAGCCTCGGACGCCCCCTCAGACGTGGCGCGCGTTTTACAAGTGTAACGATGTAGGAGCAGCTGCTCGAGTGAACGTGTTAGTAAGTAATTGACTGGCTGACGAATTAGCAACAGGTCTGGGTGTAAATCAGTGGGATATTTTCAGGGAAACGCGCCGACCTTTAAATTAAGGGCGTCCTTCAGTCCGCACCAAAACTTCCCGCTTTCAGTTATTTCTGAGTCTCAGCCGAGAGAAAAAACTTTTGTCTGTTCCCACAAACTTCAGCCCTGAGGATGCACAATTTGACAAGTTTCTTTAATCCTGTTTTGTTGACAGCTTATCTGTTGTAGGTTTGTAGGATCTGAGGTTTTCACGGCGGTGAGTCTGAAAATGGCTGTCTTCTGGGTTGTTACGATGCCCTCTGAAACGTCTGTAAACTTCTACCGGACTACACGGCGCAACAACCCAGAAGGCAGTCATCTTCTGGGTGGAGGTTTGTCTTTTCTTATAACAGCTTACTGGTGTGTGTTGAGGTTGAAATATGGGTTAAGCCACGAACTTCCTTCCTTCCTTTCGAACAGGGGTTACGTACAATTTCCTTCCTGGAAACATTCTCGCTTGTAATCTCAAAGGAGCACTAGCGAAATTTTAACTGTTGGTTGGAGAGTCCCTCGCCTCTCTCTCGCCTTCGATATTAATGTGGTTAGTTAGTTTTGCTGCCGCGTTATGTGTGTAACTTATGCTAGTGTACCTGTAATCACCGGCGTGTGTGATCATTCACCAAAGCAGACCCGGAAATGCGTGAAATGTTTGCCACCGAATGTGTTCCACTGTGCTAAATCCATAAGTGCGGCTGAACACTTCGTGATACGGACATCCTACCTGTACATCAATTAAGAAGGAAAATGTTCTAAGGCAGATTAAACTGAAGTTGATTACGCTCGTTTCACTGGGTTAAGCTATAATACTGTGGAAGTATACATATACAGCTAATGATTCTGCGATCAATTTATTTGGAGGTTGAAGGTACGTACAAAATATTTACAACTAACTCATAACTTTACTTTCCTGTAGACTTTCAGCTTCTAATTTCAACGATAACAGGATTTTTATTTGGTTCTGTAGTTCGTATATAGTTCAGATTTCCCGCGTTATAAAACGACATTTTATAAATGTCGTTGTCCCGCGTTCTACTTGTGGTTTCCGCCATTAGAATTCCAATTTTCATTGGTAATCTTTTGATATGGTCTAGTGTAATGCCATGCTGTGACTTCAATACACTCAGGGTTACCATGTTGATGAATTCTTGAATAACGTTGTTTTGTCAAAATCCTTAATCACATGGCTGTAAAAGGCGAGTGGTTTTTGTCATATTTTCAAGGTAAGGTTAGTTAATCCATTGGATCGTGTGAAACGGCATGTCGCTCTGCGACTGTAAGGACGCGCCCTTGTCGACTTGCATGTGTGTGTGTGTGTGTGGGCAGATCGTTTGTTTCGCCATTTATTTCAGTTGGCCCGTTTCTGTCAGGGAAAGTTAGACAGATGCACCCAAGGGTCACACTCACTCCCCCTTCCCCCCCAATACTATATCAACTTAAAGGAGAGGGCCCATCGGAGGGGGCCCGTGGACCACTGCATCACTTCTTTCTACGTCTCACCGAAAGTCCATAGGAATCCCACAGTGCAGCGCAAATGTCAAGTCCAGTCCTTGTAGTTCATTCACATGCCCTAACGAAAATATCTGGCAAATAATATTAAGACGCGTGTTTCATACCTCCAAGAAAACACACTACAGCACCGGTAGAATCGTAAGAAAATATGCAATTTTTATTCGGAGAGCCAATCAAAACCTATAATTCGACTTTGCGAGCGGCGTTGTGAACGTTAAAGCGTGTGGCATACGTAGTTACCAGGGATCTGTAAACGGCTAAATATTATACGTGTCGCTATTGAGAAGCTGACGGTTGTCGAGCTAGGCAAGAAAGGCTCTGCCGTGTAGGAAACCCGACGTTCGACGTGAATCCACTCCACAGTGTCACAAACTCTTTCCTTAAAATGCACGTTAATATCTACGCCCCAGACCTTTCCGAATAAAATTTCTCAAAGACACTTATGAAATGTTCTTTTCTCGACGTAACACCGGGTTTCAAACCACTCGCAGTACATTCGAATGCGTCTCTTTACTTTTGGTACAGTTGGAGGACTGCAATGGAAATCCAGCATACAGCACAAAGGAGTGAGCTATTCGCTTTGTTCAGTGCGTAACAACGGACGAACTGTACGCAGATTTGCTCTGAGACCCTGCCAATTGTTCGCTCCAAGACATTACAGAAGAAAAAAATAAGCACGCTTTCTGTTCCCCGATTATGAACCTGCGTTTGACGTCAGACGAAAGCTCAGAAGTGTGAGAAATCTTAAAATGTAAACAACTGAAGGTCTTCTTCACGTACTGAGCCTTGATACCAGTTTAAATTTGCATTAAGATACTAAGTGCAACTGCGTGGACGGGGGATCCGCCCACACAGACTTGCTTCAATGCCCAGAGCGAGGCTAGAACCCGCGATGCGACATCGGCTCCTTCAGATTCCTTTGTCACAAGTTCAGCCTTAGTACTGACCGGGAATCGAATCTGGAGTGCTGGGGTTCGCGGGCCGTTGGTTTCACATCCCTGCTCTATCCAACCAGTCAGCTGATGAGAATCGAAACGATTACTGTAGTAAGCGACCTTCTCCCGTGGGACATCAAATATTGAAACAGTGGCGGATTTTGTTTCCATTGTGTTAGTGCCTCAGTAATTATGTATACAATTCGTTACAGTGTCTATTCATAATAGAGACTGCTTTATGAAAACATTGGATGCTGGAGAGATTTCAGCAACTCGGTGGATTATTTATGAATTATTCGGGAGTGTTTGCCGCGCGACCCGCCCGACTCTGGCTCGCGTAAGCCCTTCGGCTTTGCTATTTGACGAACGACAGATTCGTGGCTGAATTTGCCGATCGACTGCAGACAGAAGGCTGTAAAAATTGCGACTGGCCTAATTTTTAAGCCTTCGTCATGCTGAGTTCTCACGAAGCTAAATGCGGCTTTGATCTTGAAGTTTCCATGACAGTTCGTTTCTCCTGCCGCTGAAAACCCTCTCATATTCAGTTCTTATAAATTCAGACGACGTGCGTCTTTAATTTCTTTGGCACTTGAAAAGAAATCAACTGAAGAAAAGGGGTCTTTTTTTTAGTTTATAATTTGGTTAAGAGGATATGAAATTTTCCATGTTCTATGCCAGATACGTGGTCCTTAGTAACTGGTTGTCCGCACACAAAAAATCGTTCTGTTTACTCCTAGTAGGGGAAAAAAATTCTCCTTCAGCTGAATCAGCGCGTGACGGGAACGTGGACAGGAACTTGTTTGATGGAGCACGTCTCCTGCAGTCAGTTTCGAAATCACTGACGCAGTCAGCAGTGTACCCCCCCCCCCCCTCTGCAACAGTTCCTTTAGGACAGGACATTTCAATTAAATGGATTTATTTACAGAAACATTATTACAGCTTTTCTGTCGAAATGATCCCTAGTTATAAAAGTAAAACGCATTAATATATTGCTTATTGCATTGCATCCATTTTATAATTGTACGGGCCTATATAGTCGTTAATGCTGGTTACGGAACTGAAGAGGAACCAGGCAGATGGCGAACTGAAGCACGGTGTTTTTTTTTAAGTGTTCCATGCTGGAAGGATGCTGTGTTTTGGCAACGGACGTTGTCGTAAAAGTTTCTTCTCGCTGATGTTTATGGGTGGTAATTATTTGGGTTAACGAGACGGAACGCGGTGCTAAGCGGTTCTGTTTGGTCACCCCTTCACTGCGCCTCTCTGCCGGAGTGCCTTGTCCGCCATTTCCAGTTCCCCTGTCATTCCGTCTGTGTGGCATCTTTCTGGCGCTTATCCAAAATAACATTGCGTGACCAGGATTGGTCCATTCGATTTCGACCAAACGCTTCTGGTGAAATGGCAGTCCATGTTGCCTGTGAGCAGCAGAGAGCAAACGGAATTTCTGTGAAGACCAACAGAATCATATCGCATTCCCGGGCGCACGGGAGACAAGCCGCAGAACACAACATAGAGTTCGGCCCTATTTTTATCTTCCTTCCCCATGGGTAGAATCTGGCTTTGTGGTTGTTGTCTGCACCGCTGGCTAATTTGTGCACAATGTACGCAAAGATTGAAATTAGGCCAAGTGCTTGAAGGCTTTAGCGCAAGAAATTGACCATGTGGACTGTATCAATTGCTAAGTCGCTGAATGTCCGAAACCATCAAACTCAGTGCGATACTATTAAAATGTAAAGATAGTCGTAGTCAGAATATATCTAATTATTTCCCAGAGAACTGTAAGTCGACCACGGCGTACATTGAATACTGCCTGATACTTACGTAGAACGTTAAAATCCATCAGTTCTAAAATTCGTTATAGGCTGCTGGCTTGAGATGAAATGTTGATGCAGGCCTCTACCACTTCCTTAAAGTCGTTTCCTGACCATCGTACATGACTTCACGCCCGTCTGCTGCTGGATGATCCATAAGACAAATTATTCTCATCTTTTTGCGCGTTGTCAGTGGTTGGGTGGTAGATGTCTCCAGTGTCTTAAAGTAAATGTTAAGCCTTCCAAAGAGCATTATCGACTGGCTTTGTTGTTGTCAACAAAAGTTGCTTCCACGATAATGGAAAAGCGAAATGTAAGAATGATGCTGAAATCTGAGAACCCATGACACGTGACATCTTACTGTGACAGACTTCAGCGTCGTCCGGATACGTGGGCCAACAACGTTTTATTCTGAGTATCGAAAACCAGAACTCGTGCGTCAGCTGAAATGGAAACGTTTTTCCAAAGGCGAAGTGTATTTACTACATTCAGTGGGAGGCGGTATCGTTCCCGAAACGTCTGTGTCACAGTAGTTTATTCGTTATACTCATATTAATTTCGACATTGCCCACGATCTGAGGTGTATTTGATAGACACGTTTCGGATGTTAGCTCAACTTCCGTCTTCAGGCGATTGGTTATCGTTAAACTCCCAGATAGAATCCAGAATCTGTCAGATTAGTAGGTCTGCTGGACCACAGAGGTCATACTAGCGTAGTCTAGCAGTTAAAAGATCCCAGGCATTTGTCACTAATGCTAAAATAATAAGAAAGCTAATGACGTATCCACTGAGAACGTAATCTTCTGGGTTGCTGCACCGTGTGTGATTCCGGTTTTTGTAAATTTACGAAAGAACACGCTGCCTTCATGTCCAGTGTTGAACCACGTTTCTTCACAAGGCGCGGACGGCCACATTACAACCCGTGTCTTCCACATTTGTTGGTTCGGCGTGCGTGCGTGCGTGCTTACGGAAGTTGGCTTTGCCTGCTACGCGCGAAACCTCTGAGCGCTTTCATATTCTGCTCAGGTTCCGGGAGGAGTTCAAGGATGCTGTGGGATGTTTTGATGCAGTGTCATCCCTGCCTGACGAAACGAAACCCGCTGGTATGGCGGGCGGGGGAGAAAGCACGGAGCGCTGGCAAGGGGGAGAACAAACACGCGTTGCGTGCGATATATTGATTTTCGATCATCCTGCAAATGGATTCGATTTTCTTTTCTTGCCCTCTTCGTTTGCAGTCCATCTTGTGCTTTGTGGAGGTTTCTTGTATGCTTACAAGTTTACACGGCATTTAGACCTGAAGATGGAGTCAGTTTGTTCCGCCGAAGCGATGGTATGAACCTGCAAGTCACATCGCGGAAGTCCAAGGGCAGAGTAATTCAATGTCTTTGTGATCGTTTCGTTAATCAGTGATTCTGTCGGGCTACTCAACTTTGCTGTTAAGGGATTTTGAGCCCCATGTCTTCTGTATGTGTATTGGTCGGCGGTCAGTAGGTCGGAGGATAATTTTAAAGTGGATCTTCAGAAAATCATGGATTCATGCGTCTAAGGATAGGGGTTAGTGCCGAAATTTTTTATTTGTTGTGATTGTTTGTGGAAGCGTTTTCTCGAAGAATTTGTCCGTTTGTGTCTTGGTTTGCGTGCTCGAGTAACGTCTGTTCAAGTCTCGCAGTTGTATTTATATTGATGATATGACAGTCGTCATTCATTCTTCATATAATGTGAAGATCTGCTGCGATTGATTGATGTATATTTGATGACGTCGGGCTCCACCCTGGTTCTATTCTCCCTTATCATGACGCGCCCACCCCTCACCTCCCCCTCCCACCCCCGCCGTCCTAAGAACACTCGATTTTCGTTTTCTTTTTGCGGACACGTGACATCGTGAAAAGGAAAATGTCAGAACCGTGTTCATCGATTTGATCTGCTCCGCTACGAATTTTGTGGGCACAGTTTTCCATAAATAGGTCGGCTGTTCGTACCAGCACGTGTAATGGCGTGTGCTTCGCCGCGGCTTTATCTCCCCGTCGTATGTGAATGTTGCAGAAAGTTTCAGACGCTGCCAGCATCTTATTGTTTCTCAGTAACGACACCAGGGCCCGCGTAAGCCGAAGATTTTATACGCGGGGGGGTGGGGGGTGGATTGTTCGAGGAACATGGGTTGCTAGAGTCTGAAAACGAACCCCCAAGGAAGAGGGAAATCAAGTACACGATGAAGGATATTTTGTGCGTGCGTGAAGACACTTAGTACTTTATACACTTCTGTGAGGTTTTATAGGACGAGAAGTTGTAAAGAAATTTGGTAGCTTACGTGATTGATAACGAGAGAAGATGAAAGTTAGTTTAATCCTTCGAAGCCCCGAAGCTGGTGTTAATAATTCAGAGAAAACATGGCGCGTCTCGTTGGCAACGATCAGTTGGTCAGACAATTCGGATGACCAACTTCGTGCATCAGTTGCAACTTTGGTACAGGCGTGTTTGAAATAGAGTACCGGAGGAAAGAAATGGAGACGTGGAAGGCGAGGATGTCATCAGGAACTGATGTCCTTCAGCCGGGTGGTGTCTCATTTCCGGAATTTCACCCACGAATACCGACCGCAAGGGGAGAACACACACTGGCCACTCTGCCTTGGCCGACGGACCCTCCGCTGCTGCCCGGAAATTAACGACAGTTGCTTAGAAATGGCTTGGGATGGGGCCCAGGGAGGCGGGCCGAGGCGATTGGCTCTTGACTCTTCCCCGTCCAAGTGTCAGCCATGGCGCACAGCCTGTCGTTCCGAAGTTCAATTTCCTTTTGCTCTAATTGTTTACTGTTTCTGTAATATTTTCCCTTGCAACATGAGACAAGACGGAGCGTTTGTTGTAGCCCGTGTGCGAGATGCATCCAGGTAGAGTCTCGCGCGAGGCAACATCAGTGCATCTCTCGGAAGCATTTCCGTTTCGGACCGCCCGCTTCGCCGCACCGAAGTGAGTTTGCGTCACTCCACTGCTGCTGTTACCCTTGTTCGCCTCTCATTTGTCTTGGTCACGTGGTTGGATCTGTCGCCTCCTACGTGGGGATACCAGGATTCGATCCTCGCTCCACGGACCAGCTATCCTGATTGAAGTTTTTCGTGGGATTACTCAGTATTCCTAAGAAAATGCTGGAGTGGTGAATTTAATTATGCCATTCCCTGCGAACACATTTGTTACCACTCACCAGCAAATCAGCATCTCCTTTAACCTGCGTAATTGAGAGCACGTCCTTAAAATACCAGCTAACTAAAGGTTAGGATTGTTTATATGTGTGTGTGTTGGGGGGGATGCAGAGTTACTGGATGTTAAGTGAGTGGTACGTATAGTTACCACTGGGCTTTAGAGGGTTGAGCAGGATTTGCGGAAAATTCACATAAAATTGTCAAATTGTGGTAGTTGTTACTTTCACAAATCGACTTTTTACGTTATCGATATACGCTAAATAACTTGTTTCTTCTTTTCAGGTAAGTTGCTCTTGGTCAGATGTTCTGATTGCGGACAGTGGATTCTTAACAGATAAGTTAAACCTGTCGTGTTATTTGATGCTCTAAGTTTCTGTGACTTTGAATGTATTCAATAGTGACCTTCGGGGTCTTCAAGGACAACTTTAATGAGCCATAATTTAGATTTTTTGTCCGTGAGCAGTTCTGTCAGAATTGAGAACGCTTGTTGCCTGAGTCCAGTTAAATATTTGCGTTTAATGAAGAGTACCGTAAGATCCAGGAATCCGTTCACCGATCCGAATTTCAGATTTATTTTCGCCGAATAACGATGCAAAAGACGCGAATCTCTGTCGACCGAACCTAATTTTAAACCCATCATTAGCGAATACTTTTGTAAGAATCAGGAGTTTCTGTTGACCGACCATCTGGCCCTGTTAATACGGCTCAGGACACACATCATCAAAAGGCGTTTTTTTTTTCGCATTTTCCTCGCTCGAGAGATGAGATTCCGATTGTACTATCGATGTATTTTATCGCGAATCAAACAGAAGGAAACTGGCATGGCCGCGGCGGGGAGTCCGATTTGCATTTTCTGGTGGATGTGCCCGGTTCGAATTCCGTTCTGCCTTTTCGCCTGACAATTGCCGTCATTTCTCTCGGCCCCTCCACCCAGCGGCTGAAAGGCGAGATTCTTATAACCACTTTACTTTTCGTGATGGTGCTGCCCTCTCATTCGACGCTAGGTGACCGTGGCGGTGAAATTGAGAACTAACCGACATGAAATGTCTCGTGTCTCGATACGACACTTTGTATACACAGTTTCAGGGTTCGACGGGAAACATAAATACAGGCGAAGCGACAGCGCTTCGAAAGCTGAACAGTAGCAACGGCAGTGTTTGTTTGGAGAGACGTCGTCAGCTGTCATGTAGACACAGTCTGCCATCTTGCAACTCCTTATCGAGACATTTGACCGGGTGAGGGGGGAGGGTAGAGCTTCCTTCGAACGTCAAGATTCTTGTGATGTTTTGCTTCTGTGTGCTTTTATTGAGAAGTAAACCCGTACCTGGTGTTCGTCTCGACTGGAACTCTGTGTTCTGTTCCAAGCAAATGTCAACAAAACTTCTGAAGAGTATATTTCAAAGCTCTGAGTTTTGTAGCCGTAGTTTAACGTGGACTCAGTTCCATTCCACCCAGCAGCAGAGGAAACATTGGTGTTGTTTTTAACTCACGTTTTCCCTGTCTGTGCTGCGGCCAGTTGGACAAATGCGATGAACGAGGTCGCTCATTTGACAGGTCTGATTGAATGTAATATCACTGCGGTGAATATGGACATATCAGAAACCTACCACTTTGCAGTAAAAACTCTGACACATGATTTTTCCCGTGTACTAATGCGCCACATCGACTATAAATGCTGGATTGCGTCATAGCTCCTACGCCACGTGTGTGTGGTTTTTCACTTAAGGGACACCGACTTGTTCGGGATCTATGCCGATGTGTGTGTAGTACTTTTGTTGATAGTGCTGTGCCTCTGTGTTTCGGCGCCGTGTTGACTCTTCGGTAGATGATGACGTTTCGGAGAAACATGCTGTCTCCATCTTCAGTATGCTTATCTGAATCGTTCGCATCTACCGACGAGTCTGCGTGGCGCCGAAACACATCATCATCACCTTGAAGACCTCAAATCTCAAACAGTCTTTGTTCCGCTATCGTCGGTACAGTACAGAAACGTCGTGGCCCACTGGCCAGTAGTCCTGCCTCGTATTCGGCAGACCCTGGTTTTAAATCTGAGCGCGCTGCTGGACACCCCTACGTTAGGCCCATAATCTTTTGAGACGAATGCTGAGATAGCTGCGTTTGCGTCTTTCCAGATGTTTAATTACTCATCTTCGAGACTCATTCGACGCTGTGTTATTAAATAACACACGAATGAACCCACATATCTCAAAGGTTCGCTGTCTGTGTCCCGAGTGTGCGCTGTTCTGAGCGACGACCTCTTGTCAATTCTGTTGCTCGTATGGCAAGCTTTATTGATCACTGTTCTGTGTGTGGCTTCTCATTCAGTATTAATAAATATCGAAAGTTGAAAGTCGTGCACAAGGAACTTGCTGTGTTCTTAGTTCTCACGCAACGAAGTTCTTTAATAATGCACTTCCATAACTTCTAATTGGCTTCGTTTAATTGCTGTCTACGTAACCATGGCAACAGTTCAGGGTTGTGTTCTCATTGTCTTCATCTTGTAAGGGGCCTCGATCGATGCTTGTAACACCGTGGGGTTTGATAAGGCGGATTTACGTTGCAGTAATTTAGTCGACAACTGGGATAATTCGATTCAGAGCACTTGGACTATTTTATGTCTGTGTCAGGTTGTGGCAGGTTTTGGGGTCTGCGGATGGCTGTGTCTGGATTAAGTAGTGTTTGCAAATGTTCCCATAAACACCTCTGAAGGGAAACGTGGCCTGTCCCCGCATTATGTACGACGTTTGTGCTGTCAGTTTCTTCACTTTCATCTGGCATGTTGCTCCTTGAACGATTATCGGTGTTACAGAGGTACTTACTGCCTCCGTCATCAGGGCGATTAGAGGGGCCATAATCTACGAGACTTTACGGCGAGAACCAAAAATCCCATATAGTGTTAACATAACTTTGCACAAATTGCAAATAATCCTGCTCATTAGTCAGGAGCCGCGTAAGGAAAAATCTACTCTTTTTGTGTTAAGACCTTTCATCTGACCAGAAGAACTTCCCACAGAAATTGCAGACAGCGGATGGACTGGCAGTGGTTACGATGATTATTGTTAAATCGATGCATCAGGTGCCAGGTTTAACAGCAGGCTGGCCCATTCCAGACCTGTGCAGTTTGAGGAAATCGAGTGATGGGCTGCGATGAGAGACGTGTCAGGGCCTCGAACTCTGAACCGGGCGAGTCGGGACTGCACGCTCCGCGCTTTGGCGTCGGCACTCAAATTGATTCCTGCAAACGTTTGGGGTACGAAGACTGGATAAAAGAGAGTCAGTCTGCAGAAGGGCCGTCAAAGGTCCCCGTATTGGCAGAGCCAGCGTAATTGTCCTCAGTTACTGTTTCGTGGTGTAATCGATACATCGATGCATGCTAACGCCGTTGTCGGCCGCGTTCACAAAGGCGGGCGAGGACTTGCTGCTTTCATCTTTGCTCGGGGATGGAGATCTCGTGGAAGGACGAAGGACTGCGATGTGCCTGTAAAATGGAAATGCTTCGATCCGCCCACTTGAACAGTTCTCTCGTAGTATTTTATATTCGTTGACAGAGTAGGCAGAACGGAGTTCGTATTCGGCTTTGCAGTGCTGCATCTCTAGGATTCCTGAAACATGTGCCAGATGGAGTGGCCGGCAGGAGTACATGACAGGATAATATTAAAATGGGCATGGTATGAGGATCCAGGCTGTAGTCGTCTGTCTGAAGGCCCATGTTGACACGGTAATGGAGCTTTGTTTCCCATAGAAGATTAACTAGCTGAGCTGTCACTAGTTTATGAACTTGAAAGTATATAAAAATACTAATTTAAGACTTTAACCCGGAAGGACAGAGAATAACCACGAAAAGTCTCAGGGCCTAGTTTCTAAATTTGGAGCATGTCGACGAGGGAATAAATTCTACCAAACTGCGTTCCAGCGTTCAGCTGGACTCAGCGATTTCACCCGCTGATTTTCTTGTGTGTATATTCGGTAGAACTTTGTATAATATCCGGAAATTCAGTCCTAAACTTGACATCAGTTTTGTGATAAGCTGCGTGTTATGTTGCCGGTTAGGCGACACTTGTTACTAGCTGCAAAGCGACTGTCATCCGACTGTGTAACCGCGTGTCAGCAACAGAAACAGATTGGCGACAGACGAACACAACCGTGTTAACAGCTGCGGAGTCAGTGCCAGGGCGCACCGCGTGTCTTACGTGACGCGACCGTGTAAGTCAGCTGATTTATGGTACGCACGCCTCGTTTGTTTTGTTTTATGTCGCACGGCAATCACCACCGCGCAGAAAAATGCTTCATCAGAGTGAAAATCGGGTTATTCGTATTTTGCCGTTTTAAGATGTGAAGGAAAATGTTTTGTTTTTTGTGTAGTGACTCTCGTAAAATGTCATGATATTTTCAGCAGACATGCAAAATTCTCTCTAGCGTCTAGACATTCAAGGCAAGTCGTAATGCGCCACACAGAGAGCTTACAACTTGCGAAGACGACGATATTGGTGCGTCTGATTCCGACGCGGAGGCTTCCTGTTCGTGGCTGTCTTATGGGTAGAAGTTTACATACGTTTCAGAGGTTCCTGCTGCCTCCATCATCAGGGCTCGCCTAGAAGACAGCAATCATCTTAAAGCTGAAACACGTTTCACATAAAATTCTCTAACGCAGTTCCGTTATTTCTTGCGTAATATTAACATTTTTTTGTGCGTTGGTTCGTTTGTAAGAAAATACCAAAATTTACCCAAATGCCTCAGATCGAATTGGCTACTAATCATACAGACATCGATGCCATTAAGTATTAACCATTGCCGTGATGTTGAACTTGTTCAAAATCTAAAGCTAAAACGATTCGGCACTACAAATACGCGTCGTATGGATTAATGCACTACGTACAAATTCTTTATCATAATAATCCATCCACTTTGGCAGCATTTTGGAATAAGTTAATAAAGTTTCAACCGGTTGTTGTTGTTGTTGTTAAGCTGACGCTAAATTCATGTTCCAGCTGTGCGTTTCAAATAGAAGCAAACGTGCCAGTTCACATTGACGCGTATTTTTATTTATTTAGTGTTCTGTCTGAGGACAGGTCCATATGAACAGGATCCTTCGATCCTTTTCTCGGACTGGGACCTGTTCATATACGTTCTTGGCAGATGATCCAGAAGTGGTTTGCCATTGCCTTCTTCTGTGTGTGAATGGAGTAATTGTTGGGATGCCACGGAGGAAAACTCCGTGTTGCCTAGACCACGGCCTTGCCCAACACAAGTTATAAATTCGGGCACCGCCGGGAATCGAACCCGAGACCCCAGGATTACAAGGCCAGCGTTCTAACCGCTAGACCACCTCATCTTATTATTATTTAGTGTTCTGTCTGACGACAGGTCCATATGAACAGGATCCTTCCATCCTTTTCTCGGACTGGGACCTGTTCATATACGTTCTTGGCAGATGATCCAGAAGTGGTTTGCCATTGCCTTCTTCTGTGTGTGAATGGAGTAATTGTTGGGATGCCACGGAGGAAAACTCCGTGTTGCTTAGACCACGGCCTTGCCCAACACAAGTTATAAATTCGGGAATCGAATTCGAGACCCCAGGATTACAAGGCCAGCGTTCTAACCGCTAGACCACCTCATCTTATTATTATTTAGTGTTCTGTGTGACGACAGGTCCATATGAACAGGATCCTTCCATTCTTTTCTCGGACTGGGACCTGTTCATATACGTTCTTGGCAGATGATCCAGAAGTGGTTTGCCATTGCCTTCTTCTGTGTGTGTGAATGGAGTAATTGTTGGGATGCCACGGAGGAAAACTCCGTGTTGCCTAGACCACGGTCTTGCCCAAAACAAGTTATAAATTCGGGCACATAAACATAAAACCCGCTCTCGTTTCTAGCATGATTTTAAATGTCAGGAAATTAATCGTTTGAGCGTGCATTTCTCGTAGCTCTGAAAACAATGGAATCAAGCCTTGACCTATGTGTGGCGCGGTGGAAATGACCTACTGGTCTCACGTCGTGGGTCATTGCGATGAAATGTCAGCTGGCAGTTTCAGAACGCGTAAGGCGCTTAACCAAAAGGAATGGAATTTCAAAGGTTACAAGAACGTGTCGCTGGTGTTTGCAAGAACACTGCGTCCACCGTCACGCTGAAGAAATGCGGATTGCACATCGAGAAATCCTGGGCTGCGTGGTTTTATTCTGAAGAAGCAAACGGAATCTTTCTCTGGCTGATACGACGTCCGTGTCTGTCTATATTCTTGTATCTCGTCGACCTGGTGACCTGACCGTTCGCTCTCTGCGGTCAAATGCGATCTCTGTTTTGGTGTGGCGTCTCTCGACCGTTGTCTCGTGGCGGCAGACAGGCTCGAAATTCTCGTTCTTTCTGAGGTTATAATTCGCGAAGTCGCTTCTCAGCAGTGCCGAGATCTGGCTGAGTGCGAGTGAGCCTCTTCGTTTTCTCCGTGACGATGTATCGGCCTATTTTCGTTCTTTGTTTCCGCGACGGCCGAACGGGGCCGTTCCGCTTCTGATTGTATTCTCGGGTTTCCGAGTTATTTCGACCGGAACATCGATTAGCCTCACGTTTCATGGTCGTTTTCAATCCCCTCCGGGGAAATTCCGGAAATAACCTTGAAATAGACCACATCCACTTCCTTCCGAATCTATTGGATCTGTCCATGGACAGGCAAGGTTTGTGGCCTGTCTGTATAATGGCGGTATTCTTTTATGAATAAAAATAAATTAAAAGTAATTTAATTGTTCGTGGACTAATTATGTTTATTAATGCAGTGTTCTGTTGCTGAAATGTCTGCCCTTCCGTCAAAAAAGGTGATCGGTAGTTCCTGGTTTATCATTACATGTGTTGCAATTATCAGACTGTTACTGGATCCTTAATTATGCGTTCAGTTTAATTGCGGACTCCGTTTGCTTCTCCTGTTTCATCCAAACTGCCCGTTTCCAGCCTCACATTTCAACCCCGGAGACCGCGAAGTTGGTTGCCGTGCTCCCTTGTTGTTATCTGCAACCACGGAGGATGTCGGACGAACATTTCTTGTCTCCATGCACAGTGCTTCCTCCGACGCTAGTCTCCTGGGTTTGTGACTTCTGCCTCCATCTTCAGGACATACGTAGAGCACTTCCGGTGATGCCAGGGTCGTACGCCTTCAATAACTTCGATGAAACGTAGTTTTGCCGTTGATCGCAGTGGGACAGACGTCGTCATATTTGTCCCCTCGAACCTCGCAGGGTCACGCACGGCAATTTGCAGGTCGAGTGATGTGTCCACTCTACCTGGTGCATGTTTCGCCGGTGTCTGAGCGTGCCCTATCGTCTAATCTTTGAACTACCTTTTTCATAGGTTTCACTGACCGGATTTTTCCATTGTTTTCGTGAGGGAGCGGCGAAAATTTACTGTACCGTAAATGTGGTTTAATCTGTTATCGTTTCGCCTAATTCGACGATATTATGTCACAAGCGGTGTTCGTCACGATAAAACCCGTGAGTGGCAGGCAGACCGCCTTGCTTCAGAATTGGCGTGTATGTCATGCTAGACTGCCGAATCACACAGGATTTCTTCCATATAATTTATATTATTATTCTTCGTTAGTGGAAGATTTCAGTTCTCGTGCATGGAGGAAATTCGGAGATGAAGCCGTTTTTGTTCATAAAAAGCGCACTGATTCGTGTGTGTAGTCGCTGTACGACGTTTCCAGGCTTATTTACAAACAATATACACTGCGTCTTTCTCATTGGGGTGTTTCGTTCTCTTTGGGCACGTATCAGAACTCCGTTTTCTACTGCGACGTATCGAAATTCGCAAAACTCGGCGCCCAGCGACGTTCAGACATTTATCCGGACGTTATTTTTAATAATACGAGGATACGCCCGGAGCTGCCGCCTGTTTGCTCGTGGATTCCGACGAAAGGCGTCGAAGGCCGTGCAAGCTTAATCCACTCAATATCCATTAACCAATCATCAGACCAGTCGATGTGAACAGGCGTTTTTTACGAGATACTTTCGCCGTGTGAAAGTAAGGTTCGTACATTTCACGGGAGACGACGGGCTGTGATATTCGCTATAAGTTTTCGCCCGCCCACGTGTCGCTCCCACTATCAGCTGACCGGAACGCCTCGCACCCACAAAACGAAGGAACTAATTAAAAGCTGCGATGCAGTGGCTTCTTGTCTGGAGGCCCTGGTTTCGAAACTGTCTGGACCTTCGTATGCAACTGCCTGAAAACGAGGCCTTCAAAGCATCTGGGTGCTTGCATTGCATTTTCTGCCTGGTAAAGGGAAAGGTACGATAAGTTGTGAGGTTTGATAACGGAAGTGATGCGGGGTGCAGCTTCCCGGGAGCTGTGGCGTGTTCGCGCGTTTCGCCTCAGCAGGACGAGCTCAACTCTCAGGGAGGGATGAAGGAAACGCACAGAGCTCATTTAAACGCGTGTTATCTGCTACTTCACGGGCGTTAAGCTTCATCCCCTGTTCTGACATCGCTCGGTTCCACCACAAACTCATATTTCAGATTAAACCCATAAGTGCAGGCCTATGAGGCGAGAAGCCAACTGAATGGTCTCAAAGTTATGTGTAAACAGTGATTGCTTTTTGTTTTTATTCATAAAGCGACTTCCTTTGATGTTGCTGGTTCAAACCCAGTGCTCCGGATTGAAGCAGTCGTTTTTACGCGTGTTATTTAAAGATGGGTGTTTTCGTGTTATTTGTGTTGTTACCCTGTAAATATTTGACTTTCTGAAGGGTTTAATAACGGAGTAATGCGCTCGTCCTTCAACAGCCTTTGTTTTGTTGCATCAACTGGCAATGATTGAAGTCGTTTTCTGTTCCATCACGTGGCCTGATAATATCTCGTGATACGCGGCTCGAGCCATTTCTTATGCTGATGAACAGGGTTTTGGAAGACGCTAACCGCTCCCGGTTTCTTCCCGTCTGGAGCTAATAAATAACATATCCCGTCAAGTTTCAGCTTGCGAATGTCTTAAACTCAGCATCTGGAAACGTTATTTCCCGAAAAGTTTCGCTTTTGTTTCAATCACACGCCTGTGTTTATTCGTCGTTTTATCTGTTGCAAAATCTTGTTTAAACGCTAAGTGGGACTTCAAACTTTATATTGTGGCTCCCGATAAGTTGTGATGGCATTCTTGCTTATCATTATTAATTTATTCCTTAACAAATAATCGTGAGATGTAATTATCATCTTCACAGTCTGACTCGTGTGAACTGTTGTTCCAACTTACACTTGAAATTCCCTGTCGGCCTTATTTATTTATCTATCTCAAAAGTGAGTCCCATTGTGTTCTGTGCACTCACCTGCTTCAAGCGTCACGCCCCTGGCGTGCATTCTAGTCACCACCGCTGTTTTGCATATCTCCGTGACGTTGATGTTCATTTGTTTCTGTTCCTGGGAAGCTTGTTGTACAACACGCAGTACTCTCTCTCTCTCTCTCTCCACCATGGGGCCGAGTCCTTCCTGAGAAGCCAACAGTCGCTCAGACACTCAAGTTCCCCGTCTTTTATGGAACCAGAATGTTCGTCGCCGTCCTCACAAAAGCCCGCCACACTGGTCCCTGTCCTGAGCCAGATGAATCCAGTTCCCCATCCTCTTTCTCTAACATCGATCTTGCACTGCACATAGCGAAGTCAGAAATTATTTTTCCGTGCATTTTATCAAATGTGAGACCAAGTTTTAGAATGACGAGCAGTTTGAATAAATAATTGAATTTCAGCCTGGTGTAATGTAGGGGCAAAATTGTGCAGATGCCAGTTAAAATGTTGATTGACTTGTCCGGCAATTTTTGGTTTAGAATCGTAATACCAAATTTAGCCGAAATCTGTGTAGTAGTCTCGGAGGTAAAACATGCGAACGGGCGGAGAGAGAAATGTAGAAGCAGGTAGGATTCGTGACAGACTTGAACCCCGTTATTATGCGCTCATTTAACGCACTTCGTGTAAACAACGCATAATAAAGTTTGTAATGTTATTAAATGTTAAAAAAAAAATCCATGAAATATTTAGGTAGTAGGCGTGTGTTCCGTGTTGCGTGTTCTTCGTCCGCCAGTGCTGGTGCACTCGCCAAGTGGGTGGGCACAATTGTGGTTGGATAGTGCAGGAACAGTTTCACTTAAAACTTACTTAGTGTTTCTTGTTGAGATAATGTGAACATAAACTTGGTGCGTGGTTTTTGTAAATCCTTCTGTATTATAAGCCAGGTGGCTGTGGAGGTCACGCGACCCGAACGTAGCCCTTGGCTCTTGCTGGGATGTCTTCCTGAAGGGCACGAGTGTTATTAAAAGCGACGCGAATTCTAATTTTGACAAACATAAATTTACAGGTCGAATGTACTTCACAAACCAACGAAATAAACCACCTCTGACTTTACCAGGCCACTAAAGAGAATTGCATTTTGAGCTGTTCTAAAAAAAAGACATATAAAATATTTTTGGCCCCTTCAGCAACGGATTTGAGTTTTTCATTCTGTTTATTTGGTATTTAATTAGTATCTTCTCGGAGCAACTGAGGATTCCTGGATCTACCGAACGGGAGGCTGCGTCCTCATTGCAAAGTTTAGTTTCGGTTAATCGAGTAAAGGAACTGTCTGTTTCTAGCACTTCGTGCCTAGGTACGCCCTGATCACACAAGACTGATGACAGCGGAAATGTTTTTCGTGGTGAGGGGCGCCGTGGTGGCAACTGTCGGATCGTAAAGGAAACAAAGGGATGACGGAACTGAAATATTTTACGCCTAACTTGGTTTATAGAGCGATTCGGAAGACACTGGGAAGATCAGGTTGATAGAGTGGCTTGGAACGAACTGTGTTGCCTCGTTGCGGGCAAGGTACGACGCGCCCTCTCTTAGGGCCGTCGAACCTTTGTGTTCTGGCGTTTATGGAAGTAGTTCATAGGTTGTGATTGTGGGTTGAAGTAATCTCATGTCTGCCGTAATTCAATTTGAAACGATAGTCAATAAAATAAGAGTGCTGGCTGTTCTTACCCGAGTGTTTTGTTCCGAAAATTTCGAGGTAATTTAAAGGTTCCCATATCCTGTAAATAAACGAACTGAACATTTACATTCTGGCGTAATCGTTTGTGCTGAAACCGCGTTCGAATTACACCACACAATTTTGTGTAATTACGTTGAGAGCGCCGCTCCACATCTCACATTTCACAGGCCGAACACTTGACCTCACTTGATTTGACGATACATTCCCTGGCATTCTGGTAATGCAGACTGGAGTGTGGAGCGCTACGCGACAAGGCACACAGCTTCAAAGAACTTGAGAGAAGTTGTTGGCTTCAATATCACTTTCCTTTGACATCCTTGTCAAAGAGCTCCACAAAGGCATCTGTTGTTTCAGTAGTTTAGTAAACTGGTATGATTTCGCAGCAAAGAACGTAAAACGCCGGCAGATAAGCGTTCGAGCTTGACCATCGAGTATTAAAGCTGGACGTTCGCAACGGGCCCGAGGCAAATTACCGAGCGTTACATGTGCGTCGCCGGCTAGACCAGAGAGCAGTGTTAGCGTGTTCCGCGTTTGAATGTGGAATAGAGTTTGTTTTCGAAATTTCTTATTCCAGCGTTGTCTGTCTGGCAGAAAAAGTGATCGGAAGTGTTTGAAAATTTACTGTGAAGGGCAGCACAGATAAAATAGGAGCGCGAAATGAAGCTCCACGGAAGAGATTACGCACTTCACGAAGTTACGGAAGTTTCCTTTGTTGCCCGTGGAAGAAACAGTTAATGCACACAGATATTTTGTATCGAAATTCCTAGCGATAGACCGGAGACAAGAAATCGAATTACCGTTGAGGTCCCCTGACGGACGAGTGTAAAATGTGAAGCTTCTCATGATGTGGTCTACTCAGTTCTGTCGTTGCTCCATCGCTCTTAAATCCACACGCTTTCTGCTTCATTTTGATATTAATCTTCCTGAACGCAAGGTCACAGCGACAGTGAAGACAGAAATTGAGCACCCGTAAAAGACAACGGGTAATTGTAGCTTTGCATGCCTCGAAAGACGAGATGCGATATTGCAGACTGAATGACGGGTCGTTATATGAACCGCAGGTACTAAAAATTAATAATGCTGGTGGTGTACGGTGTTTGAACTCTTAACAGTTGAGTGTGTCGGGTGTTATCTTCGATGCGTTGTCAGTGACGTATTCATATTCAGTTCGCTTCGCCACTGTCGCCTGATCTAACTCAGCTGCAGCCACCCACACCCGCTCACCCGCGAGAGCTCGACGCTTGCGTGCAACGACCGAGTTTTCACTTAACAGTCACGCACTCCCGGGGAAATAATAGTTCGGTGTCACGACGTGAATCCCTTATTGTGGCTCCCTCCCCTGTCCGCCTGGCCAGACGCCCGGCTGGCTCATTCCATCATACTGTCTGTCTTCCTGGAGGCGTCGTCGTCCTTCGATGTCTGTCTTGTACGAGGTCACCACCGCATTCAAGTAGCATGTCTCGTGTGCATCTCCACGCGAGCTCCCACCCTGAAGATGGAGGCAAGAAGTAATTTCGAAACGTTCGCACTACGCGGTTTCATGACAATTTTCTGCATTTAAACCCTGAAGTCTCATGCGATGATGAAGGCGAGTTTCGAGCTGATATTTCTGTTGCAGTGATACCAGCGAGCCGAAGTTTTTAATTTAGTTGGCACTTAGGGGGCACAGTGGGGGTGGGGGGGGTTCCACGCATGCGCAGTGCCACCGGACTTATCTGCCTTTTCCAAACGGAAATTGAGTTGCTGGAGGTTATCTGTACTTCATGGTTGATTTAGTCTGTTTATTTCTGAAAAGTTGCGATTCGAGCGCGCAGCAGAGGTGGGGGGGGGGGGGGGGGGGTTAACCGACGACTGAACACGTGGAAGAGTCGCAGGAGCGGCGACTAGTGCGTCGTGCTGTTTGTCAGTCGTATTTCTGCGGGCTCTCAGATTCCGCGACATCTGCGGATGAAGCCCTGTTCAGTCAGCGGTTCGCCGCCCAACACCTCCTAACTCCTTCACGTGACACGACGTTCATTCTACAAATTCATTGTTTCGGACTTCGTCACGAAGCGACTCTTTAACTGCGTGAATTATTTTCGCAAATGGGCGTGAGATAAAAAATTATTAAATTCTGGTGTTCTGTATTGAGGCACCACGAGACTGCAGCATCTCGGAAGAACCTTCTGCGTCAGTCTTCGGGGTAAAGGTTAATTAATGGAGCTGGGGTGTGGTTGTAGGAGAAATGTGAAACGGATTTGTACTTGTTCACATTTTCGAAACGAGTTCTTTCTTTCTGCTGTAAGATTCACTTCGACCGGGGGCAGAGAAGCTGACGTCATATTTACACAAAAATTCTTGGTAGTAATTTGCTTGTATCGCGTGTCCAGCGCACTGGCAACTATCAGCATCAGCAGTTCTGAAACTGCTGCTGTATTTTTCTGTCGTCAGTGTTCAGTGCGTTTCATAATGCAGAGGCTGTAATTCAGAACAACTCGATGGATGGATACGCTAGAGCAGTCCTTCGGCAGACGGACTGGAGGCTGCTGTTACACTTTGACGTGAGTGGCCCTCGAGAATTGTGTGGGTTTAATATACAGGCAGTTCCTAAATTATCTTCCCCGTTGACGAATTATTGTTCCTTCGTAATTATGATTTGTTGTAGCAGGTGTTAAACCTTGCCGATACTCAACCACGTCCGATCACGTTTGTGACAATGAGCAGTTTTACGTGCTTGTTAGTTTTCGCCATGGTTTTCCAGAGCCTTTCTAAATTAATACCAAGATAGTGCCTTAAAATAGGCCACGGACGCTTCACGCAAGATACCTCCAGGTTTATTACGCCTACTCTTGAATTCTGTTATATCTTATTAGGCCGAGTGTAACCTCGGAAGTTGATACGACCTCTGGAAACAGCCGCCAGTTTAGTGGCTCTGGTGCAGAGAATCTGTAGGCCAAACAGACGAAGAGGCCCCTTCGAGAGGGACCTGTACAGTTGTTATTTGGATCCAACTCCAATTTCCTGGTAAATCTCTTTCCATTGTATGATCTCACTGATCTACTTCCTGTCTGCGCTCACTCCATCAGCTTTAGCTCGTGAGTGTACGCTTCAGAAAATGTATGATTGTAATGCCTTGATATAGGCTGTTCAGTGTTTTGTTCGCCATCCAGAATGATACGATTTGTAGAGTATAAGAGCAGTCTAATTTCCATGAAATTTTGAACAAATTACAATGCTCGCTAATGATCTGTGTCGTTTCACAAAGGACAGAACGTGGGGAAAAGGTAAAGTGGTCGTAATGAGTGAACCATTCACAATAGCAGAATAAAGAGAAATTTCTTCTCCGATCTGCTTCAAATTAATTTCAGATTTAATACAATTAGTTAGTTCTTAGAACCTCGGTCCACTGCGGAGTTCAAATCGATTGTGTTTTGTTCAGTTGACCGAATGCTTGGTAATTAGTGGTATTTTCGCTTTATTCTTCAGATTACGAGGAGCGTTTCCCTGCGACTTCGAAGTTTCACGGCGTAAGAGCTCGCAGGAAAACAGAAATCATGCAGTTTCGTTAAGCGATCGACGGATTTCTTTTAAAAAATGATTCGCAGGAACAGGGCAGTTAATCGTGAGGTCTCTTCAATGTCTATGCATCTATGCGCGCTCTGGTTTGGTCTGTGTCCCCGCTAGCTCGCCCGCGGCTAGAATCGGTTGTCAGCGCCAGGTGATTGAACATTGGCCGGAAATTACTCACCTGATTTACTTTAAAGGCTATTAAACTGTCACTGTCTCATCCAAAGCAGAAAGAGACTCAGGTTAATGGACGATGGACAGCGATTTTTAAGTCACATAAGTTCTTAAGCGAGTTCTGGGTTTGGATATTGTCATTAATTGTTTTCGTATGTTTTCTAAGGGGAAATTCTGAGTCGTTACCTTAATCTTAGCCTTTTTAAGCGGAACCAAGCTCTATACAGAGTAATTCAAGAAAAGCTTTTATCAAAAGGAAACCTGCCTGTCAGTGTTAGGACTTCGAACCTTGGACGTTTCTCGTCATGTGGCATATTTACTGTAACATTTCAGGTACTCTGAAGTAGTCGTGGACACTTTGTCTAAGGAGACATTCTGAATTTTCTAATAAGACGTTTTTACCCTTATTTATAGTTCCTTTATAAAAGCTTGGTAATATATATACACACACACACACTGTAATAACGTTGACTACAATTAACTTGGCTTCTGATTATTTCGGAGAAATAAACTGGAGAATCCAGGTGATATTTAGTGTTCGTGAAACAAATTCACCAAAGATTTCAATTAATAGGACCTTTATTTTTTGTTTTTTTTTTGGATCGAGAATATTTACACACGAAAATCGAAGTGTTCGTTCCAGATACGTGGGACAAACTACTGCTTCGACAACAAACGTAACTTGTTTTGAAGAGAAAAACGGAGTGGGGAAAAGAATGCTGCGAAAGGCGAATCCACTCGAGTCTCCACGACTTTTAATTAGTACGACAGTTCTTTCGTGACGACACCTAGAGTAACGAGAAATCCTTACGACTTCCTGTATAAATCGCACAGCTGAACCGCGACCCCCTACAGCGTAGGCGCACGGGGTCTTTCTCTGGAGAAGAATTCGTGTGATTTATTATTCCAGCACTTTTTCCTTATTCCCGAAGAACTGAACGTCCAGAGTTTATTTAATTCTGGAGCGTGCTGTGTCGTTAATGGAATGAATTAGTACCAAGGCATTAAAAAGGAGAGAAGAAGGCTTGGCCGAATGGGAAACACGGAAAGACGAGAAAGGAAGTTACTCAGAAATACATTTTGAAAGTGTTTTCAAAATAATCCCCCGCTTTCTTTCTTGCTTTCGTAACAAACACACAGACTGCTCACTGGCCGTTCTTTGTTCTTCACAGAAACAAGTGACCCGTGTAGGGCCCGACCTAACGGGCTCGCAGAACGCAAAGTGAGCTCGTGATGGATCAACGAGTAGTGTCACTTGTTTGAAGGCACCAATTATGATTATGGAAAGACTAGCCCCTTGACAGATGAAGGAATTTAATTTTGTTCGATGCCGTTCTGCATTTGCACGAAGGAGTGCGAAACGAAGGCGTGAATAATCTTCGTTGCCGTGTGTTGTTTTCTCAGACACTCCCGTAGAACCTGTACCTGTTCTTCCAAGGAATTTGTTCTGAAACAGTTGACGGTGGCGTGAACGATTACGGACACCCAGCGCCTTCCCCAGAAATGTGCATCACATGCCGAGGAGCGCGCCGTTTTTATTTTCAGTGTTCACAAAGTTTATAACTCGCAGGTACTTGGAGCCAAATACAGCGTTTAACGAAGCTGGAGAACCGAATACATTTAAAATCCTTGGTCAGCGAGGGACTGCATTTGTTTTCGGTCTACGAAGCCGATGAGCGGTAACAGAATTGACGACATTGCTAATCCTTTAAAGCCCGGCATTAACTTAATGCAACTCTGCATTTTGCGCGCAGGATATATTTGTGCGTTTTGCCTAATGCTGAGGGATTCTTTCCTTACAAAGCATTAAAGCGTTGACCAGTTGGTCTTTGTCCTGGAGACGCCTTAGGTTTAAATGTTATTTAGACGAACTTGGGGCTTCAGAGTGGTAATGGAAGTATTTTCAGTGCGTTAGGTCCATGTTAATAGGCCGAATATTTAGCAGAGGAATGTATTACATATCTGCAATGATGAACAGAATGCGTGGCATGCATTTCGTGGCTGGTATGCCCGTTTGATCAGTCTGCGTCTTTTTCGAACTTCCCAGCACTGCACTTGGGTTTCACGGAAATGCGCGCAGACATATCTCGACTGAAATATATTCAACAATTTAGAACAGCCTTTAGTATGTTTAGACGTTATGACCCCGTGTTCACTAGCCGCTAATTTGTCAGCGCCATTTCTGGAAATGCTGGAAACGGAGAGCTTAAGAAACTAGTGGCTCTTGTAATGTGTCTCCGTCAGTGAGCGTTGCCGTCGGTGTCTCTCGTTTCGCGTGCGCGTCTCTGCGGTAGCTCAGCGTCTGATTGCATTACGCCGCGGCGTCCTTCAGAAGCTCACGAAACAAGATTTGTGGCCTCGTACAAGTGACCCGGGTTTCGTTCTGCGGAAATTTAATTTCTGATCCAGCAGCTGTGACGTGCCCAAATCAACTGCGCGCGCTTTGTTCTGGAGTCGTATGGCGACTGTTTGCCTCGGCGTTATCGGTAGTCGCAGTGACTGGCTGCGGTCCGGACGACGGTTGTTCGATTCCCGGGAAGGGCTTACGACGTCCAGCGGGTACAGCTCCGGACTCACCGAGGTTAATAATGTCCGGAGCTGTACCTCCACTCCCCCATACATCTTCGTGTAAGTCAGAGGCTCCCTCAAGCTCTTATTTAAAAATAGTGCGTGGGTCGATTATACAATGTCTTAGATATCGCAAAGTTAAAAGTTTTTCTGATTGGTTGGACATTCGCGTATTTGTCGACGCTGTATCAGTTGCTGCCGTATGACGTGTTTTTGGATTTATTGAACGGTAAAAGTGGAGGAAAATGGTCGTGGCCTACTTTAAAATGCTGTTCTGACATTCGTCTTGAAAAAACTGTGGACAACCGCGAGGCATCTCGGTAGGGATACAAACCAGGCCTCTTGGATGCTGGCCAGATGCGTTGCTACTGGAGCAGGCAGCAGGTGTGTGATTAAGATGTTGATGTTGTGGTGGCTGAAGGTAAACATCGCCAGACGTATTTCTGTGCGATCGAGGCAGAAATCTAGTGTCGGGTGTTTTTTTAGAGTATTCGGGGAAACAATAAAATTCACAAAGTTTGTAGACACCTGAGCGAGGAGGTAGTGAAAGGAATTGAATGTGTATAAAAGTGGATTGTTCAGCATTTAAAATTGTGTGACTTTAATGTTAGCTTCGTTAAGGTACATTTACCTCGAATAATCTGACGTAAAAGTAGTTTGTTGTTATTCGAATGGTGAAAAATACAGAACAAACATTGAAGCTGTAACGCGGGCGTCGATTCGTTAGTAACGAGCGTGTCACTAACTGCTCTGTGACAGGGCGTGGAAATTCGATAATAATCCTCATTACTTGTCAAATGGGATATTGAACTTCGGCGATGGACTATTTATCCGATTATTCTGTTTTACTCCGAGGGGCAAACGGTTCAGTATATGTGCAAACATGGATGACTAATACAATAATTATCTAACCAAACTAATCAAGCTGAACAAATACCTGATCTTTTGTTGGTCGCATAAAGCAGATGAAATCGGTTCCCGCGTGCCAGCTGTGGGAACTTGCGGACACACACACACACAGAGTATTAACTGCGCTATTTTCAGCCCCAAATGGTGCACGGTCCATTATTTTATCTGTCTGTCCGTCTGTTCACTCACTGCACGCGACTTCGCGTCTTAAGTCCGGATTTATTTCCTTCTGTGAGGTCAGCACGTCGTGACATTCATGTATTAGCGCATTGAAGAGTTACATCGATTGATACAAAAACACTAAGAATTTGTGGTGTATACGTGGGTATTTCGAGGTCTCAAAGGGTTTAATGAGGCCCATAGAATAAATTGAAGTCATGCGAGATAACAGCGTACGCCTGTAAGTGCCGGAGGTACAATTTTTGTCAAGGGATGTCGAGAGAAGTTAGAACGGCCCTTCGAATGCTCCAACCTGAACGGAAGTTAAATGTCTGCACAAAACGTGGTGCGTATAGTTACCACTGGGCTGAAATGTCCTCCATTGTGCTCTGTACAACGAGTTGTGTACATAATCAATTTGCTCACAGCACCTGCATTTCCCTGCCTGTGACTCTGTCCGCTGATAACTGCGTATGTCAGTTGCATAAACACAGGAGCAAGGCTTTTTTGTCGAGCTGTCGCCGGTGCAACAGGCGTCCTTCCAGAGGGTGAGGTCTAGCCACTGCATCTTCATTGGTATGCACCACCGACCGATCCCAGTCCGCCGTGTGCAGTGATGTGAGCGCTCTGTCAGCCGTCAGCCGTCAGCTTCGTTTCTGGGCCTGCATTGTGAGTGCTGAACCTGGCCAAGTGTTTTAATGGGGACCTAAGTATACAGCTTTGCCGCCAGTCTGAGACTGGCTTTAGTTTAAATGCGAACTTTCTAAACGTAATGGCACATGTATCTTCAGCGGGTGATAGATTTTTTGCGTACCAGAAGTTTCTTTATATTTTATTAGCCTTGATTTATCGATGATTTCAGGATATAATTAGTTGGAAATGTTGAAGAAAGTTTTTAATGTTCTGTCGACTGATACGCGACAAAGCAAGGGAAGTCTTAGGCGATGTTTATCGTATTTGACACTGGAAAGTAACCGCACGCGGACTGTACGAATTATTTTGAAACAAACGACGACCACTGGCATCGTTGAACCTCAGAAGGTGGCATTTGAAATGGTGGGGGGGTGGGAGTGGTTACGGACGCATCAGATGTTTGTTGTCCGTCGAAGAATGGCGACTGAACAAACTCCTGAGGTCGTCGAAACAAAAGAGTTATGTTTCCTTCCTTTGTTTTTCATGCTGGCAGATTCTGTAATGCTGAATTCTGCTGTGGCGCCGGGTCGTCTTCAAAAGTCGACTTGCAACTTCATTGCTGGGTTGAATGTCTTGGGCAGCGTGACGCAACCCGCCACACGTTTCGGTGCTCGTCAGCATGTTTGACATAACCACCCCCCACCCTCGCCGTATTATTGATCTCGAAGTCTGTTCTGTAGATATTCATGACCTCACCCCCTTCTACCCCTGTTTGCATTTCTATGAGCCTGAAGGGCACAGAAGGGCCACGCTTGTGGCTGTCTGCCACATCGACCGCGCGGGACCGCTGACAGCGAGTAGGAAGTCTGCTCCCACAATCTCGACTTTTCAGTAGCGAAGGACCGGCTTAAAGATGGGAGGAAGTCAGACCTGCATGTTTGGTTTTAAAATGCGCGCAATAACATTTTTATAGATTTCAAGAAGTTTACTTTTAAGGCGCGGGAACGTGACGATCAGCTGTGTTTGCAGACTGACGACGACGAGTGGGAAGGGAACTGCATAGGAGCACGACACGAGGCTCTGCTTGTCGTGTGATAAGGATCGCCACAACGGGTTTCCGTGTAAATTGAAAAGTGTCGGAGTGTTTTCTTATTTTTAGTCGAGCCAGACACGCCACTGTGACTGAATTATACATTATGGGCCGCGCGCACACACACACAGAGTGCGACGACTGCGACCGCCGAGGCGACTGGAGCTTTGCCGCCTATTCTTTCAATTTCGTGATTCATCTAATTCAATTTGGTCGCCCCTCCACGCCCCACCCCCACCTCTTTTGCCCATTAAAAGTTTGCTTTTGCACTGTCGTGCTACTGTGCCTGGAAGTGGCGTTATGTTTCCGATTATGAACTCTCAGCATTTTCGTGTATTCTTTAACCTCGTACGTCGGGGGCAGGTCAGTCGGTATAATGAGTAGATCACGACCTGGACGACCGGGGTTCGATTCACGGCGGGGTAGAGCTTTTGTCTTCTCTACAACGTACGGAACTACTCTGGGACTCACTCAGCCTCCGACCAGTGCCTCCATATACTGTCAAGAGTGAGTCTGTGGAGCTGTGCCTCCACTCCACCATACGTCTTCGATGTCTGGAGTTTACCTTCTACGTGCTTTGTGCAGATCATGTGGTAGATGTTTGTCGTTTTGATTTATTTCCTGGTCGAAACATAATGCTTCAGAAAGTGAACACCACCTGTCTTCATGGAGTACTTAATAGCAGCTCTGTGAGCAAAATTAACTTAAAAATTGTTATAGTTCTTTTGTTACCCGTTGAAGAACCGTAAACAATAATTGCATTGTAATTATATGCTGCTGTTAATAACCACGCGATCTAATTGGAACAAGTTAGGAAACGCACGGAAACGCATGCAAAGTGTCCGTTGTTTCTTTGCACGTGTCAACATATTTGAACAAAATTCACCAGTGTAAGAGTTTTACGAAAATCCGTTCAGCTGTTCTCGAATTGTTATATGCGTACGGCTAATAGGCCAATTTTAACAAGTTTTAAATGAAAAATCATGATATAAATTTAGCTTGTAGCGGGCGTATGTTCGCTTTCGAAGATGCAGATCGCTTCGGGCTGTAAGAACGCCTTTGGGTGTCCAGTCTCGGCCTCACCTCAGTTTTACGCAGCAAATCCGCCTCCCCTCACTATTCCTACATGAATGATGCAGGCCCGTGAGGGTTTCTACCAACGCATTAAAAGTGTAATTACAATATTAGTAATACACATCCACTTTGCGTGAGTAGCGACAATTTCAGTCGTGTGTGTGTTCATTCCTCCACCTTGTCGTATATGACAGCAACACCGGCGTTGAACTTGCCGTGAAATTATAGCGGCAATTCATTATTAGCCGCACGTTCATTTTAAGCGTATTTCATATTCATAAGACCAAAAGCCTTCCAGGGGATTACGGCCCCTTCATTCTCTTTGCTGTCCGTCTTCTGCGCCGTATAAAAACGTAAACATCGCGTTTCGAAAGGATTTGGGGTTTTGCGTTGGGGCAGCTTTCAGTGTCTCAGACCACAAAGCGTCGTGTGAGAGGTCGAAGGGATGTGAAAGAAGGCGGTCGTGGCCTAATTTAAGGTGCTATCCCAGCATTTACCTATAAGGACTGAGGTAAATAAGGAAGCACCTCACCGACTGAGCCATCGTTGCTCGCGCGCGGGATCTATTGAAGGTCCAGGGAAGAATAATGTGTCGGGATCTAACCCGGTACCGGCTAAGGTGTCCACTCAGCGCGAAGTTCAGTGTGCCCATTTTCTGTTGGTAAGGGGGGGTCGTCATCTGAATGCGAGTGCCGGCAGACGGAATGCGCCCTCCTGTCTCTCGCTTGGTTGTCTGACAGGCCAGAGCGTGCAAGGCGGAGAAGTCTCGTATAACCCTGTTCGCCCCCGCCACTAAGCTCCCCCCCTCTGTTTTAACAAAGTCGTCTAGTTGGAAAGTGAATTGCTCCATTTTGTTCCCACTCCACCCAATCTCTCCAGCATCCCACCTGACTCCAGCGTGGAACGAAGAAATTATGTACTGTCGCTTAGAAAGATGCGAGCTTCTAGTGGATGCTGGGTACAGCTGGAGTCTTATAATCGCTACAGAGATGAGCTGAGCTGAGCTCCCTTGAAACAGATACAAGTGTGGGCAAAATATCTTGGAATAGCTGCTGTTTCAACAAGTAGCAGGTATCCCTGCCTTCGAATGAGCCCTTGTGGAGGCCAGTTCATTGAGGAAAGAAATCAAATCTAAGATCAAAAATTCTGAATTGTGGTCTAAAAAATCGTGTTTCATGATTTCGTTCGCTTTCCCGTATGCAACAATCCATGCACTTGATTTAATGCAGTTTTTAGCATTTTGTGTGTTCGTCCGAGCCACGTGCCCCAGCCCTCCCTGGCAACAGTTGCGTCTTCTCGAAAATCTGTGTACGACCGGACGAAGACATTCAGTCACCTCCATACTAGCCGCCGTGAGAACCTGATAGTGCACAGCTTATATTTTGCTTCAAGCTGAGAATGCACTCGGTAATATCAATATAAAGGCAATATCGGCATCCAGAAGATTTATCATATGTAATGTATCTTCCTAAAGGATCCTCCGTGCATATGGCTTGTAGTCGGGCTGGTATGTTTGTGTGTTTGTTTGTTTGTTTGTTACCAATAAACAATTATTGAGAGAGGCTGATGATTGCCTTGTTTGGTGTTTGCTGACCGACGTACCTCGGGGTGGGGGGTGGGGGCTTGAACACCGACTCCTGACTCCTCTGTGTGGTCAGAGCCGTGATTACTTGGCCGCAGTCCCCAGCGACTGGCTGTGCCTCTCTTAATTATGACTACTTTGACGGGACAAGTCGATAGCTTACCTGTAATTATGTAGGGCATCGTTAGAGCTAATTCTCGCCGTTCCGTGCGCAATTGTAGTGGCTAATCCGTGCTCAGTACAGAGCTACCGACTTACTGACTGCAGACTCGCGGCTTAGAAATTCTGCAAAAGTTTGTCTGTCCGTCTCACACTCTTCAATTTCGTAAACCAAGGGCGTAAAGTTTAGCTGGAGCATCAGAGAAAGTCGCCTTACGACCAAGTATATTACAGGATCTGTTGGTTGCAAACAATGCAAGGACGTGGGGAGACGACCCCGATTGAAGATCAGGTTCGCGTTTAGAATTGAATTCGTCGGAGTACCTGAAAGGAACACAAAAAGGGGCCTGATGTTCTCCGAAATGTCGGTACAAATAATAATCTTGAGTAGTACGGAAAGCTGCGACGATAATATTAAAATAGATCTTAGAGTGGCAGATCTAGAAGATGAAGTGGCGTGATGTTATCCATTACGTTTAGATGGACCTAGTGGACCGAAGACAGAATTATTCTGTGACGTAGAAGCTGCCTTCGTGCCATGTGACCTTTTCAGTTGCTCCATCGTCTCCGAATAAGCTGAGAAGCTGCTGACAGAGTGACTGTCTCATGCCTTTAGTACAACGATTAAGACAATTGAAGGATACGTCGAAGGCGATGTGTGAGGTTTAGACCAGCATCGCCGTCAGTGCTCGTCCCCGAGTAAGATACTGCACTTGAAATATTGTAACGTCCAATCTGGAACGAGAATTTGTCGAGTCAGTGTAACAGGAGAGAGAAGTAGCTGATTGCTTGTCATTTGAAGATAAAACTGGTCTTTTGTGTGGCTGGTCGTAAAACTGCGAGTAGTCCTACCGAGAAGTTATGAAAAAAATGCGTCTCTTTATTATTATTATTATTCTTTCTGAAAGAGAAAAGTTTACGAGGGGGCGAATCAAAACGGCGAAATCAAGAAGAATGTTAGTGGGCAGTGAGAGATTGCTGAAATCTGAACTTCCAGGTCAACGGAAATGCTTGAATAACTGTTTCTGCTTCTTTCCATCATTTGCGCCTTCATCTCTTCTCATAAAGCAGGTGGAAGTGACGACTTTGTACCTTCTTGCAACGATCTTAATATTTGCCCTTTTCTCGCTGTTGTTCTTTGACATAAATGCAGAAGTTCATATTAAAATTCAGAACGGGGACTTTTGAGGGAACAGGCGACTTTGGGGGGGGCGGGGGCTGTGTTTAATGGGCCCATTTTGAGAATCGGTTCGGCGGACTTCCGTGAACGATGTGACGACGTATCGCAGGGTTGCGTAGAAGCGGGAGTTCGCTCGACCGGTCGAGTGCAGTGCGTACAAACAAACAAATTGAGACTGCCATTCGCTCCTTTATGATTTTCAATTATTATGCGAGAGTTACACACACACACACACACACATAAATAGACCGAAACGGAAATTAATTCCACCCCACAATCTCTGAAGCGGCGTGTAAAATATATGGGATGGGCGCCTGGATATTTTCAGTCGTGCTTAGGCACTCCAGTAGGACGTCGATCCACTCCCGCTTTAACACCTCTTCTCCTCCTGCGGGCATTTTTAACCTGTCGTTGATAAACCAGGCAAGTAAAATGCCCTTCATTTCTTTTGTGCGCTCCTTAAGAAACGGTTTCCTCATATTCTTTCGTTTTCTCTTTTCCCAGCAGAAGGGAGCGAAAGGCTCATTTAATACGTCGAGACCTCTTTATTATGTAAAAGTGAGTTATTTGTACAAAGTGCATCTTCGACCGTCAGAATGTATTCAGAAATTTTCCGTTTTGGGACTTGGCGTTGTCCTTGGAAGATCCTCCGAAGTCGGAGACCGCGTGCTTCTCCGAAACGTCAGCAACGTCGCCGAGAGGACCTCAGATCTCGCACGGTTCATCGTCATCACAAAGTCCGCTGTTAAACAGCCCTCATTCGACTTTCGTTCCTGACACTTGTTTCAGTATTTTCCTTCCTCTTATGCGCGTGGTTTCCCTTGAGATCTTGCGGCCAAAGTTTCGTCGTATTCGCCATTTATCGCGTTGCGTGTACCCACACTTTGTATGTGAGTGCCCTCTCACTGTTGGCCTATTGCGTTATTTAATTAGAGCCCTGAATCAATTCTTTTACGCGGTTCACTTGTTTTAATGCATAATGTCTTTAATTTCATGTTAAGTTGCTTCTCCTCGCTAGACCTTCTGACCTCGCCCGTTTTTGTGAGTAGTGTACATCACGTGTGAATCATGATCAGAACTAAAGTATCTCATAATTAACAGACAATTTAATTCGTCTCTTACAGTAGCTAAGGAACATGTGTTTTCCCTACATTACAAAATTTTTCTTTCCTTGGAGCTCAGAATAGCGTTTTCATTATTTAGACGAGTTTTATCTTTGTAAGGTTAGTGCAAAAGTGAACTAGCTTATCGCGCCCAAGTTCCGCTGCCCGGCCAGCGCGTGCAGATCCTGCGTGTTCTGCCGTGTAGACTAATTTCGGCTTATATGAGCTGGGCGTGATTAAAAGATGCGTTGAATGAAGACTTCTGAATTATTCATGGTTGCATTTTCCTCTGTACGCTGTTAAAAAGTAATGCGAAGGTTAGGTTTGAGGGAACAATTTGCTACTGCTGATGCTCCGCTGTGTTAATTAGTGCTTTTTAGAGTCGCGTCTGATTTTCTAAACGTAAAAAATATGAATATGAGGAATGAGGGTGAGCAGTAAGCTGCCTCGCGCGTTTAAATAAGCACCAAGCCGTGAAGACGTATGGCGGAGTGGAGGAGCATAGCCCACGCATTCTTAACCTATGATGAAGGTGACCGGCCACTTTCGTGCTCCGGCGGCTTTAACCTCAGGTAAATAACCCCGGTATCAACTGGTAAAGATCCTTATTTCTCCATGTAGCAGTTTCATTCGTGAGAAGTTAGTAGTGTCGTAGGTTGTTGAGAGATTTCCGACGTCTCATTACCGTGTTCACAAGACCACGCCACCAGTTCAATCCAGTCCACACCCGTTCTCTTTGAGGTCCGGTTGGCTTTGTTTTATTAATCGCGTTATTTGTACTCTGTAAATGCGGTACCTTTTAACCGTAGGTCAGGTTTTACGTTCCGAGATACCACCGATTGTCCCCTTAAACCGCGCTCAAGCATCAGTGGAAACTGCCGAGGGCAGTCCTCTGAGACACCCTGGCAGTTTATTAAAGACGCTTCTACGACGCTGTTGTAAGCAGGGCCACGTAATGACCTCTACAATTGCGGCCTGCGCCAAACAGATTCGTATAGAACTCATTTAAGAAACTAGAAATCTGGTCTCTTCCTTTTGAATTCATAATTTCATTGATCGTAAATAACCCAGAACCTTTTCAGCCAATTTGAAGTGTAAGCAGAGTTAACACAAGGAGTAAGAACCATGTACATAGACCACTTGCTAGCCATTCAGGTCTCCAGGAAGACGCTGACTGTGTCGGCATCAAAATCTTCAACATTTCACCATCTAGTGTAAAAAGTATTTTGGGAAAAAAGGAGGCTTTTAAAGTCGCTCACAAAAGATACCTGAACACACACAAGTTTTATTCTCCTGATGAATTTCTGAATTTTAAAGAGGACTTGTGATCCTTTCGGGGGTTATTGAACTTCCATAGTCTGCAGCGTTGCAGTGGATTTAGCGTAACATTTTAATTTTCCCTTTGCTAAACCCTTTTCGTTGTGAAACTTAATTAATATTTTAAATTGTACTCATCTGAATGTTCTCTGCGTAATGGCTTAATCCTCCACACATCCTACAGCCAGTCAGACTAACTTTTTTATCCGTGGAATGTGTGTGTATGTTTGCATGAAATTCATTCAATAGTGAAATCTCTCGCGCTGTATTTGCATCAGCGATCCTTCAGTGTCGGGTTCGTTTTCCTGCTGTGGCTCGTCACACTCGTTCCAGCAAACGTTTATCAGCAGGACGCGCCGTAGTCCCTGATTTTCAGTACTTCATTAAGCTCATCACAGCGATAATTACTGCCATGCGCTGGCGACGTTCACTTTGTGATATCACACGGCTTCTTATCATTGAGAGGAACACGAATCTACAAAAAATATTCTGGCCGGGGGGGGGGGGGGGGTCCAGAATCCAGCAATACAACACACGTATTTCCAGATGTGGGCACTTTTAATAGTGTGGCGTCTGAAGTTTTCGCTGCGGTAGAGTTGCGGATTGTGATCTGTTGCGCTGAAGGTGGAGGTGGCACGTTCTGCCGCAACGTCGGTAATCACACATCGTCACAGCCCAGAAGATCGCAGTCCGCATTTCTACATCGGGCTGCTAAGTCTCCAAAACTGGAAGCAATTAATCCAGAGTCGTGTGGCTGAAACGGAATATCTGTTCCTCTTTGTGTAGACTGTCACGCCCTGAAAATTCTTCGCTATTTAAAGGCGAAGTGAACGGGTAATCGCACGCACTCTCCAATTCCTCACCCACAGAATTCTGCTTGAGGCAACGAAAGGTAAATGAATGGTTTTAGTGGCAGATTCTGCTCTGATGCTAACACGGGACACCGTTTGTAGCAAGTGAAGGTTGACCGAGATGTTTGATACGACGTCCAATTTTAAACGAATTAGTTAATTAATACCACGTAACTATCAGGTGGAGTACATAGGTAAATGAAAAATTAATGGCTTCTTGCCGTTCTGCACGTAATGTTCACTCACCCGCTTGTGACGTCACTGGCTGACACGTGGAGTTGCATTTCATTGGATGTTCTTCGCTCTAAATGTTCACTTACTTTCCTGAGTGCCGGTTTTTTCAACCCGGATGTTACGCTGCATCAACTGAAGAATAATACGCAGCGCCTAATGAATGGCTAGAGGTGCTTTGGGAAGTGGCCTGGGTAGAAAAGTACAGAAATCCCTCACAGAGGATAGCCAGTACTCTGTCAGGCATTGAAGTTGGGATCTTCCGGACAAGCAGACGCTCGAGCTCGTCACGTCATTGCATGAACCTGAGTCACAGACCTGGACGTAGAAGTATCGGCGAGAATTCAATTACTGTTTTGAGATGTTTTTGTAGAAAAAAAATTATCTCGAAAATCTTAATATGATTTTTTCTTTTTTCCGCGCGGTGACAGATGTCTGGCGTCTAAAGAGTGGAAGTTGTCGGTGGACCTGGGTTTTGTGTTCTGTGCCAGTTTAAAACAGACAGGCAAGAAATGTGCCTTGGAAATAAGAGCCCTGCTTGTCGCTTGCTGAAATACGCGCAATCTTTTTTCATTTCCTGAGCTCTATTCATAACAGGCTCATGAATGCGCGCACCGTCAGCTCCTTTCAAACTCACACAGGCTCGAAGGCGGGAGCTGCCTGACGTAGCCGTCAAAGGAAGGCAGGCAGGCAGGCGAGTTCGCATTGATGAAACACTGGGACGGCAGTATCAAACGCTGCTCTGCTCATTCGTTTAACGACATTTTATTCAGTTGCACCTGATGTAACGTCGAATGAGAAGTCAATGTTAAGAGGTCGTGGCGTACGAGCATTATGCCGAAGAGCAGGTCTTAATCAGGGCGGACTGAGGCGGAAATGTTCTCTCTGCTTCGCTTGCGGGTCCAGGACGATACAGATCTGTGATTTTAACGTTGTCGGACATTTTATTACTGGCATTCAAAGACGTCACGTCATCGCAGTTGTGAGTTCCTGCCGCCACGCGCGCAACCATCCTCTGGTTCAACCATAATCACCGTCGTGGTAACGTCGGCCACTGTACCACAACCACATGCCCCGCCATCGAAACCGCCTACACTTTAACCACACACACAAACACAACCATCACTGCCACTATAACAAACAGTATTACCAACACTGCTGCCACCACCTCGGACACCTTGCAGCCTCCATCATGACCGCACGTACCACCGCCGATTTGGAGGCGCTGTTTCCCTCTACAACGAACAAGAAACTCGAGTGTACGTGCGTCTGAAGGTGGTTTTGAATCAGTTTGCTGAAGGGGGTGCTTTCCAAGTATTATTTATTCACCCTCGTGCAAGTAACAGTGATATAAAACCTTGAACTGACGTCTTCAGCGTAGGCCTTGCAACGCGTACTGACCGGCTTTGCACCCGCAAGAAGGCGAAGTTATAAGCACCACGCCCGAGGGGGGAACGGCGACGTACTTTTGAGCATTCGTAACCTCTGGAAAATATACAACACTAACGGGAACTATATGTTCAGGCTACGTCTCAGAAAGTGATGATCACTTCGTTAAAAAAAAAATCGCATTTAAGGCTGAAATATTTCGCGATTGAGCTGCAGGTCATTTGAATTACATCGGCGCATATTTTACCCATTAAAATGCAAATGGTGAAGTGCTGTGTTTTCTTTGCGGTACAGACTTGAGTTATTTAATATTACTTAGACGAGCTTTGGCTTCAGAGGGTTCAGGACAGTAACGCGGAGTGACTTACAAGTTTGTGGAATCTGACGAGAAATTCAGGCTCAGGTTACGCTGAACGCCGAAGTCTGTCAAGGTTTAAGTTTCTCGCTCTCAGGCCAGAGACCAGGAGCTGACATGCGTGTCCTGGGCTACTGGATGTAAGCTGACACTGCATCAATGGCAGCGCACGAACTGCGCCCTCGAGGTGAAGTGTCCGAAGAGGCAGTTTTAAAGGTACGTCGCTTTGGACTGTAAGTCGGTCAAGCCTTTGTAAACTTGTCTTGGGGACAGGTCGAAAGTGGGAGCAGTTCACACATTGTGAGCAACCTTCCTCCTTCTCAAACCTGAAGGAGTGTGTCGCCATGACAGTTGAATTATAACAATACACAGTAATAAGTACAGTTTTTTTGACGTAAATACGTCTATATTTTAGGGTCAGTGTTATTCGGCAAAAATGTGTTACGAAAAAGTGTAACTTCATTGTTATGTTACTTAGGAAACCTCATCTGTTTACTCAGCATTGTTGTTACCTAGGAAACAATATATGAACTTCCTTTCCGTATAGACGTATTTACGTCAAATTCTCCGGAACCGTGGTTCCACTATCACTTTTTCCAAATGTCAGTGTTGAGTGTTGCGGTCCGGAATAGTACGGCGAGGAATTAAGAATGTTTAACGTCCTATTTTACTGCAGTGAGTGGGGTATGAAACGAGTTATTGATTCTGTATTGCCAGTGGAATGAGTTCGCAGAGCAGCCATGTTGATGTGTCCGAGCTGATCCTATTATTGGCATTTGATAAGCTCGCTCGTATGTTATAGGCAGACCAGAACTATCTAAACTTTGCATCTCTGTTCCTGTAGTCCAGCAGGCCCAGTGTTATAAATCTATATGAGCCGTGTGCACGTTGAACATTGTATGGGCTTTATATGTATCGTATCAAATTTGTACGCGTCATGGAACATTTTCAGTGGTGCTGTTGGGTGTTTATTTACCGAGTCCCTGCGTCGGCTGTTGGCAGTGGATGCCCTCGGACACCGTCTCTTAATTTCGAGTCATTGCAAGTTCGTAGCGGGCGAATCGCAGTGTCGAGATCGCGGCCCTGCCATGCGTGCGTGCAGTCGGCGTGGCCTTCGACCACCGAATGGACCGCAGGCACAAGCAGATTCGACGCTGACGGATTTCGCCTGTTCAAAATCACTGTGTGTGGCCAGGAGCTTATCAGAATCTGCAGTGCTTTCGCGGTTTTCAAATTTCTATCTGTGAGCTATTTGTGGCGCTTAAATATGGACAATATGAAGTCTTTGGAGCCACTGAACGTAAAATATTGATCGGAGGGGGCGGGGGGGGGATGAAAAATTTCAGCTGCGGATTAAACGGTTATAGAAATGACAACAGCGCATTCATGATTATGCGGTTCCGTCAATTTGTGGAAGGGGCACGGGCACTGGAATGACCGACGTTGACCTTTTAAAGCTTAGTGGTAACTATATTTACCATATGCTTCAAGGGTCAGCAACGCTGCACTTTTTATTTATGGGTTCCGCACGATTTTCAGTGTAAATAATTTAATGTTATGGTTAGAATGTATGAGCCGGGATAACTCAGTCAGTATAGTGACTAGCTACGGGTTGGACGACCGGGGTTCGATCCCCGACAGGGGCAGAGGATTTTCCTCTAGTCTCTGCGTCCAGACCGGCTCTGGGGCCAACCCAGCCTCCTCTACAATGGGTACCGGGGTCCTTTCCCGGGGGTAAAGCCGGCCGGGGCGTAATGCTGACCACTCACCCCCATCTAGTGCCGAGGTCAAGGAAGAGAGGAGCTATATCACCTCTCACCCCAAACGCCTACATGGCGTATAGTGGGACAAACTTTACTTTTTTATGGTTAGAATGTGCGATTGGGAGGACATTATTTTTGAATTAAGACTTTTGGAGTTTTGGTATCACTGTTTCTTGGGTTTGCTTTAGAACTGCACAATCGCAGACGTTTCAAATCCCTACAAATAAGACTTGTATAAAACTGGATAAGGAAAATGTTTAATCTGTTCATGTTCCGGAACAGCGCAGAACATCAAATATCTAGCATATGAAATTTCTCTCACGAATGTGAAAGCTCTTGTTTTCGTAGCGTTTCGAGCTTTATTGAACTTGCTGAATGAAATGTTTTGCTTGCGATATTGCATCTCAATGTATTTGCTGTAATTCTCGGAATAATAAACAAAACGCGTGAGTATTCTCAGTGAAATCGTGCTGTTAGACGGCGTATAGCTAATATCATCATGTCCCTCTCTCTCTCTGTCACTGTTTACGTAGTTACTGCGATCGTAAATGTTTCACGTGTTTCATTTACCATTCCCATTAAATTTGTCAGCTCGTGTTTCCACCTCGCCGTAACATAGGTCATGTCGCCGTCAATGCAACGAGGAACCTGAAGCCACGGCGACTTTCGGTCTTACCGAAACGAAATCTCGGTCGGGTTTCAGCTGTCCGGACTGAGAGTCTTCGTACTTCTCTCTTATTTCTTTCTTTCAGTTTCTAAGGAGAATGTTGCGATAGTAACTTTGAATAGGCCATTACAGTTTCCTTTCCCATCCCTTCCAGACCACTGAACTAAATCATCGTGCGATGTGATTGGCATTAAATGTGCCCTCTGAACATCCACCTTTCAGGCGATACACGATCGTTCATATTCCTTTAACACGTACTAAGTGACCCAATCGATATACCAGAGGCCATCTTGAGAAGCCAATAGTCTCTCCGAAAGCCAAGAAATTCTCCGCCCTTTTGAAACCCGAAGGTTCATTACCGTGTTAACAAAAGCCCGTCGCCGTTTCCTGTTCTGAGACAAATTACTACAATGCACACACGTCCACCGAATTTTACGATATTCAGTTTGAGCACTATCCTCCATCTGTGCCTAGGTCTTCCAGATTGTCTCTTTCTTTCCTGTTTTCCGACCAAAACTCATGCGTTTTCTCTCTCACCCCCCCCCCCCCCCCCCGCTTCCGAATGCGTCGCTCGTACCAACCTTGGCCTCTCAATCCTAGTAACGGCTTCGTTTGTACAAATTATGTCTTCATTATTCAGGTTTCTGAGCTTCGTGTCTCGTCCACGTGGTCTCCCCGGCGCTTTGTTTCCGAACTAACTCGTGTTTTTAACTGGCTTCAGGCTCCAAGGCTGCCCTGTCCAAGTCTTCTCAGTTACAAACTGAATGCACGAATTTTCTCGTTTGTGCTGGCAGCACGCTTATTTAATTCCACTTTCGATTTATATTTCTCTCGAAAACTAACAGAGCCTTATAGAATTGCGTTTTAAACCCATAAAAATTCAGAATTATATTTCAATATTATTTTCATTTCATAGTAAAGAGAAAACATGAGAGATTCAGTAAGCTGGAGGAGTGTTCCGTCCACTGTCCGACCGACTGCAAGGATGGCGACTCGGCTGATGGTTAGATTGCCTTCACACGGCGCGAGCCAAGACGTGGATACGCAGAAGGGAACCTAGATTACACTCACTGCTTGGAAAGTTGACCTGATTTTTGGATTGTGGTCCTCTAACCTGATTTCGTAGGGGATGCGCTCCTCCGAAACGTCGCTAACCTAACCCACTAAGTCTGCACGGCGCCAGACGCCAGAAGGCCTCGATCGGCGACACTGCTGCTGTTTCGCAACTGTCGCTCGAAGACCAGCAAATTCATTCGCTCTCCGCGTCTGATGATTGAATGATCATTGGATTTCCGTTGCAAAATGGCGAAACCGTTTCTCTTGTTGGGAAGTTGAGCAACTCAATTTTCTGTGTTCTGCATACAGCGGCTTAATGCTGCCAGTGAATGACGCCGTGGCCCTGTTGCTTGGGGGAGGGGAGTCGAGACACGGATACTGTTGAATTGTTTCCCTCTGAGCTGGGACGGGAACTCGTTGTGGGATCGCTGAAGCAGAATGTAGGTAAAGGCTTTGTGCCCCGCGTTGGTCGTCGAGTTTATTTGAACTTTTAATAAAACGCGATTGGTGTGTGTGGAGTGTTTTATGCTCTAAGGCACTGTCGTTATGTGCTTTGCATAATTATGTCATCACATCATCCTTATTAAAATATTTTGGACAAAAAAAAGCCAGGAAAGCATTAACACGTGACATTGAGTTAGGAATTTGAAACGCAATGCTTGGTTATTAATTACGAAAATAGATTTGTCAGATCAGTGGAACTTCAGTGACAGAGTATCAGGGGTAGAAATATGAAATGGGCGTTCTAATAAACTTGGTGGCTTTTTGGTCGGTGGGGGTGTGAGGATGCTTGCAGAATTCCGACTAAAACGCGAACATTTCCTTCACGTATCCATGATCATCCATGCAGCAATATAACATCCCTGGAGATCGTTATTCCAGGGTGATGAACACACTTCTTTCGTTTTTATCCGCAAATCTTTGGAGCGTTACAAATCCGTTTATTCCTCTCTCAGTTGTAAACAAATTACCATCGAAGTGAGGGTAACCACAGCCATTGGCAACACTGACGTCGTGTTCTGTCGCCTTGACGGTTGCCATCACAACCATTGTCTGCAATTCGACATTGCCTTCACTTCCAGGAACTGATTTAAGCGACGTCCATGTTTAGAAATCGAGACGTCTGTTTTTGTGAACTTACTTCAAGAAGATTCCTGCACCCGCCTTTAAATCGCCCTCAAGAGATTTTTATTCAGCCTGTGTCCTGGGGTCTAAGGTTCAGGAACCGGCGACTGGAACCTGCCGATGTTTTTCTTCTGGGTTTTGAAGCCGTGTGGATTCCGTTTTCAAGAAACATGCCGCCTCCATCTTCGGGTCACTTCAGTCGAAACGTTGGTATCTGCCGACAAGACATAGGCGTTACAACCCGTGAGGACCTCAACTCAGTCGGAAGCTGACAACATTTTAATTGAAAATGAAATGTGATGTTATGGTTGCGCTGAGAGTTTAGGCGTGGTCTTCTGTAATCCTGTACATGGTTGCCAACGTTTGAAGCAACACAGTGCGTGTAATCCCGAATGTAGAGGCCAGACAACACGTGCGAGAATGTTGAGGACCAAAATCTGGAAACGTTTATTCCACTCATTACGAGAGTTGAGTTTAAATATCAAATTTTTTTATTCCTTAGTCCGATTAATCCAGTCAACACGCTCGAACTCATTTTAATATTATCCTTCCTTATACGCTTCGGTGTTCTGAGTGGCCCATTCCGTCCAGAGTTTTTGACCGAAACAGTCCACGTATTTTTTATTGTCTTGTTATTATTATTGCTGTTTTTTGTTCATAATGCTTGATTTTTGGTGCTGACTGTGCAGGTGGCCCCTGTAGCTGTTGAAAAAAAATCGAATTGTTAAACCTATCTACTTTCACATTTATGGCTGTTTCTGTCTGACACGATGTTTGTTATGTATGAGTTTATGTTACCATAAAACGTGATTTAATTATTATGTGTTTGTTAAAATGGCCCATTTCCTCCTCACATTGCAATTACGTGTAAAATGATTACTTTAAAGCAGAATAATGCAATGAGGCGCCGAACTGGCAGCTCCTCCGTCAGCTGCAAAGCCGAGCTGTAAACAGTGAGCGCGGCGCATTGGAGGCAAGCGACGTTTCAAATTAATGTAGCGATCATTAGCTTATCTCGTGCAGTGTAACTGAATCTAAGCGTCGCGAAATGCTATTAGTGTGTTGGCAAACTGGCTGTGTAAATACGGCGCTCGTTTGGTGACACTGGGACAAGTTTGCTTGCAGCTGGAATGTAAATCTTGTGCTGGAGCAGATGATTACTCGGAAATATTCCGACAACAACTGTGTGCATGCCAGTGGAGTGACGCAAATCAACCCAGAAAGATTCTGGTGGTTGCAAGGGTGCAAGAAGGATTCTACGGTCCAGTAGAAGACGCTGTTTCATCTTGGTACTCTTCGACAGGTGCTTTGCTTATGTGGCACTGGATGAAATGTGCTTCGCGTTCATCTGGGAGGAAGCACGTTTGCCCGACTGCCTCAGTCTTTGTCCTCTGAGTAATTGCACACGGCCGAGTGCTGATGGATGAGGTTGCACGGAGGAACTATTCTGTTACCGCAAGTTTTCGGCTCTGTGTGTAAGCGCATGAATATCAGTGCAAACAGCGATAATTTCCTCAAACATCATTAACCAGCTGATCTTTGTATTGATGAAATATCACGTTTCCTTTGAGGTACGGACTGAATCAAATATTAAGTCAATCTTGCTTCTGCTTCAGAGCTTATATTTCTGCCAGAGTTTGAGGATTCTGAAAATGTAATGACGACTGACATTATCGATCTGCTGCCACTTTGCATTAGTCATTTCCCGTCATAAATGCGACCTGTCATTACCGTAATGTGTGAGCGCCTTCGCAGTGCCCCTCATGTTTAAAGGCGACTCCAGTCCCCGTGTTTGTAACCGAACATCGATTCTCGCGCGCCCTTGCAGCCCCCGTTTCTCAAGTGCCTTGCATGTTACACGGTCGTAAGAAACGCTGTGAGGGGTTCGTGGGGGCAGTGACCACGGGTTTGGTCCTGACAGACGCTCAGTCACACCCGCCGTCGTATATAAGAGAGGGTTGTTTTCTCTGGGGGAGGAGCAGAGGTTGAGCCCCGTGGTGGTCGGTCGTGGATCGCCCACACTCTGGTGTCGCCGGTTCGAACCGACACCTTGGAATTTTCCGGTGTGACCTGACCGCTAAAATCAGACGGTCGACGTCAGTGCACGAAAAGTGATTGGTTAATGGGCTCTTTCTCACGTGATCATTCGATTTACGGCCAATGAAACAGTCATCATGATAGAAATTATTACGCACATCGCAGAAGAAAGTTGTAATTAGTTCTGGGCACCGTAGAAACACTTGAAGCCACTGCTGATACGTTCTTGGATGGAGGTTATGCTGACAAAATTTTGCATTTCCATTAAGTGAGTCCTGCAACGTAGAGATGTGGACATTTTGCATCTTGAAAGACTAGCCGAAAAATTTGTAATAAATGAAATTGGTAAAAGAGACTAATGTTCCTCTTTTCTTGGTAGCGCGTAATGGAAAACCGTATATTATTCTTGTGGCCGCAGTGTTAATTATACAATGTCTCCGGAAACCTCTGGTGCCTCCTTGGAGGGCACAAGTAACTACTCTTTGAGGCTGCATTTGCGTTGTTTGTTTTCCATTAGGTCGCGCCTCGACAAAATGTCAGTGAGTGGAAAAGTATACTGTGTCAATATTACCTTCATAACTCAGCTTTTTTCGTGATGAAACGGTTATCCGAATTTATAAGAATACTTTATTCTTCCTTTTTGAAGTGTGTTGAAGTAATTGGACGCAATGTTCGTTTGCTTTTTTTTTGTCATATAATTTGTTTGCCTTACGTTTCCGCTCTGTCGACAAGTACAAGAGCACTTTGCCTCTGAGGAGAGAGAGGTTATGGATGTCGTAACATGAACATAATCGTACTCCTGCTGCCTCTTCAGGCAAATCATTCAACGCCCCAATGTTCTTTATAATGTAGACAAAGTGCCGTGTTATTACCCCCCCCCCCCCCCCCCCATGAACCAAAATATTCGCTGCATTAACACAGTAGTTGGCGGGGTTTCGGTTCTGAAGCTGGTTTTATTTTTATGGTGCGGGTAATTTTAACTGGAGCGATAAAATAGCTCTGTATTTGAATTTATATTTGAATAAGCTTGCCTGTGTAATTTTGAAGCCGGAGAATTTAATGTATATTTGCACCACTTATATGATGTTGTTATATTATAAGTTCTGTTCTCGCGTTTTCCCACGTCCTGGTTCTCTCTCAGTCACCTGTGTCTGACGCAGTCACGGGGTCTCGAAGCTGGTCACTTGCGATAACACAGAGCGTCGTCATAGTTCACCTCGACACTGGAGATGACCGTCGTCTCGCCGCCGTCAGAACCGAAAAAATTTCCCGGAGTCTCTTACGTCACGTCAGTATTATCGATACTGACAGACTGTAACGCTGTTCTAGACTACTCGTTCATTCAGACACTTCAACTGTGCGTCGGAACAGATCTCTGTGGCTGTCACTTCGCATTGAAGCCTCATTCATGCGAGAAAGACTTAACAACATTAGCAACAAATAGAAGATTTGTTTCATGTATTAGCAACAGGTGTTTGGAACAGTCGGCTAACAGATTTTTTATCTTGTCACGTGTTTTTATTAAATTAAAATTAAGTATTTAAAACACAATGACAAGCGTTTCTGTGATTGGTGAGTTCGGTGATGAACCTTCGGGTTCTGTAAGCCACGTGGTTAGTTAGTCAGTTCATTTCTGTGTTCCGTTTGTCTCGCAATAAAACAGCGATTATTCTCCTAAACAACGTCAGCTGATTGACGTTTATGGTGAAGTTTTGTGTTTTCTTTGCGGTAAGGACCGAATCTGTATATATTTTCTAGATAAAATTGCTGCGTGGGAACCGTCTCCCCCCCCCCCTTTTTTGCCCTTAAATGGAGCGCGTCTCGCTACTCTGCCTCCATTTTATATTTCTCTGTCTCTCTTTCTGCTTCAGGGGGGAGTAAAATATTATCGAAAACCGTCGGTTTTGTTCGGGAGCAGATTTCTGGAAAAGACCGGCGGAGGGATTTGAACGTAACTCGGCTCTGAGCGTCGCCGTCCACAGCATGAATCGAGTAAGTTGCGGGTTCTGAAGGAAGGAGCCAGGGAGGAAACAGTAAATACTTGCTAAAATGTTGGTTCAAAATTGACGTTGGGGGAAACAGCAAGCCGGTAGGAGCGGATGGAAGGTCGCTGTCAGAACGGGGTGTGAGGTTGTACATAAAGTGGATCGAGGTCAGCCATGACGGTCGCTGTCCTATTGTGGAACTGTCCGTTCTACAACAAGAGACTATTTCTTGATTAGCGGAATAGACCTGTCTATTATCGGCTGAAGGACGGTCCCTGTCGGGGGTTCGTTCGTTCAGCCACATGGAACGAGCCATTGAGCCATTGTCGAATATTATTAATATTTTTGGTTTGTTGAAGCGAAAACTGTGACGCCCACGAATTAAGTGTGTATTAATTATAAGCAATTCAATTTGCACGAAATCCATTCGCGTCAGGTTTGGGGTTATCATTTGCTCTTAAGGGCTTTTGGGCGTTTTGGAATAATATTTATTGCTATGTGATCATTCATCCATGCCCCACTGTGTGTACATGCGGCAAAACAGATGCCTTCGCAATTAGGCAGATATAATTGGTTGGTTTAGTTTGTATTTTCGGGTTCGTTGCACTTTTCAGTAAGTGTGTTTTAAAGTAACAATTACCCGTCATTCCTGATGAGGAAATTTTCCAGTAATTCACATGTTTTTTTAAAAAAAATATGGTGATGTGTTTATTATCAGTTTAACACTAGTCTTCGGAAACATGAAATTTGACAGACGGTGGCGAGTATTTCAGATCTTGTTGGCGTTCTGTAGGTCTGTGGCCCCGTCGAATGGAGGAGGCCGTCTTGCCCCGTTCACAGGATAACGCGAATTTGTGTAAGCCCGTAGTTTGTGTTGTGGTCTGGGGTGTGTGTAAAGAACCTTGTTAAACTGGTGAGAGCCAAAATTGTATATAAGTTTAAGTAACTTAGCAACTTGCATTTCCTCAGCTAAGCGGATTCTGAAACTTCATTTCAAGACAAAGGGAGTTAACTTCTATTCCCCGGAGGGGGTTGGTAATAAGGTAATGAGCGGAAACGAGCACCCATAGAAACGCTCCGGCCTGTGGCGTGCGTCGCGGCCAGCCAATCAATAATAACCCCCCCCCCCCCCCCCCGGACTTCCGAGGTACCGCACAATTCTGCAGCTCGATTTATCGAAGTCGTCAATTGTTTGTTACTCGTGGCTTAAACGTTTAAGGGCGAGTCACCCCTTCTCACTGATTGCAAGCCCTCTGGCTCGCTGGCTCGCTTATGCTTTAGACCTATCTTGTTTAAAGCTGATGTTACTTAAGTCAATTCTTTACCAGCATCGCCACTTCAACCCTGAAGACAGAGGCAGCAGACTTTAACTGTAATGATCCCACAGAAAAGCAGCGAAATTGTTCGTGTTCTCAGAGAGAGAGAGAGCAACTTAAAATGGGTATTAAATATGAACAAGAAGACGAATTAAAGATGGGTAAGTTGTGAGCATCGGACATGTCGTCTGAAAGCGCCAAGGGGTACCCTCATTCCTCTTCTTCGACGTAAATAAACCATCAGTTTGACCCACACATTCGCTTCTAGAGTCTCAGCAGCACACAGCTCACTCACAGTAAAGGACATTCTGAAATATTTAAAGTCCATAAGTGGTTCTCCGTGTTAGTCGCTCGCAGCCTGCCAACTGCCGGTGCGGACACGAGCTAATTCGGCGCACAAATAGCAAAATAGTAGAAGATCTTAGCGGGTCTGTTGGCGCTGACGAAGGCGGACGTCGTGACAGGTGGTCTGAGGGTGCATGCTCTGTCGAAATCAAATGAACCATCGAGAGTCACTTGCTAGGCGCACCAGCAAATTTACAAAGATTTAATGAAAATCTGTCGCTGCTTTCAGTTTATAGTTTGCTGTAACGTAAATCCGTGGGTACGGGCGACCCCAGGACGAAGAGTGAAGTGGGGGGGGGGGGATCCCTCCCGCCCCCGCCCCAGAAGTTGGTCACTAATGAATGAAAGTTGAGAAGCACATGCCATGAAGAAGTTGCCATTTTCGTCATTTTAAAATAATTTATTATTCAGGGATATAGAGTTGAAGACTTGCGGCAGTGAAATGGAACTCCGTGTTTACGCTGAAGGCATAATAAACAGATATATAAAAGTATTTCCAGCCGTGGATTTAAAAAAATACGGAATTTTGGAAGCGTTAAGTTTATTTTATTCCTGTATTAAAATCAATTACAGCGCTGACGTACTTAGTAGAGTGGACGCAGTCGTGTGTCCATTACAAAATTGCGTCTCAAAGTAATCGTCAAAGGTTCCGTGTTCAATCCCAACCCCCGCCTCTAAACTTTGAAGCAAAAATATATTTTTACTTTTATGACAGTCGGTCGCTGCAAGGGGTGTACATCTCCCCACAGACTCCGGGCAGTGTCCGGCACAGTGAACCGCACGGGTTAGGCAGACCAATTTTCCATCTGCAAGTCCACGGGGAGAGGAAATTAAGACGTGTTCTTGTACTTTGTGTGAGGGCGCATGGGCGGAATGAGAAGTCAGCGTTGCCACCGATTACATTACTTACAGAAGTAATGTACCCGCGTTTACCAACTTCTGCTCAACGGCTAATGAAACAGAATGAAAATTCTTCTGGTGTATGCGCGCATTCCGAAAATGTTTAATTTGTGAGGTCTCAATATTTGTTGGAGAGGCTTAAAGGCAAACTTTGTGAAGTATTTAATGTGCGTCTGTTTCCATTAGTAGCTTATGCATATTAGGTGATTAAATATATATATTTTTTTAAATTCGTAATTATCTTCTGTTATTATCGACCGTCAGAGCACAGCGCTGTTTAAAACTTTCGCGTTTTGTGGTACACGGCCCCGGAGCTCCGTCTCTTTGTAAGGTTCCCTAATTTGAATTTCATCCTGCGAAAGGCCATTAGGATTGTGAGTCCTTGAGCTCAAAATTAAAATTTGCATTTACATGTGAAATAAAGTGAGAGTCTAAGAATCACTTGCAGGTCGCCGAATGTCATAAATCCAACTCAGCTGCTCCAACTCGCTCGATACTGGAGATGGGCTTTTGTTTGATGGCGGCTGTCTTCTGGGGTGTAGCTCCGTGTAGCCTGGCACAAGACTGGCGACGTTTGAGAGATCTTCCTGCTTCCATCATCAGGGCGCGACATCCCGGGAGGGCCGTATTTATATTGCCGTCGTGAGAACCTCAAATCAAAGAGATTTTTGTTTGTTCATATTTGCAAAGCGAACTAAGTGTTCATCATTTCTGCCTCAGGTTTTCTGTTGAGGTGGACGAGGGTAAACGAACAGTGACATTTCACGGCGGTTTAATTGCGTCCTGCTTACTTCTGGCATCATTTTGCTGAACGAACTGGGTGTACGGTTTTGTGAACGTATATACTTTTTGTTTTCCCGAACGTGTGCAAAAGTTCACACCCCCTCTCCCCCGGACCCCTGAATATTTCTGTCACGTGACTCTGAACGTGTTCCCCGCAAGTAGGCTTATCTGCATAATCGTCTGTGGAGGCCCATCATACGCGCGCTGTGTGTGTGGCGCAAATTGTAGATGGTGAAACGGTCAGTAAAACCTTTTACGACTGTCCTCAGCCCGCACCTCGAAATAAAATGTGCAGTGAAACTCTTCAGTATATTATCTTCTTCAAACGCGCAAACATACATAGCCTTTTTAATGACGACGTTTAGGAAAGCGTTGCCTTGTAAGATGGTTTCGTTATTGCTACTATTCAGTATTTAATGTGTCATTTATGGTTCGCAGTGGTACCAAAATTATTCATGGCGGCTTTGAAGCGAACTCTCAGCTTCTACACTGTTCCCTTAACAAGATTTTTTTGCTGTTCTGTGTGGCAATACTGTCACTGTTACCACGTAAACAAAGGTCTGGGAAATATTTATACGTCATTGAGTTGCTATGGCAACCGGTGAGTTTACGTAGAGTCAGGGCTGAATAATTTGAGGAGACTCACACTATTCGACTGTGCCCTACGAAGTTTCGTTGAATTTTATTCGCATTTACGTTCCATGGAAATTGAAAGCGTGAGTTTGTGCGTATTTTAATTGAAAATGAAATGACCTGTGGGGTGGAATTCTTGGAAGTTTGTTGGGGTGTGCCGTGTAGGCCTGACCGCTCGTAGGAAAAGTGATTCAGTTATTATCCTACGTTGTCACTGTTTTGCGACGTTGAGGACTGGACGTGGTGGTGGAGGTCTGCTTCGTATATGGAAGGCCACCGGTTGTGATTTCGGAAGGTGAGCGATCCGTCACCGGCCACGACAGTGAACGAAAACGGTCTGACGCTCTGTTGCCGATTTAACTGGAGCAGCGTCGTTAAATATAGGAATATATAAGCGGACAATCGACAGTCTCAGTAAGCTAGCTGTGCTGTTGTGATGGCGCGCAGCTGCTCTGTAATCCGGGGAGACAACTAAGCCAACCGATAACGCTGACGATTTCGGAGGCAGTGTCCCTAGTCTCACGCTGTTCAGGTGCAAATTAGGTGCAGCAAGGTTCGATTAAATCTCTCGTGGGCACACTCTTGGGACGTTTGTTGTTGTTGTTCTTAGGTTTTATTCATCGAACAAGAATGAACATAATTTTAAAGTGGATCTTGGACTTTTCACTTGTGGTAGAAACGGCTGTGATGAAACGTGTCCCTTGCTAAACCTTCGGGTCTCAGTTCTAGAGGGTCGGGTCAAAGTTCAACGTCTTGTTCCTGGCTCTTATTTAATTGCAAATATTTGGTCGTTGTTTTTGGCATGTAATCACGTGTTCACTTGTCTGGAGGCTTTGATGTTTTAAAACACTTCACGTCCGGTTCATCGCTCCCTATCTGTAAGTGTCTTCTGTTTGTTTGTGTATCGGTTTGTGCTTTCAACCGCATTTGATTAACGGTCACATTTCGAGGCGATTAACACCCATTTCATTGATTAATTCGTAAACCATCTGAAAAAGAGTCAACTGTATTGACAGATTTGTTCAGCGAGATTTTTGTTATTCGTGCATTGAATCCGCCATAGCACAGAAACGTCTGTGCACGAGGCAAATACACTACGTAAATTATGCACGTAGGTTTCATGCTTATTGCTTAGAACAAAATGTTACCTGAGAAGATACCCGTTTTTCATGGAAATGCCGTCTGCCTTAATCTGGCCTAACCGAAAGAAAATATAATCTGAATTCGTGAAGGCGCACGAGGGAGTGAGGCGCGTTTCCTACGCCCTGCGTAACGTGCGTTACGTGCTCGTGATGGATAGAGATGCCTCTCCGGCGTATGTCATATCGTGTTTAGTCGGAAACTGAAACACACGAGTTTCACAGCCGCTTTCGAAATGCCAGGACATTTGGGACTGTAATATTGCAAGAAACGTGACGCTCGCGGCCAAGCGCTGCTGTTTGCTGTTCTGTAACCTCGTCTTTCAGCTGCTAAAATACAATTCGTGATGTCTAGCAAAGCGACAAGATTTTCTGAATGGCGTGAAAAGAAACAGCCCTGGCTCGTCTCCAGAACTTGACCTATAACCTTCGCAAATGGTGCCAGTGAGGTCGGGGATTCCCCAGGTGACTGCAGTAACCTTGGTAACGCTACCAAGTGCCGGTTTTAACCAAAGTTGGAAAGTGTCGCCTTATTGTAATGTTTCACAAGAGTCTGTTCGTGCGTTTTCGAGTTGTTTCATTCGGGCGGACAGACCGAAACCTAACCGCCGTCTTGGTCCTGTTACGACGTATTTCAGTCTCGTCTGGTTTAGTGAGTGGTTTCGTATTGCGTACTTTTCAACACATCAAGAAGGAAGAGATTCACGGGCAAGGTTATTCCATTCCGCCTGATGCTGACACACCCCGTTCAACAACACTTCTGTGTCTTTCCATTTGTTCCGTGTTTTTTCAGGCTCGAGCCTGGCGTAGGAAAAATGTGGAGATGTTTAGCAGAACTATCCTGATTCCATGGAGATTATGGAGATGCTGATACTTGCTCGTACAGTTAAGAAATTCACAGTCTTTTATGGGGCCCGAAGGCTCAGTGCCACCCGCAAGTAGGCCCCACCCTGAGCCACGTGAATCCACTTCACCCCTTCCCGCCCTGTTCCTGATCTTCCATCTTCAGAGCGTCTTCTTTCTCTCGGGATTCCTGAGCAAACCAGAACTGAGTGCGTATTGTTCGTGTACCCCATGACCCTCGGCCTGACCGTCCTAACAGAGTACCTGCGTATTGAGTGGATTCTCGTCGGGACACACGAAAGCGGTTGTAGCAGCTCCGTTGCGCGTTTGCATTACTGTGCGTCTGTTCTACATAGAACTCAGAATAAAGTAAGAGTGGAACGATATTTGCATAGATTAAGTTAATTTCTCCTTTGGTTTAAACATTCTTCAAAGTCGCAGCCGGAGGGGAATGGATGGATGTGGGAGGCGAGAAGCAAAGCGTTTGTGAGGTTGCTGTCTGTTTTTTTCTCTTTTCATTTTTATCCTCTCATCTAGGAGAGGGGGTGGGGTGGGGCATGTTTCTCCGGTATAAATAAAATAAAATAAAAACCTCTCTTCGGTTTGCATTGGGTTTGCTGCTACAGAGTTTTCGTGTTCCCAGCAACTAAGCCATGGGTTCCGTCGGTCTGCGCTGTGTTGAGTAGCGTGCTGGATCTCTTGGTATAGACGTTGCGTGCTTAGGCTTTTCTGCGGCCTACTGGAGCGAATACTGTTCGCCCCGGGCGCGGCGGGGGGGTAACTGCGAACGGTTACCAGGGGTCGCAAGACTGCAGCGAAACGCAGTCATATGAGGACAAGTCGTCACAGAATTACAATCGTCGCCTTGATGATGGTGGCAGCGAGCACCCCTCAAACGTCGGTCATTTCCCGTCAGACTTCACGGCGCAGAACCCCGGAAGATAGCCATCTCCAGTCCTCATCGCGGAGATGGCCTTCTCTCTGCAGCCTTCCGCGTCGCCGGCCAAAAGCGTGCTCTTCCTTTGGGTAATGCAGCGTCCGTCACCCTCCACCTTGACTGGTTCCTCACCTCTTCCGCCTCACCACTTTCCTTCCATTCGTATTCACTTGTCAACTCCTCAGACACATCACTCCGTCTCTTGACGACTTCGCGTGGGCGCCAAGTCCGCCCAGCGGCATCGTCGTCAACGCGGAAGCAGTGTCTTGGCTAAACTCATGTTAACGGCGTACATGCGCCGGCATTGCAGTTCTCTGTTCTACCGGACGAACTTCACAGTTAAGTGGAAATTAGATGAAACATGTGTGGAATGAAGGCAGACTTTGATCTCCGGTTGTCTTCTCTCCTCATCTCCACCCAGGCCGAATCTCCTCCGGGTTCTGTAAAAGGCGGGAAGCTTCTTGTTGACCAGCTGAGCGTAGCATCGTCTTCCTCTCAAGATGGACTGCAGTCTGAGATAGCCTCGCCGTTGGCTGTACGACCTAGTGGAGCGGGTGGTTCGGCCAGCGGCCAGGAGACTGGCTTTATTGCATCCTTTCCCCTCAGTCATTTTGCTTCCGAAACGGATGAAAACAGCTTCTTCCTAAAAGAAATCTGCCGTTAAAACTCACTTTTTATTTTTTTTACTTCCTGCAGAATGGAAATTGTGTCCAAGTACGTTTCCTGTATTCTGGGTTCGCGTGCACTTGTGATATGACCGCATGGTGTTTTTTTTTTCGTTATTACTGACATCCTCCATCTGATCTAGCTTTTATATTTCTCTGTATTTCAAGTTTCATTCATCACCTCTCCGGCGGTGCGTTTTTGTTATGTCAGCATGTCTTGGTTTCCGAATGTAAAAAACCGGGCAACCTTTGACCTTAAGGACGTGGATTATGAAGACATTAAATTGTACAGATGTGCCTAAAGTCGCTGAAACCGCGCGAGAGACGTGTGGCGTGAACTAAAATGAATGTGAAGGAAACTGTCGTTGCGTAATTTAAGGTACGAACCCATCTGAGATTTTGCCTCCCAAGCGATGTCATGGACCTACGAGTCACAACATGTCAGCTTCAAACGTGGACATTCGTCAATCACACTCTAGGCTGTTTAGTGCAGAAAGACGGGCGTCCGTGTATTGAAGGCATAAAACAATTTCCCTTTGCTCAGAAATTCTGTTCTGCGATCTCTTCGCTCTGAATTCTGGCTGTGGCATTTGTAACATTTCGAGTTGACTATAAACATTACATTCGGTAAAACTGCACGTGCGTTTGGCGTTCGCTTATTAAGACTCCTTCCTGATACCTACTCCGCTCGGTTCTTATACAATGGGACGCCTTAAAATACCCTTCTTGTCCAATTAATTTGCAGTGTTACAAGCAAGGGACAGGGATTTTGAGTTATTAGTTCCTAATTATCTTTGTTTTGATAGAAAATGGGGTTTGGGACGTCGTAATAGGAGCGGGGGGGGGGGGGACAGCACAAAGGACCGAAGAATGAGAACGCATCACAAAAGAATCTTTAGTTCCCAATCTCTGGGAATCCCATTACAGGATAGCGAAGGATGTTGAGGAAAACGAGCCTACTTTTCTATTCATTCTTCTTAGTCTTATTCTTCAGGACTCGTAACGTTTAATTATTCCCGGAGTTTCTGCTTCGATTGTGACGGACGAAGAGGGAGAAGAATGCGTCGGATTTAAAATGGCCGATTGAGCTGTACTTACTTCCCTAATACAATTAAAAGACGGCATGAACCTTCGGTTTCCATAGCAACAAGACGTTTTCCACGGATCAAGGAGGAAACTATAGGATGGAGTTCGTGGCTTATTTCGCATGAAAATCCATTTCGCAGTTTGCATTCCGTGCGACGCAGAATTATGTATCCTGATCGATAAGGCGTCATTATAGAGTCTGCGGTAAAGAAATACAACTCTCATGAACCTGGCAGGATTGAAAATAAATTTCCATTGCCAGCTTTACAAAATATTGCGCGTAAATGCGATTTGAGAGAACACAAAATCCCGACTATAATTTGCGCTTTTATGACGTAGTACAGGCTCAAAGTCTGAGGGATTCCAGTGAGATTTCACGTTCTCACGGCGACGGGGTTGAATTTTGGTACGTTCATTAGACCACGACCACTTCCTTCAGCATCCCTTCCAAGTCATCATTCAGTGTCTTGTAATTCTACGATGTATTGTAGTGTAAGCAGGTGAAAGCAGCAGCTCCTTGGGTAGAGTGGGTTAGCTACTGCAAGCTTCGCGCATCACCGCGTGTAGGCTGTGATTGCCCCAGTCTCAAAAATGGCGTCGCCATAATAATATTCACTGAGCTCGAACTCGCGTCTCTCAAGAGGCAGAGAGAACAATTTCTCTCATAACTGCACGGATATAGCACAGTAATGCTTCAGAAGCTAATAGTCGTTCATCCGGTCAATAAATTCCCCCGTCTTTTATGGAGCCGAAAGTTCTTTACCGTGGTCACAAGAGCCCTCCACGTGCCCCCGTTCTGGTTACTGCAGATCTTATTTGAGTCTCTCATGACATCTTGGTCTAGGTCTTCCAAGCGGTCTTTTGCCTTCAGATTTTCCGTGTTACAGACCGACCGCTAATTGCGTGATTATTTTCGTCATTTTGCCATAATGTAGACGGACAGAGAATGCGCGAACTCTGTAATTACCGCTGGATTTCCACCTGCGTATTCTTTGTTTGTGGTCCGGCCCACGTGCGCGCTTCGTTACGAAGACATTCGTTCGTCATCCATTTGCTTACTGTAGCGAAATGGGGAGAGTTTCGCTGGATTTCTTCTTGTTCTTCTTCTCTCGTTGTGCTCCACTTTTCTCTGCCTTGTGTGGTGGAATTGGCACACTTGTACCAATTTTCCGGACGTGTGGGTTCTAGTCCCCCCCCCCGTGTACTGCAGCGACGCAACGTCTCGGGGGCAAGGAGCGATGGTGATGCTAACCTTCCGTAGGAAGGAGGAAACCCAATTTCAATAAATCGTGGGTAAAGATTCGGTTGATCTGCCCGCAGACGAGTAAACGCACGATAAATTCCTCGACTTTCAGGACAAAGGGAGGAAGAATCGATAAGGCGATCTGGTGATTCGGAACTTAACTCGGATTTTTTTTATATATATTTTGTTTGCATTCTTTCAGCTCCGATCGTCAGTCGGCGCATCTAAACTCTGTTTTTGTAATTTTGGCAGTCATTCCTCCAAGACCACGGAGAAGTTTGTAATGTGGTTGCAAGTATCTTCAATAGTTGATAGAAAATAACTCTGTTGAGCGAATCCGTGTCCTGATTTGTTTTCTTACTGTGAAATTGGCCGGTCGCTTTCCCGAGTCACTGAGACATGTGATAACGGAAGTCGGAATAATTGCAAAAATGCGTAATTTTGATTTCTTTGAAGTTGCGCGAAACCGTTCGCAAACATTTCAAAGGATCCTCCCAATTTTTATCTCCTCTTTGTAGTTTCCCATAATACCTTCACAGACAGCGCCTCAGTATGAATGGATCTATGTTACGAAAAATAGAATCAGTGGTCTCTCGTTTTTCAAAACTTCATTTTACTTTGACACAGCTTCTTTCTGAACGATGTTTGATTTCTGCCGGTACGACAGCATCCATTTCTTCCTCTCCCCCTTTCGCTGACCTCAACACAGCACACCACCGCGCACCGCTGTGATATCTTGCCAGTCGTTCACACAAAAAGCCGGTCGAATGGACGGAACGCTTTCGGAACTTCTGTTCGTACAACAGCCATTCATATGAATTACGAAATACTGACTACGAACCAGCCAAACGCTGCACTCTTCCATGTAATCCACACGCCTGTAAGAGTGCGTGCGTACTTTTATCACTACAGGAATTCATGGGCCTTTCAGTGCCCTTAAGATGTAATGTGCACCTGAAGTATATGATTCTGTGGGCGTGTCGCTCACGGGTTCCAGGCTGTGCGTGACGTCGCTGTGTCGTTCATTAGACTTAAATTTCCTGAACCAAGTCTTAAACCCAATGGCGTTTACCTAATTCGGCCAAACGTGTAGGCGGGCCGTAAAATATAAAATTAATAATTATGCAGCTTTGTGCGTAGTTCCTTGCCCTGAGCCCCTGTGTCCTGGTCTTTCGCTGGTGTCAGCCTGCCTGCATATATATCTTTATTTCGTTGAGTTCTTGTGTTACGGTGGCTTTTTGTTGTGCGTGAGAGAACAGCCGTGGAACATCTTCTTTAAGAACGAACTTGTTGGAGCTTTCGTGTAGATGGCCTCCTCTCCATTTGTGGCCGCCTTATGCTCTCCGATGTATCCAGGGTTCTTTGCCCTCAGCCACTAATTTATTAATGGTCCGGTCTGGACCGCAGTCCTCGTGCTCAGTGTGCGTCGACGAAGTTTCGCTCTCCTACCCGATTACTTTCTTTTTCTCTCGCTGATCTGCCGCGTAGTTGGCAAGTCGAGTGCTCGTCGGTCTGTCTTGTATTTCCTGATATTATTAAAAACGTGCAATTTTCTCTGCTCTCCTCTGGCTTATTGACTCTTAGTTTCTTCAGGTGGGTCCATTAAAAAATAATTCACATGCGGGAAAGTGGACTGTTTATTGTTCTTAAGAACTGACTTTTTCCAGATAGCTTTGTTTAATGTTGGTGTTCAGTATATGTTTGTAACGTAGTTGTCAGTCAAGCTGACAGTTGGCATGCACGTCACGCCAACTGGCGGTAAATGTGTAGCAGAGCTTTGCACACTTAAGTGTTACACTAAATACTAATGTACTGTCTGCCTCATTATGTAGTGCCGCCACTAACAGGTTGTCATGGTTACTGGCAAATTTAGTTGTCATTTTGCAATTAAATCTCTCTCTGGTGATTGAGCGTAGCCTAACCTAACCTAACCCAGAACGAAACCTCTGCTGGTCTGTGCAGAAATACAGCACTGCTAGTAAATTAATAGTTAATGTCTACGAAATGCTTAAGTTTGATTAATTCCGTTTGGTTTATTGTTGGAGAATGCCTTACACGTTCAAATCGATACAGTTTCTGATCGCCCCACCGCCCAGCGACTAGCAATTAATTCGTGTTCGGAGTAGCGTTATGGATGGAGCTGTCATACGGTCTCATGAAGCAGCCACTGCGATTGAATCTTTTAAATCCGGGGAAGACTTTTTTTTTTTTGGAATCTGGAACTCGTATTCATAAACGTTCATATTATTCTTACGGGTTCCAGAGCTAATGTCCCATCAGGCTGTTAACAGGATATATTCTCAGTGGCTTTTCGTGTTCATGTGTCTCGCTCAAAAGCCATCAAGTCTCACTTTTATTAGTTTTTCTGTGTTTGCTCAGGCGAAAGGGACCTGCTGTTTGTATGCCTCAATGTACTGCACGCGTCTGAAACTGATCATCCATTGCCATTAGCGGAACAGAAAAGCGAGGTACACTGAGAACCAGAGACACCGTAGTATCCAGTATTATTCTAAATATTTGTTCTCAGTTCGTAACTGCATTGAATCTGTCTTAAATGGATAAGCTGAATCAGGTGCCTGTCAGAGGTCGTAATGAAGGCCACGTGGTCGACCTGCGAAGTCAAATTGCTTCGCCTGGAAGTCTGAAAATTAACACCAGGGAAATGATTGACTCATAGCGCCATGCTTGTTGAGGAGCCAACAGTTTCTCAGACAGTCAAGTAAAAGCACCTTTTATGGAACCCGAAGGCTCATTACTGCATTTGCAAAAAGCTGCTTACGGTCTGTATCCTGATCGTGGATTTTTAAGTACATCTAATAATTAAGTTTATTTATTAAAATTCATAACATCCGTAAATTTTGAAGTTTTCACAAGGAATGCCATTGTATTACTTAAAACGCAACCAGTGCTCTTGCCAGGGTTGTTCTGTAAACCAAATGGAGATTCAGTTTCTTTTGAAATACAAAATGCTGATCGGAAGCAGATATCTCTTTCATTATCCACACAGACAGATAACAGAAGTGCACGTGACTCTTGTTCATTTTGTCCGTTTTGTCTGTCGGAGACTGAACAAGGGCGCAGGTCTCAGCGGTCCGGTTTCAGAAGGACGAGAAACGCGTGCAGTTGGATCGCAGGCTTTGTGTTTTGTATGCGGAACGACTTTAATAACGTATGCAACGTTAAAAGTTGACTTAAAATAATACCGCGCGCCTCAGACACGGTTCTCCGCGAGGAAGACCAGACAGGGTGGGCGCTGTGCGTGTGAGGAGGCCGTTGAAGGTGTTACGCAGTTTGAAGATGAGAGGAAGAAGGCTTCTCGGCACTTCGCAGCTCGCCTGTCCCGAGGATAAGCCCGAAAAATTGCGCTAAACATTTAATGTGAACGCTCCCCGAGAGTCTCACGTGTGATGACCAGGGCTTTATTCTGAAACACCGTGTGCCTCGCTTCGGCGTCGGTTGTGGCGTGAATTAGAATGAACTCGCTTCCCGACAGCGTATTTACTTACGACTTCATTCAGACTTTCTGTCTCTTGACGCATTTGGAATTCTCATCTCGTCTGCTCCTATTAGTTTCCATTATTCGACGCAAGGAACTGTTTCAGGCCCCTGGTGTCTAGTGCTGGCCGTCAGCGAAAGCTGACGTCAAATTCTGTGCGTCTGTCCGTTTACAAGGCAGTCATTGTTTAGGCACATCCATTCTGTTTGCAGTTTCATCTCTCTGGCAACAGTTATCAAATTATTATAATGAATGATGAATGGACAAGGGTTTGGAAGGCAACCGTCGTGAACTCTCTAGCGGTTAAACCCTAAATTTTATCTGGATAGACTGAGGAAGACCACGAAAACCTGCCAGCCTAGCCGAGATAATTTCTGTCTAGAAGTGACGAAGAAGTCGGGCTGGAAGACGTGATTCCGGGATACAAGCCGGAATAATTTTGGAGCGATGTTTAGTTTCGACAGTGAATGGTGTGTCACGCGGCAAGAAAGTCGCAGTTAAAAGTGAGAGAAATATTTGCAAGACGTCGATCAGCAAACATCCTATTGCACGGTTTGAATTGATCGCGTTCAAGAAGAAGCCAAATTTCGAATTGCATTTGTTTGTGTGTCCCTAAGTTTACGTCGCATCGTACTGCCTTTCGTAATGCACTTTGCATAAAACAGCTTTATACCCACGCGTCTTAAGCGTTTAAGTCATAGACCACGATCGCCTCCTTCCTCGACCTTTCCGATTCATAAGCACCATTGTCCTTCCTACTGCCCAGCATTTCATTAATTCGCTTGCCTGTGTAACGACACGCTTTAGTTTGATTTTGAGCTGTAAACCATTCCCGTTGTTTAAAAGATTCTCCTGCAATTTTAGAATAATGTAGGCGGTCAGTTCCTATTCTGGTTGAAATTTCAGGTTTTAAGGGCGGCGAGTGTGAAGATGACTGTCTTCTGGGTTGTAGCGGCGCGTGACCTGGTAGAAGTTTACCAACGTTTCACCGTCCTGATGATAAAGGCAGCAAGGGCCTCTGAAACGTCGGAAAACGTCTACCAGGCTACGCGGCACTACAGCCCAGAAGACTGCCGTCCACCTTTCCTCTTCCTAGTACTGTGCAATCTTCTACAGCCTCGTCTTTGTGAATGGACAGTAGTTTGATTGATTAATTATTCGTAGTCTACCCTCTTTATTCTGCTGTTAGCAAATCACACTTTGAAATATTGTTACCCTGGCTCCATATATTATGTATGAGCAGTTTCATTCAGGTAGAAACACCTTTGTTCACTGTCTCTCACTCTGCAAGAATTTTGGAGTGTCCTTATTTTCTGTAATACGAGTTGAGATGAAGGGTAAATTTGAACTCACGAAAATGTTAGCTGTTGCTAATAACTAATGCTAACTGTACGCGGTAATTATACAGCCTGTTCGATAATTCACTCTGGCCATCCGCGTACAGTACCCTTAAATATTCACCATGTGTTTGTGAACATATGGTGGGTGCACGTATGTACACGCTTGGGTGTGTCGCAGTTTCTTAACTGTATTTGCTGACGACTTTTTCTCGCCTGAAATTCTCTCGAGCCTCACCGACGATTCCTTCCAGTTCTTGTGTATTTAGGACCACCGACTCCTCTCACACCAGGTTTAGGAGGGAGGACAGCCTACTCTGGTGACCTGCCAAGCGCCCGACGTCGTTGATTGATGGCCATTGGTGTTCTTGTGATAAGTCTTGGAGTGGGCGAATGGGCGAGACGATGTGACAAAGCGGACTCGAGATAAAGACGACTCCATAGATAGTAAAAATAATGATCACAGATTATTTTTTCTTCCTTATGTGTAATATTTTCTTTGGTTCGCTGGCCGGTTGCCATGTAGCGTGTTCCTGTAGAGGGGTGGCTGTGGCCTCGTTAAGCCCCTAAGAAACAATTCTTGCTCAAGTTCAGTTGGCATGACGTCACGATATTCGCCAGCGTCCGTCTCCTGAGAGACCATCGCGACGCAACCGCGCACGGCACCTACTTGTTTATCTCAACGGCAGGCGTGCACCGTTTTCTGACCGCGTGGAATATCGATCACTAGAACTTGTTTTGTATGAAAGAAAACATCGCAACAACGATTTCCAAGCGGATTCCAAAATTGGAAATTTGCTGATGCAAAGCGGACTCCAGACATGTAATGTAACTTTACATTGCTTCGGAGTCTGAGCACTGTACCTTGAATGTTAAGTAACATACAGAAATAAGTAGCGAGAAAGATAAATTAAGTAAGTTCTTGTTATTATTCGGTTCGAGAACCGATACCGCCTTTCCAAGACCCCGAAATCACCTGTTACTTTAATGACCGTGAGACTTTACAGTATAATGCTGAAACGCTCGGGCACATTCTGATGATTGCGTGGATAGATTATACTTTTCTTGTAAATTCGCTTGGATCGGACCGAGTGTGGTGAGCTGTGAATCGCTGGGACATTCGACCTACTGCACGTGCTCTGGGTTCTGTAAGTGACACAGACTCTTGTTGTGTGTGACGGACGAAGTGTCGGGCTGGACTCACTGCTGGCTTTTGTGAGCAAGGATCATTTATCACAGATTGGATCTCGATCCATTATAAAGAATACGTATGACATTTAACTGCTTAGCAGAGAACTCGACAAAGTCCGACGTTTGAAATACAGAAGTGTTTTTCTTTTCGACGTTATAATTGTGTGCGTGTCTTTCACCGCCGTCGATCTGGATGGAGTTCCCGTGAAATTGTTTGCCTCTTTTCATACCTTTGCGATGTGAAATCACCGGCGAGTCCTGACAAACCATTTAATGTTAAATTCCGACCGCACACAGCTCGCTAGCACCGACTGCCAGTTCCACAAATTCTGCGATGCGGTTTTTCGGCCAACAGAGCGGGAAAACATGGACATGTTCATGTCGACTCTGATAAACCCGATTAAATTCAATCCCGTGGGATAAGAGGAGAATCCCGGTGGATGGTGGCACTACAGTGAAGCAAGGGGCTACGGAACGGAGGTCGAGATGGGAAGCCCTTCCACCGTCATACCACATCATCCCAAGAGAGGGCGTCTCTCTCCGACCAGAGCTTACATTTGCTGTCCGTCCGTTATCTGCTTTCCTCGCCATATTCCCGTCTCTTACTCATTTTGCGAACAGCCTTTGTGTACGCTCTAAAACGCGTCATTTGTTTCTTAACTGAGCTGTGTTAATATCCATACCGGTAACCATAACAACGGCAGTAATGGCGACTTCACCTTCATAAACTTCTCAGAGTCGTTTCTGCTCAGAATTACTGTTTCTATGGAGATGATTGAAGGTCCTTTACCGTCGATAGTGTGGCGTCTCGAAATGGGCGATTACAACAGTTGCTTTGTATGAACTATGAGCATTTTATGTGGACAGGGACTGCGAAATTTATGCTGTTTTGGACTCGGAAACCACATTGTGTCGGAAATGCAAGAAGGTTGCAAAATGGAATAAATGACCTTCTGTTGGTAAAATCACACGCAAATGCCCAGCGTGTGTTCTGTGCAAAGTACGTGCTTAAGTCTCCTCGACCTTGTTAGTGACCACAGACGGGCTATCATGGCTGACACTCTTCATGGTTTTCTTCAGTACCTCTAGTCAGATGACTTCCCTACAGTTTATCATCATTCGACACAATATGGATTCTAATCTGAGCTACTGACATTGTCGTTAAGTGAACCGAGATTTTGTTTAAGAAATGCACTCATGTACTCCAAGACTTTCAGGGCTGGCGAAATTTTGTGTACTCATCTGATCGTCCCTTTTTTGTTGATCAGTTTTTCAGAACTTTTCTGGACATGCGCAAGTTTGTTCTGCCTTCAGAGTGAAACACCAAATTATCACCCAACGAATTATCTGTAGATAAGGTTTCAGTTCCATGGCTACTAATTTTCGGTTTCTTCCGTCGTCTTCAGGGGGGGGGGGGGGGGGGGGGGGGGCAAAATTTTCTGAACAGAAAGGAAACTGTCATTTCCAGTGGGTTAACGCCCATTTCATAGCGTGCTGAATATGAAGATGATTTTTTTATACTGAAAGATACACAACACGGTTTTGATGGTGCACTGAAGAAGAGTTGAAACAAAGCGAAAGAAGAGGTCTCAGAATATAAACGAGAACACAGAAAGATACAAGAAAGGAAGGAAGGAAGGAAGGAAGATACAGAGGGATTGGGTAGAGGGAAGTGATTTATGGATAAACCAGTTGCTCTTCCCCTCTTCCTCTGTAACACCCCCCCCCCGTCGCCCCCCCCTCCTTCACCTCTTTATCATGAGAGGACAGGAAGGACTCTGGCGTCTAGCCAGCGAGTGTTGCAAAATGCGATCTTAACTTACTACATTCTGGTTTGTAATCGTAGTTCCTGTTCTCTGTGTTTCTGTTTTATGTGAACAGTATTTCTGTTCTCGAAAACTAGAGCCAGAAAGCAAACAGCGAGAGTAGATATTTCAGGAAGTGAATGGGCTCTTCACTTCTGTTGGACGGCATCACGCACGGGCGGAAAGTTAAATTTCGTTAAAGAATTGTTGAAAATAAACGAAATACTTGTACTGGCTTATAAAGTGATGGCTTGGCAAACACGATGAAAGTTTCCGACACTAAGTTTTAATTTTCGAGTTACCAAGACTCGACTATCGATACAGAACTGGAAATAAGCGCGCAGAGACACAAAACGCACAAACAACGGGCAGTCGAAACACGGCGCTTCGTTTCTAGAGTTCTGAATTCTGGTTCTGTGTAATTAAATCGCTGATGACGTCATTATAAGGCGAGACATCTTGAAGGAGCGCAGCTTCCCTTGTGACTTCCTTGTTTACAAATATTAGTGTCTCGAAATGCTGGTGAGGTCACGACTGTTAAGATGGCTTTATTCTTGGGTGTTGCGCCGTGTATTCTGTGTGGATGTTGACCGACGTTTCGGTCGTTCTGCCTCCGTCATGACGGCGGCGACGATGACCAGTCTGCAACTTGCACGGAAGATGTGTAAGAATGTGAGGACGATGTATTATTGTTCCTACGCCCTTTAGGAAGTTTGTGGGATAACGACATTCGTGTAGTGCCCGATTCTAGTGTTTGCTCCAGAGTTCGGTCGTACTGCTCAGCTAATTAGTGTCGAGAATTAAGGTCATATCGCACTACAGATTGTTCAGATGTCAGTATGTGAGTGCTACGAGGCACGAGGCTCTTCAGGAATGTTCTGACGGTTCGGTTGCACTGGTTGAACTTAGCAATGCGTTACACGCGCATTGGAGTGGCGCACATTTACAACTGCATTTGTGTAATTGCAACCACCACGTTCTGTGGCTGCTTGTATGCACATCGCGACTGTACTAATGAGGTGCGCTGGTTTCTGTTTTGTTCCAGGTGAGTGTCTTGATTTCCGTACAGCTCAGATCCGTAGGGCGATATGGGTAAGTGATTATCAGCTACATGCAAAACTATAATCAGATATGAAAGCAGCCAGCCGTGTGCTGTAGTGGGATGTTCGCCGTCACGCAAGTACGCCCGCGAAGGAAGTGCATTTATCTGGAATTTTACGTGCGACTACGAGAACAATGTGAATTAGCACGTCAACTCCCTCATCCGTCAACACGAACATATCCCAGATGTGATATTGAAACAAATGGGTTCCAGCAAAATCCTGTCCTAGCCTATCCGAATTGGGGACGAATTGTGGAGAAAACGGATGTTACGTCCTACGCGTTTACTGCAATGAACTGCACACGAAATTCGAATAAATTTACAAATGCACAGATACTCCCCTTAGTGTTAACGCCGAAGTCAGAGAAATGGTTTCGGGTGGTGTATAGCCCTGCTCCGAGCAAGTGGGATCTTTTGGGGGCGGAAGGTGCCCGTCCGTGTCTGCAGGTTTGCATGGGTGCTCGCCCACATAAGTCCAAAAGTGAAACCCCAGAAACGTATATGGCCGCCCTCGCGTTGTGCCCACGAAAGTCTTCGAATATAAACGTAAATTCCCAATGAAATTTCAAAGTAAATTTGGCCGATTTCCGGGTTGTTGCGCAGTGGAGTCTGGCAGAAGTCGCCATGAGAACCTAAGATTCTAATAAATGTATGGAATATTTTCTGAACCGCACTTTTTAAAATTCTGCTGTTACTGGTTAAGCGTCTTGTTGAGTTTATGAGTTCGTTGTTATGCAACTTTATTTCTCATGTATCGACCTCGAGATATGTAAGAAGCGGCCGCGGATAGCCCGAAAAGGATTAGTGACTGAATTTCGGATTTAAGCGTAGGGCTTACATGCGTCAAAAACTCAGCGTCGTTTAACGTTCAGACCGTAATTTTAAACGCGAGAAATACCAGCTTGTTTCATAGGCTATAACATTTATTGTGATTATATTTTATCACCCCTAAGTTGACACTGAGTGATAGTTATCAAGTTTTATGAGCATAATTTCGCTCACCGTATCGCTTTCTGTGCAAAATGTTGCCACAGAAAGTTTTATAAAGTAAGACAGCAGGTTAAACGCGTGTTATTGTAAATTCCAATTACTGCTCATTTGCACTCAGCGTGCTCTTTGTAAGCGCGCATGAAAGGCTTTATTTCCGCCGATATTTCGAGCAACAAAGAACCTGGGGCTAAAATGTCAAGTGTCTCGTAATTTCTAGCTCGAGCAGAAAGAAGTCTGTTGTTGAAAGCGGGTAACAAACCTGTACCCTTTTGTGCGCGAGGCGAGAGTAATAAATGTGGACAGCTGGGGGTTCATTTCGAAACAAAGCTGCCCTAATTAAAAATTGATGTTGCTACGTCGGAGGGAGTTTTAATGCCAATAAACGGAATAATTATGGTCCTTTTATGATTTTTTTTTCCATATCGACAGTTTTGAAAGCAAAATTACTGGTTTGCAGGGACCGTGTCCTGTTCATTTCTATCGCGCCACGGACATTTATTTTTGTACATTATTCATTGCAGTCTAATATAGATTCAGATGCTTTTATGCCTAACACTCCTCATTTGGCTGTCGGACAATCAATAATGGCTTTCAAGACAGCTTTGAAATTTTAATAACATTACGGGCAAGCACGGGAGACCCTGAAACGAAGATTCCATGCGACGGACGTAGACTCAAACAGGAGGACTTTCGCGAAATGGATGGTTGGGTGTGGACTGGATTAATCTGGCTTCTCAACGAGTTTACACGCGAAGCGCCGGCTTTTCTCTAGAATGAAGCAATAGAATCTTCAGGTTCTCACGGCGACGAGGATGAAGATGACGTCAGGCTTCTGAGATGATTTTCGAGGTACTTACTGCCTTCATCATCAGGGCGATGAGTAAGCTGAGCTCATGAAAGTTTGGTTTGGACATCGGAGCAGGTCGGATAAGGCAGAGAAGTTTCGCCTGTTAAACGTTGCCTCGCAGTCTCATCGGATTTCCCCCGCCATCCCGCGGTCCAATTCTGCTTTATGGTGCAACTGTTCCAATTGGATTAACGCAATGGAATATGATTTAGTTAAACGGTCAGTGCGTTTTCCTGAATGACGTCGTCCTGCACTCTCGTGTGTCAAAAGCAGAATAGAATGATCCACTTTCTGTACTTTTACAACTCTCGTGAACACTAATTAACCTTCGGGCGGGGAGTTTCTTGTTTAGCTGAGCAACTGTTAGATTCTTAGGAAGAATCCTTCTCCGTGTAGTCGACAGTTCGTTAGATCCGCTGTCTAGTGACTGGACGCGTTATAGCAGCCATTTTGTAATTATTTATGACGTTTGATACAGCGTCTCTCAATTAACTGAAAGCAGGCCGGTAACCTGCCACGTTAATCAGCACGCAGTTTCCAGATATTGTCTCGTTTGCTGCGTAGGTATTTGACTTTCCCGACGTGATTAAGCGAGCATCGAGTAATTAAAACATGTTTCAATTAAGATTTTGTGAGGTTGCAGCTAACAAACGTCCTACACATTTCACCCATCGTCGGGCTGTGGCAGCGGCCCTCGGTGTCAGCATTGTGTTAATGTAATGAGTGTAACGATGTTGTTAAATGAGTGCAATTAGGCGCATCTTTTGTGCGTGTGCGTGCATTCGCTTAAAATTCAGTGCGAAAATGGAGAAACACGTAAAACTGACGAGGGTTTGCAGGGACGCCGAGCGCCGTACAATGGGAACGCTGGAGCAGGCGTTGGGGTGGTGGTGGTGGGGGGGAGGCCCTCAGCTCGGCAGCTCGCCGTTTCTCCTGCTCACATCTGCCACGTACAGAGAACACGAAGCTCTGCACTCCTTGAATCTCCGGCTCACTGCAGTGATTGATTTCCCAAGAAGCATTATTTATCTGCTTCGGATATTCTTAGACTGACTGCTATCAATATTCAGTTATAAGTTTGCATCAGGCTTTGAAAATACAAAAGGGAGACCGTGGCAATTGCCTGGCTTCATGTGGGTTCACGCACGTACGTGCTTAACTCCGTGGACCAGAGTCCCTCTGAGAAACTGACGGTCGCTCAGCTTTGGAATCTTGAGATTAAGACGCGAGAGAGACTCGCATTGGCCTCGTGCTGGGATGCTGGGTCTCTCACGGCTACCTGGAGGTAAAACGCGCGTCTCTGTCCGTGATCCCGTGCGTCGCTCTTTAACCACTCGCAGCTTTGCCAGCTTTCCCTTAAATTATGCAATTTGCTTCACAAAACACAGATCATATAAGCCTGGTGTCCGCCAATTTGTGTCGACGTTGATGGAATAGTGGATAATGGTTTATGAAAGTTTAACCGAATAAATGACACTAAACAACGTTCCCGTTTAATTAGGATTCGATTAATATTGCTGTTGAAATGATTTATTGGTGTTACGTGGAAGTAATTACTTTTCGATTTCATGGGATGAAGTTTCTGTAGCAGCAATTCCGTAGCCGAATGCAGAGATCGGACCGTGCGTGCAGTTTCCGCGTCGACAGGATCTTTGAAGAGATAATGTAACTTATTCTTCTTTTGCATGTGGTGTCTGGGTTCTGCTGTTCTAGGTTGTGATGCCACGCTGTCTTCTAGGTGGTTACCATGGTTACCAATGTTTCTTAGGAACATGTCGCCTCACCTTCAGAGTCGGATGGTTCCTCCGAAACGTCGGTAACCTCATGAACGGCGTTAGAACATAGACAATGGCCAAAGTCATTACTCTTTAAAACCCATTGGGGCCGATATGCACCGTCTGGTTTAACATTAATTCGGAATTTGGCATCGCAGTTTATTTATGGGTTATTTCCTTAAACAGGATAAACTAGTTGTGTTTTCTTTGAGGTAGGGACTGACTTTTTTAGTTGCTGTGTTCTAGCTTTTATGTATGTTCCACATCTCATCTGTCCGATCGCCTTTACTTCCTCTTCACCGTACCAGAAGGGCAACTGGGCCCTGCCTGGGAACCTGCGTATCCGTAAATTTGTGTGTTCCCCTGTTAAATGTAATTTCTCTCGTCCATTCTGCTTCAGAGGGTTAAGACGCTGGCGCTCAAATTAAGTGCAAATAGTACCAGGTGTTCCTCAGTGACTCCCCGCATGGCTGTTGCATAGCAACCGCCGACGCTTCCGTGGGTCCGCAGCCCTTCTGAAGATTACGTTACGAATTGCAGGATGCTGGCCTGTCGAAGGGAACAACTGAGACGCAGGGGAGGGAGGGGTTGGCTGTAATTATACGTCTCTGCAGGAGTGAGCGTGAATGAGACACAGACAGCTTCACTTCTGGGGCACTCCGCCCTTCTTCAAGCCTCGAGGCCGTGTTTTGAAATACAGCCCCTAAAATCTGCAACCCTTCTCAGCTCCCAGCAACAATCACCGTAGCTCGACGCTGTTCAAAAGCTGTTGTAATTATTGGGACGTCGCATGAGATTAAGTTATCAGAGCATCTGATTGGATACGCGGAACATGTGCCCCCCCTCCCCCGCCTACGTCTGTGTCGTCACACTCTCCGATGGGGGAGGGATTTTTTCCTTTTCTGCGATAAAAATTCCCTCAATTCTGCGCTGTTGTCAGCACCAGTGGCTGCATGGAAAACGTCTGTACATTCACGTACTGGCAGGAATTTGCCACTCGAATATTAACGGAAGACGCTGTTGAAATCCAGGGTACTTCATGTTTTCGTCCCTTGTGCAGGTGACGAAGTTGATGCGGATGAAACCTGTCACTCATGTCCTACTTTCGTCCGGATTGCGGCGCTGTAAGATAGTTCTGGGCGTCAGGGAGGACTGTGGAGGAAATAAGAAAAGCGTACCAATTTTTCAAACTAAACCTCGCTCAGAAACGCGGAGTAGTATACAATGAATTGATATTAAAAATAACTTTAATGAACAGTGTATGACTGTACATGAATTGGATTACAGTGTTTAACGCAAGGGTCAAGTCGATTTTCTTGTTGTAATTATGGTACACCTGTGTTTCCATGGCAGAAATGTCTTTGAACAACTGAATGACGAGAGCCATGTCTTGAGTTGTGTGTAATGGTTTCTGTGCAGTCGACATTCGGTGCACATATTTCCTCTGCAAACGTCGAACGTACTCATTTCATGGCGTCGCTCTAATTACGTCTCTGGCGTCGCCGCCACTTGTACCCCGTCGAGGCTTGATGACTGTGAAATGGATTAGACGCGCGCAATGAAAACGAATCCTCTCGACGATTACGATTAATCACAAAGAAAATTTTCCTGCTCGTTGGTATAATTTTTGTGTCACCCGGTACTTTACTGTTTTACCCCCTCCCCTCAATTTTAAGTTCTGTTTTCGCTTTCATTTACGTCAGTTGGTAGAAATCGCGTCAGGTCAGTTCATTAATTGAACTCGTTTGCCGGAGCCTCGTGTTTTTAAAATCACGTTGGATCGCGTCTCCCACCCCCTGAATGTCTGCCATTTTAACGATATTATTCTTCAGCAGAGTTTTTTTGCCTGATGTTTGCCGATCTCTTTACTTCGTTGTCAGCTTGTTTCCTTCTGCTATCAGCCCTCCGGATTCAGTTAAACGCTTCACCCAACGGATAGCAACCGCCGGACTGGAAGCCTCCCTCCCCCTCCACTGCTCCTCCCTGTCAACCAGTGGATGTTTATAATTGAGAGACTTGCAGAAGCGACACTGTCATTTCTGTAATCAGCATTGAATGACGTAGGAATTCAAATAACAGTCGTTTAAATATTTAAACCTGGCAGACGTACTCCGTGCGGAGTAATAAATAGTTCAGTACTGTCTGGTATGTACGCGCATATCCTCGTGATTTCATTTTGCTTACAAATTCGGGCAGGTGAGACATCAGCAGTTCACCTGTTCGCCTGACTTCAAGGCCCGAAAGATTTCTAAACGCGCACGGTCCAGCAAACGCAGGGATGGGTTACGAGATGAAACATTGCGACCAATTTACCCTTCCCTAGGGATCAAGCTGAACCCGTGTTGAGTCATCTGCAGCGGGGCGGTACGACAACCCCCCCCCCCCCCCCCCGGTTTCTAAACTTGTCCATAATTAACTCGAGTTCTCCAGTTCTCGAGTGAACAGCTGATGGGTGATCTGGGAGAGGGGATGGAACTCTTCAGCAATTTGCTCTGCAGTGTGGAGTTTTAGTAGACGTTATGACTTGTTCTGATCTAAGGATATTACTTCAGAATGCTCTTTCAAGTATGTATGTCTGTCTTATCATTTTTTGGTAGAATAATAATCGCATCCAGACCCTTAAACCCGCTGGTAGCACAGACAGTTATTATATTCCAAAAACGGGGACTGTGTAAGGCAAATTGGGGCAGCTGCCCAGGACCTTCGCCATTACCATGCGCGTAATTAGCTCTTTGGAGCTGGAACTCGTCCAGATAACGTGCAAAGATTCAGTTCCTGTCGCCAAGGAAACACGTCGCGTCTCCATGACATCGATCAGCTGGTTAACGCCGTTTAGGGAAGTAATCCCTGTTTACAGTAAGAATCGACACGAAACCATTACATGCATTCTGCGGGAGAATGAAAAGTTACGGACTCTTACAGCAGGTGGTACGTACGAGTATAGTAGTTACACCTGGACTTAGAAGGGCCAAGCATTCCCAGGAATATACGTATTTTTAGATTGTGTGTTTTAATCAATATCAATGAAACTGGTTGAGGGGGAACATTAAGAAAGATTATTGACATTGCTGATTGCAGAACTTGCACGCTTTAGGTCGTCCATTGACCCGAAGATGCGTGAGGCACAGTCAGTGCGAACTGACCCGATTTCCAGATCCCTCTCAGTCTTAAGAGTTTGTTCGTGTCGTCGTCACGAATGTGGTGTTTCGCAGGAATCTGCTCGATCTTCACTCTTTTAGTTCGCCGTTTATCCGCGGTCCTCGCGCCCAGCCTTGCATTGTCGCTGAAGCACAGCTTCTCTTTTGTGATCTCGCTGTTATTGTCGCGTCACGCCCTCTGCCCACGCATCTCCACACAATGGAGAGGCAGACCCTCTTGCGTGTTGCACCAGCGTTCTGTGCGCCAGCTACATCATATTTTAATAAATGTGCAAAGAATGGTTGAGTATAATAATAAATTAAGGTTTCCATTCTGCTTCTTACTATTTCTCGTGCACTGGAAGTTAGACGGAGGAATTGTGGAGTTAATTTTCCTGTCGTTTCAAAGTCACTCTGAATGTCTTTAGAAACAAATGCCAACGTAGCACGAATCTGTAATAGAGCCTCTGTTAATTTAATCTCAGTCTGCCGTGGGTTGGCCTCTTGGTGTCAATAACTAACGCCTTCTTATAAGAAGCTAATAGTCGCTTAGGCTATCAACACGTTCCCCATAACTGGCCACGCGTCCACACGGCGTCAGAACCCAGTACATCATCATCACATTTCCGGGAATTATCTTCCTGCTACGTGCCACAGGTTGCGTTTGTTTAACGACGATGTCAGTAGCTCAGACTAGGTTCTGGAGAGTAGGAATTGATATTATGGAAACAGGCTCTACCCAGGAACAAAAGAACGCGAACAGAAAAGTCTGCACGAGGTCTGATGCTTCGGCGGTGGTGATCGTTTAGAATGCGGTCTCCTGTATTGTAAAACCGTGTTTCGCAGGGATTTGCTGTCTCTGTCTTCAGGACAGTAGTAGGGCCTCTGAGAATTAATGAGCGTGCAGGCAGAACGCGAAGGGTTGTAATATGCTGTACCTGTTGTGCATCGGCTCCCGGCCTTAAAATAGTTTAATCAAAGAATTGTAACTTATTATGCTTAGAATCTGTTTGCATCAGCGTTATTTTATGTCGAAAATTGCATAAAAAATTCGGCGTTTTCAGCACAGTTCTGTGTGTGTGTGTGGGATGAAGTGTGCCTGCCGATACGCGATCGTGAGATTGGAAAATCGCCTGGCACAAAGATTTTAATTTACCAACCAGCAGGGGGTTCAAAGTGGTTGGCAGAGCTGGTACATAAACACCGCGCGCATTTCCCGCTGTCCCTTGATATCACCAGATGGTTTCAATTGGAATGGCTCTCTGCATTCTTTTTCACAGCAGGTATTTGGGCCCAGTGCCCCGTAATTAACTTCTGTGGCCGCCGAGCGTCGACATGCCCGCAGCGTTATGGAAAGACCGCTCAATCGATGCGCAGGAACGAAAGGTTCTTCGGCGAATTGGCAGCCGGGGTATTCGGCTGTACTTTTGCGGTTATCGGATCCAGTGAACAGTTGGAATATCGGTGAGGTCAAGTCGTTTCAGCGAATCACTGATTGAAAAACATTAACGAATGAGCGGAATTTTATTCGTCATTTGGCAGTGAGGTTAATTATACGTCATTAATATTCATCTACACAGTTCAAAATAATGGATTACTGAGTCATGGCTCTTCATGGAGTTTTTAAGTGTCTACGAGGCGAGTTTCTGTGTGACAGTTGAGGTTCTCGCTGGCTGTGAATATGTCCATGTTGGTTATTCCGGGTTGTAACGCCTTTCTGAATCTAAAATGCTATCTCCGTCATCATGGCTAATGATGAAGACGGTAATTTCTCCTAAAACAGTGATATCCGTCTACGAGTCTACACGACGTTGCAGCCCAGAAATACAACATCGGTAAACAACGTGTTCCTAAACTCGCTGCCATGCTTTGAGGTTAGGTTATAAAGCAGTCTGTACCAAAAGGTTAAAGGTTAACGGTTGTGTGCATTTAAATTAAATTATTTTACGTTGTTTGAGTCATATTTAAATATAAAACATAATTTTTTACACCGAAAATCATTTTTCCTTCAGAACGCTGAAGTACGTATATACATGCAGGCGAACTCAGTGGTGGACTGAAGCACTCTGCGACCTGTGTGACGAGGTACGGAGTCTAACTGATTTCCTGTTTTGAGATGACATCAGATGGTGGTCCCTTACACACCTTGGCCGATAAAGGAGCGCGTGTGTATCCCTCGGCCAGTCTTTGTGTCCCTGGAAAAGACAACGTTTGTGGTCCGAGGCTGCAGCTTCAAGCGCCTGTTGCTTGGGGGTGGGGGAGTCGAGCGTTGAACTTAATGTCCGCTGCGTTTATATTCTCCCGGAATATATTCAGCTCGTAAAGAGAAAGATGGCACTGATGCGCATAAACAAGCCTGGGATTTGTATGTAAGTCCGCGTCTGTCCGCTGCACGTGTCTGTTCAACATTCCGAAGGCGTCGGGCTGCTGTCATTTCTGTGACGCTGAACAATCAAGAAAGACTTCGTGCAGACGGGCGAACTACGCCTTTAGATCGCTGCTGTAGTGAAGGGCGTTTCAAGGGGGCGAGTCCGCCCCGAAGGAGAACAAAAGGCAAAACTTACTTTCAGGGCTCCGATGCCAAATTTTCTGCCCAGCGACACCGAACGGGCGGGGATTGAGAACCGACTTCTGGTTGCTTATCTCTTCGTTGTACGCCATCAAAGACTTCAGGGCTGAGATGGTTTATTGCGAATTGCGTACTTCAGAAGAGACTTTTCTTTGTTTTTGTAGGCGTGTGACGTCAGTGGGCGTAGTCCGTGACGAAGTTTAGAGATGGATTATATTATTACGTACGTAGCTTCATATTTTGCGTTGAAGGACGTCGGCGTCGGAAATTATAAACGCGTCGACGTTGCGGAACGTAAGGTAAGACAACTTTCAAGTAGAGTAAGTGGAACGCAAATGTTGCACAGAAATTTTTCTTTTAATTATTAATTACTTGTCATGCGAAAAGTAATAATTTTGTATTTGTGTACGATAAAAGATTTCACCTGTAGAATTAGACCGATTTACAAAGATCTACGGTTAAAAGCGGCGGACGGACGGACGAACTGCGTTGAGGACGTGCCGGGCTTCGCGGGGGAATGAGATAAACGCACTCTCAGTGAGCTGGACACGCGTCGTGACGTCACGGCGCTGTCGGTGGTCCTTTGCTTTGTACTGTCTCAAAGTTTCTCTTTTATCTCACGAGTGAAGAGCCTGAAAACTTTTTTGAGTTTGTTTTTATTCGTCGATTGATCGGTACAAACTTAAAGGTTTGTATTTCTTTATAATGCTCGCAGGTATTCAATGCAGATATTTTTGTGAATAATATAAAAGCAACATTGCGTTGTTTACATTAGCTTAACTAACTAATTAACAAACTCCATGAAGCAGAGTCCGTCCCTAGAAGCCAACGGTACGTTCAGCCAGTCAAAGATTCGCTGCCATTTATGTTACTCAAGATCCCGCCATTATTCTGAAAACCGTGAATCCAGTCCATATATTTTTGCATCATCCCGTCATCTATGCCTAGGTCTTGGCATTGACATTAGTAGCGCCTGCTCAGGGCCGTCCCGCGACATTTAAATACTAGTGTATTAGGAATTGTGAATTTGTATTGAGGAATATCACAAGCGCATTACTGTGAAACGTGCTGCCCCGACGAAGGGGAACTTGCCAGTCCATGGGGTTTTATTTTAATCCAAACATCTGTTTCGATCGGATTTAGTGTGAATGGTTTCCGGGAGAATTCTGTTTTAGGTTGTGTGTCTATTACAGCTCCCCGAACTTTACTGGAATGCGTCTCAAAAGTGGCTCAGCTTACAAATCAGTGCTTTGCTTTCGACGTTTCTCGACCTCAAATACTTCTGTGAACCTCGTAATATCTTCGCTGTGCTGATGATTAGGTTCGTCAGATCATCAGTAACCCACTGTCAGAAGTCCCTCCGTGCTTCGATCTGCTCGTCCTCGGTCTGTGTTCTGTTGACTGAGGGCGTTCGAGAACGGGGCGCTGAGGAGGATACATGAACTTTCGTGGAGGGAAGGAGTGAGCTCCGTAAATATTCTTACGCCGATCGAATTGAGGCGGAATAAATACAAAGTTTTTGTAGGAGGATTTTATTAAAAACGATCCGGGGGTGGGGTGTGAAGTGGACTCCTGTGGTTCATGATAGTTACCAGTGGAGGGCTTTTGTGTTGACGGTAATGAATCTTCGGGTTTCATGTTGGGTAAGAAGTTTCTAGACTCTCTGAGCGACTGTTAATTTCTGTGGCGTGGATTTTGTCAACGTTCTCATCGCTTATTGGAATTCTAATTCGTTTGGCCGTGTGAGAGGCTGCCGCCGCCTCGGGTGCATCTTCATCTAACTTGAAATGCCACTACAGCGATTGCTATTCCGTCTCTGAGCTCACTTGCCACATTTTCATCGGAGCCGCAGATGAGATATTTCTTCAGAGACTGATAGCCACGTGACAAGAACAAATCGTAAAAGGACACCGCCATTAGCTTCCTGTTCCCGATATGTTTGAATCAGAGACGGAAATACAGACATGCAGATTTGGTGGAGTCCATTACGTGAAGGTGGTAAGAGCCATCATGTCGAATGGGGTGGGGGTGGGGTGGGGTGGGGGTAAGCTTTTGAATTGGCGGTTAGTGGGCGACTGAGGGCGAGGGTGTGGTTGGTTGTGATAATGGCGAAATTATGCACATGGTACTTGAGGCATTTCCATCTGCCCCATGCATTATTAATAGCTTTCTCGGGTTGAGATTTATGAAATCTCGCAGGTACGCCAGACAGACAGACGGACAGACAGCTTGCCAAGGGCTGGCAGTCGCTCGCAGGCAAAGAAAGCAGACGGAGGGAAAGGCGGGAGAGAGGATCCAAGGGTAAACAAACACTGGCGAAGGGTAGTTTCTCTCGAATTCCGCTGTGGAGCACTCACAGAAATTGAACGCACTTCCCTTCGTAAGCTCATTGAGAGGATGGGCTAAATTGCTGGCCGAATGTCATTCGGTGTTTCGTTCTGGTATCAATTGTCAGCACGTAATGTCGGTTAAGCGCTTACTCGTCTTGCGATGAGGAAACTGTGAGCTGATTCCGCGAAGTCTTCAGCGGCGTCGGGCGGCCTTAAAGACAGACGTTTCGAGAGCGGTCACCGACCTCATCACCAGGGAGATGGCGTGTCGAAACATCAGTTTTTAAGACCACCAGACGCGGCTGATTGTCCATGAAGATTTCTTTGTTTGCAGCCGATGTTTTCTCATCCGGTACTGGTTCGGTGTTCGTCGAACCATTTGTTTCAGATTTAATTTCAAAAGTTAAAAAAATTTTGCTACTACGCACTTCAGAATGTTTTGTATTTTACCTAAAACACAACGACCAAAATATACAAAACTGTGTAATACTACCTGTTGTTTTGTATCGTTGTGAAACCTGGTCTCTTGCGTTAAGGGAGAAACGGCGATGAGGTTGTTCGAAAACTGTGTGAAAGAATATTTGACGTAGGAGGGTTGAAGTGACCCGAGGTAGGGGGGGGGGGGGGTTGCGGGTGTTTCATGATGAGGTCCTCAATAATCCACACTCTTCGCCAGTTATAAAAGGTATCAAGTCAGGGAGAATGAGATGGGCGGGTCATGTAGCAGGCTTGCTGGAGACGAGAAATGCCTGAAAGGAGAAGGTTACTCAGAAGACTTCGGCGACGATGGGAGCATAATATTAAAATGGATCTTGCGGAAAATCATGTTAAAGTGTCTGGATTCGATCCACGTCGCTCAAGATAGGGACTGATAGCGGGCTCTTCTGAGAATATAACTTTCGCTCAGCAAGCCGAGATATTACCCGCTTTTAATTAAATCCGAAGTTTTATGACCGTGTGAAGGAAGGACTTTGTCCCATGGTGAAACTTGGTTTGTGCGTTTAAAATGTTCCTGACGTACTCGTGTTGTAAATGAGAGGTCTGATTGCTGTCTCAGTACTTGATGACAAACTGAAATCCACTTTGCCGTCTTCTGTCGTGAACGTGGATTACACCGCATCCAGACTTGCGAAGGTACTTTAGTTCTGTCCTTTAAAATTCTAATATTTCCGTCTCCTGGGCCTCTTTGCAATGAGGCGCAGTAGCAAAACGCGTGGAGCAGGCCACAGATGCGCCCAATTGCCTTCATCTTCCTCGAGATCTCTCTGTCTCAAACCGCGCTTGGCTTTTCCGTTCCAGGACCCAGACTGTCTCAGAAGACGCAGTATTTACGAAACTGTCCTCACTTGAGGCAACTCTGACGTCGCCTTCTTGGCCCAGGTACATTCGCCGGTAAACAGAGCACAAAACATGTAATTTCGTGATGGTTGTGTTGTTCTGGGGCCCCGTGCCATGTACACTGTTCGATAGGTGACAGACAGCGTTTCACAGAAACGTAGTCTCCCTGAAGATGGGTACAGCATCTTTCTCCGAAACGTTGGAATCAACCCTAAGTGTGTACACGGCGCCGAAACTCAGGAGAACAATATTGTTATTCTGACCACCGTGAAAACTTCAAATCTTACATTGATTAAATTGGTAAAACTCAAGTGTTCTGTTGAAAATGGTGACAAACCAGCCTCAATCCTTGGGAGTTATTAGAAATTACATTAGACAAGGTTCTTTCCTGCTGAGATAATAAGAATAACGTAGGACAACGCCCTTGAATATTTTAGGGATGAAAACCATAAAAAATCAACGCCTCTGAGCACAGCCCTTCCGTGCAATCCGGTTCCATAACATTGGAAATACCGATGTACCGAAAACGGCCGGTTTAATTCAGGTCATCTCAGTTGATAAATCCCTTTTAAACAGCCAGATAATGACGAGTTTCCGAATCTCTGCAGCTGCTGCACGGCGGAGCGCGAGTCGTTTTTGTCCCAGGCTCTACGTTCCACTCCCCTCCAACTTAATTCAGCAACGTGAGCTTTAACTGCTTCGTGCCGTTGTTTTGACAATACAAATAAAATAAATAAATAAATGGGCACTTCATTATATTTCATGCAGGCGTACAGGTCTCCAAATGTATTTCGGAATGACAGTGATACTTCAAAGTGTATTCACAAAGAAATGAAGAGGGTGCTTTTTACCTTGCAGTTCACAGACTTTTATCTTCCCGTTCGCTGTCTTATACGCAAATAAAACTGTCTTTGAGTGAGTCCGTAACGTGCTTCTTCATAATTGTACTCTTCGCCGGTTGGGAGACGAAAAATTTCAGTCGGCAAACCTTAAGGGAAGACCTAAGCGCAGATGGAATATAGAAATAAATTCGGTAGCAGGTATGGACTTAATTCTTCAGGTGGGCGGTTCTGAATACTGTCGTGTATTTTTTGTAGAAGTTGAGAAGAAGCTCTTACTTCTTCAAGTTCTTGTCCTTAAGACATTAAAGTTTCTTCCTTTGTCTGTAACATCGCTTTGCTGTCGCCATGTGCAAACAGATAAATTACCACAGTGCTCTTTGCAGAGTTGGGTTGTAATGGCTTATGATATTATCTGTACTAACCGTGCAGTACGCGGTGTGATCAACTTCATATAAGCACCCTAAGTTTTAATCCGGACACAGACAACACCACTGGGGAAAAAAGAAAAGTGTGCAGATGAGTATGGATATTTGTTGGTGGAATGATACTTTTGTGGGGGGAGGTGTGTGCACATTGGCAGTGTGCTGGTGTGTTGCTTGATTGCATGGGGGTTATGAATGTCACAGGAGCCGTTAATTACTGGCTCATAGCTTCTCCTAATGAGCACGCTCTTGTGCCAGTTGAAGAGCTCCATATCTCTACTTGAACGTTCATACATGATGTTCTGTGTACGCAGCAGTGTGCTCGAGTGTTACTGGCGCGGGGAGCGGTGTTACTGCGCTCATTACTGCAGAGAACGCCATGCTGCTGCGAATTGTTATACGAAGAACGTCTTTTTTGGACTCCATGTACGAAACCCTTTAAAACATTGCATTTATGAACATAGAATTAGACAAAATTGTATTTAAAACTATGCTCTATAGTAGTGGCATATATTACGGTTCCGAAGGATTGCACGTAATGAGTTTAAACACGAAATCCTGTGAAAAGGAGACACAGCGTTCCTGTAAAACATCCACGTCTAATGACTAGAGGAACGTGGCGGATTGATAATTGTACCCGGAATATTTATATCTGCCGTTAAACCGAGCGGAGCACCGCCCCGAGAACCTCAGATCAGGCTTGACGATTGGTGCCCGTTCGCTCTGTTATCGTCTCTAGATTTCAAATTCGCGAATGGAAACTTTAGGCGCTGTCTTATGAACGAGGGCGAACGGTGACCTGGAATATTAAATTTTTACCAAAATCGGTCCATCGACCCTCAGTGGCATTACGCGAAATTCGAAAACCTTACGACCTGCGCATAGAATATGATTCCTGTAACTTTAGGTCTAGACATCTTTCGCCTGGACAATGTGCACGTAGATTCTCATGTGAAGTGCCCGTTATTTTTTTGGCGGATTTTGAAGAAAATTTGAATGCTTTGACAGATCTTAAAATTCTCCAATATCGTATTCAGACGAAAATCCGTCGACCTGTTCTCGTGTTGCTGCCCGCGGACATATACGAGTTGCGGTGAAGCCAGTTTGCGCATTTTTTTGGCAACAGCATTTCCTGCACGCCTGGAAACAAATAAAGAAAATAATTTCCAAGTTTTACGGACGTACTGTCTTCCTCAAAGTGCCTTGCCGTATTTCCACACACTGCTGAATCTGTTCTTTACTCTTCTCATTGTCTCGTGTATTAGCTAGTATCATCGTGGGATCTTGTGGTAACTTACGTCTCTACCCGGCAACTAATCCCGTATCTGCTTCAAGGAAATTGCACCAGCAGAACGAGAATTGGCGTCTAGGCGAGAAGGGTAGACTTTAGAGGTACGAATGAGCTAACTCGCGCGCTCCGTTAAGGAAATGGCGTACAAGACGAAGTCCTAGTTCAGGAAGAGGATATCAGAGGCGCCAACAGACCTTAAGCGAGCAAGGAAGGCCCTCCCCCATTGTACGTGTGTTTAACACGGAATTAGGAGCGCTCTCAGTTACGGATGGGGTATGTGCGGGAACGAGTACTAATCAGTCATTTCATGTGCCAAAGAGTGCCACACGTTTCGTCCGAAAGGCTCCACATGTTCGTTTTTTTCTGAACTGTAAATGCTAATCTGATCATTAATGTGGTTCACGCAGAATTTTCGTTGTTTGAGTGAAGACCTAGGCATAGATGGGAGGATAGATCTTAAGGAAGTGAGGTCGGGGTTTGTGGACTGGATTCATCTGGCTGAGGGAGGAATTTTGTTTCCAGAGCTCTCTTCTCAGTAATGACGTCGATGATGATGACAATAGCGAGGCAGTGTGTCCCTGTGACGTAAATTTCGTCCCTCATTTGCCGTTCGCCCACCTCTTATAATTAATTAAACAGCGGCTTAAGGTGGGCGGGAGGACTTCGCTCCGAACTTGAATGCCTCGGGCCTTCGCCACTGCAGACGGAGAACCTGTGACGGTGATGATGATTGATGACGGAATTAAGACAGGGACACCGAACGAAGCGACGCCTCGGTCGTCGAAGTTGACTTAACAATAAACGTGATTTATTATTGTGTTGCTATACATTTTAATATAATCACGCTGCATTACGGGGCGAAGCGATAACCCAGGAAGACTGGAAGCTGACAGACGCGGGGCAGGAGTAGCGAATTTCTATTCACAAGTGCGTCAGAAAAGCGTATAACGCCCTGCCTGAGGAGAACATCGTAAAGGTGCCTTAGAAGCCGTCTTATGCTAAGCGCAAGAACAATTCTTCCCTCGTGTATCGTGGTTATTTCTTGTTCTCCATCATCACGACTGATGGTGGAGGCAGTAGGACCTCAGAAACGCCGGTACACACGTACCAGACTGCATGGCGCTACAACCCCGAAGATAGTCATGTTGGATTCGGTCGCTGAATCACTCAGAAATGAGTTGATCAAACTCGTGTGTCATCTTTTTTCGTTTTAATATTATCGTCCGGTGATTTCGTCGTCTCTTTTATTGTAACTAAGAATTTGCCAAAAAAAAATAATTTTCGCTTAACCTTTGGACGTATCCAGGCGTTTCACGCCCCGAATATAGATCCCTGCATTTGCTGGAACGTTGTTATGTAGGCGAATGAAACTTTAAACTCGAAGCTATTCGTCAGAATTATGTGGATTTTAATATTGACTTTCATTATATCTGTGTGTGGTTTTAATATTAGAGCTCTGGACAAGATACGGCTAAACTGAGCCTCGTGGAAACACGCGTTTCGTCGAATCTGCTACTTGTGTCAGCTTAACATCGCCTTACTAGGACGTAAAAGGGTGGGTTACAACGCCGGAGAACGACACGAAATATTAACGATGTGTTCCTCCAAGTAAGAGCACATTGCGTGGTCAGAGGGCTTCGGATTTCTGGTTGTAAAATACGTGGCTTAGTATTCGTATTAATTTTGGCTTTTGGTTTGGATTTGCGCGTGTGTGTGTCTCTCTCTCTCTCTCTCTCTCCCTCTCTCTCTCTCTCTGTTCATGTTCGTGTGATTGCATCCACTTGGATTACAATCAACTGGTCAGCATTCCTACTTTGTGTTTGGGAGGTATTCCGTTCGAGTCTCGGCGATGACATTAACCACTTCGAAATCATTTTGGTGTGGGACTTTGATCAGTTACGAAAGGAAAACCTCTCTCTTCTCAAATTATCATTCTTTTCACATTAGCCCCTCTGCAAACATTGTAATTGATAGAATATCACCCTGATGATGGAGGTGGCAGTAACCTCTGAAACGTCGGTACACACGTACCAGACTGCATGGCGCTACAACCCCGAAGACGGTCGTTTTAATTTTTGTGTTGTTTTTGTTGTTTTGGAAACGCAATTTGCCTCGGTTTCCCGCGCGCGCATGTCCGCTGTGCAGAACTCCTCTGTGTCTAACAGTGTGACATGGTTAATTTTCAGTTATGGGCCATGAGGACTGACAAATGACGTATGTTCGTATTAACTCGGAGCGATTTTGGACGGGGCCTTTAAATCAAACTCAGTTCAGAAACACAAGCGTGTTCAATGCCGACAACAAAACCCCTCCCCTCCCTGTCCTTGATGGACGGAAACGAGTAAGAAGACGCAACTCCGTCCTTCCGTGAATAATAGCTACACATTTTGTTCCGTTGTCCCCAGAGAACTCGCCCTGATTCAGCCCACAATATCGGATTAGTCCGGGGAGGGGAGATGAAAAAATTGTACAAAATTGTATTTGGAACACCTGAAGGAAAGAGGCCACTTGGAAAATGTAGATATAGATGGGTGGATAATATTGAAATGTATCTTAAGGAAATACGGTTGGAGTGGATTTATCTGGCTCAGAATAGGGACGATTTGCGGGGTCTTCTGAAAGCGGCAATGAGCCGTAAAAGAAGTGAAATTTATTGACCAACTGAGTCACTGTGGGTTCTCAAGAAGAATCTTCTCTACGGAATTAGCGAATGAGTTTTAACCTCCAAGCACCCGCAGACTTAGCGCGTCTGAACCAAGTACTGAGGAGGATATCTGGGACCAGTTGACATGAAATTACTTTTTTTAAAAAACTTGAATTTACTCCGCTGTGTTGTGAGCACATACTCGTATGTTCTAATCCAGTATGCCACTGGATGAAACATGCTTCGGCCAGAAATATTGTTGCCAGTAATAATACAGAATTAAAATATATGTGGACATGAAATGTAATTTGTGCTCGCTTCAGATACCCCAAACAATTTCACACGTGTGTTATTTAACGATGCTTTCAGTAGCTCAGACTGTACTGTAGTGGCGTCTGATGGCAGGTTGACTAATGAGAAATGAATTGACAGTCATTTTAAAGGAAGCGGTCGTGGCCCAGTTTAAGGTACTCTCCTTGCATTTGCTCTGAAGGACAGAGGTTGTCCACGAGAAACGCAAATCGATATAACACGTTTCCTGGCCGAAATTCGAACCGGGGACCTCTCGAGTGGAGGTAATGACTCGACCGCGAGGTTCGCCAGAGGATGTTACGATGATTTCGGGTGAATTATGCCTGTTCCTTGTTGGGATTTGTGGTCGAGGCTTTCTTCTTGTAACGCTTAAGAGCTTAACGTCCTTCGGTTCAAAAATGAAATCGTCTCTTGCTATTGTGGTAGACTGCCCCTTCCTCTCCCCGTGACAACAAAGTCAAATTCGCCTTGCTCGGTTTCGCCGTTCTGTGCGTTACCGCGATCAGCTGTTCTGTTGAACAAGAATACGGATTGCTTTCTGTTGGTGATTACGCGACGCACGACGATTGTGTTCTCGTGAGTCTTATCGCCGGTAGGTGCCAACGCTTCGGAAAAATAGCATGTGTCCATCTTCAGGGCTGCAAAATTGTTACTGGAAAGGGTAAGTATTTATTAGGGTTGGACGAAAGGAAGGCTAAGAATTTGTTTATGGTCTACATTTATAAGATTATCGAATGTCCTGATTGTCTCCACAAGGTTAGCGACGGAGAGTAATCAGGTAATGCACGAATCGATGCCGCAAATTCTCGCTTGTAACGAGAACTACAATTCACCCACCTGCCTGACCTGGCTTTCAAGGTTTCGTATCCATTTGACGGAGTACGATCAACGGACTGACCGACACGTCGCGTTGTCAGTCACTGGTCCTGTTCCAAATACATTCAGTTATTAAGATGGCTGCTTCTGGGATGTTGCACCGTGTAGTCTGGTAGAAGATTGCCGACGTTTCAGATATTCTTGCTGCCTGCATCATCAGAGCTGCGTTAAATTTCTACGAGACCACTCGGCGAAACAACCCAGAAGCAGCCATCTTCAAGGAAGCTCTGTTTGACTATACTAAGGTGCTCGGTCCGGCAATGAACGCAGGTAGAACTGAGCACGTGGTCGTCTTTCGACGTTTCCTGTTCAAAATTGTAAACATTATAAATAGTTCTGCAGGAGTACAGTTTCACCCGTCATTTTGTAATCTGTGAGGAAGTGGATTGGATTCATCTGGCTCAGGATATTGTCCAGTGCCAGGCTCTTATGAACACGGTGATGGACCTTCACTTTCCATACAGAGCTCAAGAGTTTTGACCAGCTGAGATACTATTAGCTTGTCAATAACGGGACTGCTTTGTCGAGTTATGTCAGAGTGAGTTGAGCATTTAATCGACGTGTGGGTGGCAATATGAAGAAATTGAGCCGAGCACGTGGTGCGTCTTCCGGCGTGTGTTTGGACTAGGCGTGTCTCGTCTAAATCTGGCAGAGTTTGAACTTCATAGGCCTATACTGCGACTACAGTACAAACTGAACTCTGGAAAATAGGTATGTAGACACTCTATGGGACTATTATTATGTTAGCGAATGCAAATATCAACGTTTGGGGACTGCCCCTTGTTTACTAACTTATTTATCAGAGTGTACCGAGTCCATTATGTCAGACACGAAATTTGTCCATTTGGCACTCAGAGTTGCGACAAACGGGGCCGAATGGGCTGACTGGATCGAAATGTCGGGCCACACGTCCGCCTGTGCAGTCAGCAAACTCAATATTGACAGGTCAAGTTATGGAATTTATGGCAAAGCAACGCAAATGGCGCGTGTTCAGGGAGTCCGGTTTGTTTGGCCACTGTCATCATGTCCGTCTGAACGCCTGTGATAACTAACTAACTAACTCCGTGGAACACATTCCTTATTGACAAGGCAAATAAAGATTCCTCTCGCCTTTTATGTAACACTAGAGTCTTTTCCGTGTTCACAGGCACCTGTCAGTGGTCCATGTCCCGAGCCAGATGAATCCAGTCCACACTCCTACTTTACGTCCGTAAGAGCCTGTTCGCGCTACATGTCCCCGCCCATCGCTTCCTCCTTGAGTTGGGAAGAGTACAATTACTGTACGCAGATGTGTCTCGTTTTCCAGTATGTGACCCGGACAAAATACCGCAGTCCTTGCAAACTGAACTTTGAAACGTGGCCATACTTTATATTGTGCTCAGAAAGGCTAAACGTGCCGTGAGAGAGAAACCCTGGCATGGTTTTTCCGTCCAGGCTCGGCTGGCTGCCTTCATTTGTTCTTTCCACTTCTGCATTTCAGCTGTTTCCTTCCGAGCTCAAAAATGTTGTGGCTTTGCTGTTACGATGAACGACACAGAATCTCGTGCTCAGAAGAAAATTAAAAGAGGAAATTTAATTACAGTAGTTCGGTATCCGTATAAACAATGCATCATGAAACAACCGCCCACTTGTCCGGCCCACAAAACCCTCGTCACAGAGAGCTGCCTCGCTCGGTCTTCAGTTCCACGACTGGCGGGTTTCCGTATCATTTCTTTCGCATCTCTGCGGTCGTTTCTGCAACGAAGCATTTGGCTGCGCGGATTGTGGACTTCTCGCTTATAAGGCCTTGTAGTCCGCCGTTACAGTAGGATTCTACCCTAAAGATGGAGGCGACACGTTCCTCCGAAACGTTGGTGTCCATCTAAAAGTGTTCGCGAATCTAGCGCAACAACAACAAGGAGCTGGAACCTAAGGATTTGTTTATTTGGCCCTTGAAGTCAAGTGGTAAGTATATGTACCACCTGATTTAATAATCATTGTGTGTGTTTCATACGATTCTCGCAACAAACAGCGATTTTCTTGAACAGTTGTTCTTTGTAAGGAAGACGACTTAAAACTTAATTTTTAAGTGTCATTTAGACGAGCTTTGTGCTCAAAGGGTTAATTGCTAAGAGGGCCATAACCGACGCTTTTGGACACCCTTTAAGCCCTTCCATCATCCCAGCGTTTCCCTGACAACCACTTCTCAGGACACTTGAACAGAAATGAGACGCACGAAGGGAAATATAATTCAGAAGACCTAGTCGTAGATGGAAGTGTGTTGCTAATGTATCTTAGGGACTGAATTGAAGTATCGCACGGTAGGGAGCGGCGGCGGGCTGTTGTGAACATGGTCATGAACATTCGGATTCCATTGCTAGGTGATCGTGCTGGTACCCTGGAGTTAGTTACATATACAAAATTCCATTGTGCGACGTTGATGACTGCTGGTATGATTTCGTCAAAGTGGTGCGCTGTGAGAGGGGTGACCACCCAACAGCCATGGCTGTGAATCTGGAAAGTCAGTATCAAAGCGTGATTTGAGGCAAATGGTTCATGACAGCCTGTGGGATGGGGTGGTACGCGTCTCTTTAATTAACCTGTGGCATGCCAGGTATTTGTAGTCGGTCCCTCAGTAGTTGGTGGCCATCGCTCTGAATTCGCATGAAACCAGACTGCAGTTTGTCGCTGCCGTGCCATGGTTCATTTTGTTTCGAAGCAAAATTGTTGCGAATTACGTAGAAGTGAATGCGTTTTAATTTTATAACTGGAAAAAGAACTTAAAAGAACATGTTAGTGTAACATTTAAAGCGTAGTAGTAAACTAGTCCCTTATATACCACCTTATTAGCAACTCTCCGCGTTTTGCGACAGTGTTCTGTTCTAAAAAAAAACACGGATTATTCCCCTAAACCATCTCTTGATGCAAGGGGTAAACAACTTTTTTAATTCTTTCATTCGTAAGCGACGTTAACGATGAATAAATAATTCTTTGTCTTTTGTGGGCCGTGATTAATTTTTAAGTGCTCCAAGAAACTGTGAAACTGCCTTACGTTGTCTTTTCATATTCTCGCTCATATAAAGTAGAACAAAAGCTATAAAAGAGGATCCGAGATTCATTTTAACGTAATAAATGTTACTCAAATTACGGCCGTGTTCCTTACACAAATGCAACTCTGGAATACTGCCAAAGCAAACGCGGATTGAGCCAAATACGATGATTGAAGCTGGAACTCTAGCCCCTCGAAGTTTGAATTCTGCTGACAAGAGGTTTAGGACAGCCGCCTAATTCCCTTCTGGTCAGGCTGTAAGCTGTTAACAAGGAGATATCTGCTGTTTCATTCCATTAGTAATTACCAAAAAAAAAAAATACTTTTTGTGGTTGTTTCTAGAAACATTGTGGCTCTCATTTACGATGTCAGAAATTTCCTGCTGAGGTACGTAAATGTATGCAGGGTTTCTGCCCTTCGTGTTACGAGGTTCTGTTGGTTAAATATCAGTTAATGTTATTGCGGAATTAAGAATGTGACACCGTTCTCGGACACTGCACCGTATAGTATGCTGGATGTTTACCGACGTTTCAGAAGTGCTTGCATGTTCCTGACGATGGCTGTAAGCATCTCTGAAACGTCGGGGTGAACTTCTACCAGACCACATCGTGTGTTGTGAGGTTACGAACTTGATTTAATTCGCTAATGATTAAGCTTTTTCATCGGCCTTGGTATTCTTGGACGTGCAGTTTATGACGACAAGACTAGGTTAATAATTAATTACGTAGTTGGTCTGTGTTTATTCAGGAAAGTCAGAATGCAATTTCAGAGGCATTATGGTGACATAATTTTTGTTTGGAAACGATTAAATGTGTTCGCTGAGCTCTGGTTTGTTTAAGGGCAGACCGTGCGATAACAGAACGAGTTCCCCTAATTGTTACCGACTCTTAACAAACAAACAAGTTTCTTGGCGAATATCCCACTCCTTCTGTAGAACTGAACTGAACTGAACGTTATGTTATACTTTGTATGCGCGGTGGTGTTACCCTTCGTGCTAGAATATTTATGGAATTCGAAATCCCTTTCGGCGTGTTTCCACGTCATTTGCGATTTTTTAATGGCCTAGAAGAGAATAATAAAGAAATTCGATGTAAATAACCGAACCGGGGTTTTTGGTCTACACACGTGCTGAGTCACTGTAAACGCTGGTTTGTTGGAAAGAAGTTGTTCTTTTATAGACTAATAAAGTAATGACGTCATACCTGTAGCTGCAGAAATTATCGCTCTAAAACCTTACGGTTATGTGAAACGGACGCTTTGTTGCATAAACTAAAACTGAAGAGTATTTTAATGTAACGTAAAGGAAGTGATGTTCTTAGTTGCTAATCGCAAAGATTAATTTACTGCGTCGGGAAACAAATCGAAAGGAAATCGTATTTGCTTCCTCTGTAGACGAATTCAGTCACAATTAACGAGTGTTGAGACGAATTAGGCCGCAGATGAAATTAACAGCTGAAGCGTTGTTGCCAACCCTACAAAGCAGGTACTTTTTAAAAACAGTTTAATCTGCGTAACAGATGTTTCTTTCAAACTGCTGCAGTCTCATATTACGACGCGCATCTAAAAATCTGGTTCGTACCGCAAAGAAAACACAAGACTTTAGCATTACAAAGATCAGTTGTTAACGCTGCTTTAGGTAAAACTGTCTTTATTCCGTGAATCATGTGAGATTTTATGCTTTCATCTGTACCTAGCTGATCTTGGTGGGCTTTTTATTTCAGACTTTCAAAGCTCGTTTCTGTGTTCTCGATGCCCGCTGCATGCCCCGCCCATCTCATTCTTCTCGCCCTGACCACCGTAGTAATATCTGGTGTGTTCCTCGTTACACAATAGTCTATAGGGTCTTGTTACTTCTTTCTTGTTGGGTACGAACGTTAATTTATTTGTCTGTCATTGTGGTAAATTGTGCTGTGTACTCATTCGTACTCGGTCATTAACTTTTAACAGCCAATCCTGTGACGTCACCAGTCTGTCGTGATTGTCTGAAACGTCTCGTAACTGATTGGCTGTCTAGAGGGTCGTTAGCCTTACATCGAACTCCACAGCTGAAGAACCGCCCCTTATCGGCTGTCCTCTGAGCCTTATTCAGTATATTCATTGCTGTCCTTCGAATCTTCAGACAACCTCCTCTCTACGTGGTTTGTGCGTCTTAAGACGACAGTGAACTTCATTGACCAGCTGGGCGACTGTCAGCCTGGTTTCTCGCGCCTCGATGAGATGGGATGTGACTGTACTTCGCTGTACCGCAGTGCAGGCCCCCGGTACGTGATTCAATAGCCACAGTAGTTCGCCCGCAGCCTCAGACGAAAAACGTTCCATCTACTAAAGCGTACTGAGAAGTATTTGGAAGAACTTGTCGATGTCTTATGAATGTTTTTTTTTAAATCTTCATGCATGTACTCATATATACTTTTTATAGTGTGTAACAAATCCTAAGACTTTTCATTTTTCCCGCCGATTATTATACGCAATTTGTTAGTCGTTTGAATCTTCAGGCTGGCCACCCTGATTTCCAGGGTTACTGCAGCTTCCACGCGTTTTCAGATAATCTGCAGTGTAAGTACGAACTACGTTCTCTGGTCCATAACTTTTCGACTCCTAGAGCGATGGCAGTGGCGTTGCACGGATTTTCCATAGAAAGACACGGGTTCATGACCAGGCCCATCCGTGTGAGATGTAATATCATGCCAAGGCCACCGAGTTAGGTTCGTACGTTGACAACAGCGGACTGTCATGGACGATCAGCCACCTCGCTACTAAACACCTCTCGGCGAAGAAGTCTTCGTAAATGGTAGAAGTGTCCCCGTTAGAAGTCTTTTGGTAGCCTCAGTGCATCGACGTGAATTGCGGGGAACTTATTTTAGAATTTTGTGTGAACCGAACAATGTTTCGGACGACCATGAGAGATAGAACGTTATTATTCTGAGGTCACGCTGTGTGCATAGAGGGCAGGCGAAGTCATGTGGTGGGTGTGGGGTGGCGGCTTCACGAAGTGCAGCTGTCATTTGGCACTGAAGGAAAGAAAGGGACCCTGAGTGTGTGTGGGGACCTCGCACTTAACACGCCAAAGAACGGGGAACTTGACTCACGTGTGTCTGCCCTCCGTATCTAGACCTTTTTTTCTCTCGTGTCGCAATTAACAGGCCATTGTATTTGCATTGCCGTGTTGTCCCCGTGCAGCGTAGTGGAACATTTTATACTCGATGGCACTAGGCAAGTACGTGCTTACGAAGATTTGCAATAGTTAACATTGTCACCTACGCAAGGGAAATAGAAGACTGGGTTGTCACCGTTGCCAGCTGTCTTCCACTTCAAACTCGACGTGTGTTTGTCGTGGTTGGGGGCGCGATAAGTGGTTACCGCGGATCAAATAGCCAGGACATGAAGCCGGTTAATAAGGACGCGTTCAGCTCCGCTCCCGCTACTCCACATGTCATAATGGCGTCGTGCTTTATTAAGCACTGTCATCGCTGTTAAAACCTCAGTGGAAAATCGTTTCGTGGTTTTTATGACAGTCGTTTAAAGGAAAATAACTGCCTTGTAGTTAGAACATAACTTCGATTCTTTCCTCCTTGTGTTTCGGAACTGAGAACTTTCTAAGTACAATAACAAATATAATTTGTAGAGTATTATCAGAAAATGGATCTCAGCTAAATAATGAATTCATACACATTTAAGGTACGAAGAAAAAACAGTCGAGTTTCAAGGGATGAACGCACCCTTATTAAGAATCCACTAAATGGACAACCCTTTCGAGAATTGAGGCATGGAGCAGGCTGTGTTTATATTCTGTATTTCGCGACCTTTTGTGTAATAAGTCATAGATAGGTGCATGCAGACGTCGAAGAATGTTGTGCTTCCAACTTTGGAAATTCTGTCAGCGAGCCAGCCCCGGCCTGATCCAGTTTCACTCCCCCTCCATTTCAACCCCCCCCCCCTCAATTAAATGTTAAATTAAATTAATTTATTTTGGCTTCCGTGAGGTCGGGAGTTTTTTTTTGCCGTAGGTATCTGAATTATTTTTTGAAGCCCGTGAAAGAGATTGTGGAATGAGAGGCGAAAGCTTTTTTAGTTTACGTATCGCAGCTAAGCACGTGGTGGAGTCCCCTTCAATTCTGATCACATGCTGGATACGTAATATTATGAACGTTCAGATGCATATTTTTATCTCGTGGGAGAATTTGGACCGCTTAAATGGGCGTTAAGCCTTCAAAGCTCAACGGTAACTATTTTTGTTTGTACAGTTTATTGCCTTATACTGGGCTCCGGCTTCACGTTTCTATAAATTCTACGCCGGAAGCGTTGGTAGAGGTCACGTGTTTGTGAGTAAAATTTGAGTTGTCAATTTTAAAGGCAGTGAGAACATGTTCAAGTAGTGATTACTGCGATAAGATCTATGCCAGTCTAGCCGAATTTCCTTTCATTTACCTCAGAAAGTTCTGATTTGTTCATTTGCCAGTGTTCAGAGAATTTATGACGTGGAATTAGATAAATACAAATGTAATTGCTCATAGTAATTACCAGTGATGGATAATGCAGGCGTTTGAATGCGCTGTTCTGTTGAAACTGATGCGTAAGGTAACCTGAAATGCCTCGCTCTGTCGCACGTTTCTTGTTATCGTTTCATTTATTGTTCTATTTCGCTGACAGGTGTTTTGTACATTGTACCATTCTGCGTAAGTGCTTAGATTTAATTTGTCAGTATTCTGTGTGTTTCGCGTTGTCCGTTTGACCACGTCACATTCCTATTTTAAATTATATGTTATATTACTTCTTATTCTGTTGTGTTTGGTGCTTGGCTGTAATTGGCTCTTCAGCTGCTGTCAAGCACATGAACAAACAAACTCAATTGTTATTGAGTTAAAAGTCATATTTTTTATTTGCTTAATTCTGTCTTGTCACATAGCAAAACTTCCTCTCCTTCTCATTTATGGTGATTATGACGTAAGTGCCCTGGTTGGAATTCGAACTGGAGACTGTGGCAGCAAGCGGCACACACCCCTCGCCCGCTCATTAATGTCTTTCGAAGTCTTAACCATGATCGTTTCTGATTAAAGCTTCAGCACAGTTTCTTCCTTTTGATTGGCTCTCAGTACGTCTTGTAGTGGTCGGGGGTTCTGTCGCCTTCTTGCGCGCACAAGCTCTGTATATAAAAGCATGATCTGTGGCAGATATTCCAACCCCAACGTAATAAAATCAACGTATATACCTATAAACGTTCGATTTAACGTCCACTGGCTGCCAACATTGGAAATTAATTCATTTCGACGGACAGAACCGCGTCTCGTGCACAGTCATTCGGCTGGCTTCCCACTTCTGTTCGTTCTACATCGAGGACCGGGGGTTGGGGGATGTATGAACTGCCCTGCTCTCGCAAGCCCGCCCTAAAATTGGTTGTGTCCCGGGGAGCAGGATTTATCGTGGTAGCCGTGGACCATTTCCACCGCCTGCACAACGCCATATGTCACGCCAAGTTCCGGCCGAAACCTGCGCAGGCGATGTGCCCCCCCCCCCCCCCCCCGAATTGTTTCTATTCTTGAAATTCGAACTTCACGCAGAGTTTTAGTTTTTATAGAAACGTAGATAGATCACTTTTACCGTCTTTCAGAATACTTTTGTACAGTTTCAGCCATAAGAAACCGACGCTCTGCATTCAAGAAATTTGAGTCCGGTTCCATTCGAACACGCAGCGTGTGACGTTAAACACCTAAGGACTGGATGCGCCGTCCTCACTTGCCTCAACGCATCTTTCCGGCGTTTGTTTGTGTCAGCCAATCATTGACAGTCATTTAACTAGTTACATATAATTAATTAGTCGTCTGGTTTGTTACTTAGAAAGAGATTTTGTGGAGGCCAGATATGAAATTAGGGTCCAGTACAAATTTTGTGTGTGCATGCGCGATCTGAGACGTGGGTCTTGACTTCTCAAACACTGGGATCGTGGGTTTGAATCCCACTCGGGGCATGGACGTGTCTTTGCGCCTTTCTGTGTTGTTTGCCTTGTGAGGATAGTGACTTTGTCGGGGTCGATCCCCCGTCCAAGGATTCCTACCGCATTTCTACACACTGATGTTCGTAATTGTAAGAAGACAGCGAAACAGAATTTTATGTCTGTTAAAAGGCATGAAGTAAGAGCATTAGCAGGAATGCTCACGTCATGCCTTTTGACGTTTTCGTCCGAACTGAAGATCTTCTCGTTCCCCCTGTACCTGTCGATTTTCGCTTCTCATTATAAAATTCCGAAATTTGTGTCTGAAGATCCACCATTTCATTCTCTAGGTCCAGACGCAAAGGTGTCTGTGAATTATTCCTTTATGTCATCGATATCATCCCCTTTATTCATTCATAATCTGGTATTTTTTTTAATTTTTATCTTTGTTTGATATTGAAGACGAACTTAATTCTGTCTCTGAAGGGAGGGAAAGTTTTGCGCGAAGTACGATAAAATATTTCACGTAAGAAATGGAGATTGTTATTGACTGCGTTCGGATGAGCGCTTGCTCAACGCCTTTGAGGCTTTTGTCTGCCTTTGTCAGGTTGGAAGCACTCTTACTCTCAGGGAGAGCAATTTGAGGGGTCGAAAGGGCAGGAGGTGGAACACGAGCGTCTTCAGGAAACAACCGGACTAAACTAGGCCTTATGTCTGTCATCCACTCTGCTCGAATAGCCGCTGTGTTGATTCTTCAGAGGAGGAATGCAGTCATTTCTTCAGATGGAGAAGGTATTTCCTTAATAAAGGAGGATGGCCACTGAAGTCCCGCAGAGGGGCAGACATCATAAAAATGTAAAAGAAAAGTCGCGACTTTGAAGATGAATGTCTTCTGGGTTATTGCGCCGTGTAGTGTGGTGGAATTTTCCGTACGTTTCATAGCTTCTTTCTGTCTCTATCATCGTGGCGAAGTCTGAAACGTCCGTAAACTTGTATCAGACTACACGACAGTCGTCTTCTCCCATTGTAAAGCACGCGGCTGCCTTATCTTCACCGTTCGGGGCGTTTGGTGTCTAGCTAGAGTAATGCTTTGAAGCAAACAAGCTCGCATTCCTCTAGGCATTTTATAATCAACCTACAGAGTATCCTAACTTCAACAGACGATTCATCATTATGAAATTGCCGAATATTTAATTCCTTGTCTACGTGAATTGGCGACTCATTATCAGGCCGATATTGCACGCCTCAGTTATGCTGTTACATTCCGTGGTTGTCCTCGAGGTGCACGCGTAAGATCATGATTTATGTGAAATTAATGAAGCGTGTATCGGATTCTCTTGTATGGACACGCGTCGCGCTAATATTCTCATACGTCCCGTGAAATTGTGAATTACTTTCCATAAAGCGATCTGTATTATATCTGGTGGGGTCGTGTGTTGTCGCTAGACTGCAGGACGGAATCCGTTGTACAAAGGTGGCTTGTGCCGTCGTCTGAAAATGTGACGGAGTCGAGGCATTTGTGAATCATCTCACGTCTTGTCGTCTGTCCAAAAACGTAGACTAAAATATATAAAAACCTACAATTTTACCTGTTGTTCTGTGTGGGTGTGGAACGTAATCTGTCTTGTTGGGGGTGGAAACAGATTCAGGGTGTTCAACAACGGGATGCTGTGGAAGATTTTTTGGCCCAAAACGGATGAAGTTAACTCACTCGTCAGTGGAGAAAGTCACAAGGTTCATAACTTTCACTCTTCGCCAGATATTATTAGGATGACCAAACCGAGGAGGATGATGTGGGCGCGGCATGTAGCACGAATGAGAGGTGATAAATGCGTACAGAAGTTTGATGGGAACCACGGCGTGGCATTGATGTAAATTAACGGAGACAATGTCCATTGACATGTAAATACAACATTTGGTACAGTTACATCAATGAGTGTTGAGCCCTCCCGTGAATAAGAAGCCTTTTCTTTTTACGCGAAACGAATGTACATCGTAAACAGAGAATTGGCCGTACTTTTATAAAACGCGAAGCTTGTCAGTACCATGAACTATCCTGCTGTGGGGGGGGGGGGGGGGGGGTTTAAATGTGTCATTTTTTGAAATGACGGCCTTATGTTTTGCCTTTTGATGTAACTCCGTCCATCAGTGAGCGTTCGTGGACACGTTTGCATGCAATGGCGCCTGACGTCGCTTGTAGTAAATAAAACTGTCAGAAAGTCCAGAAAATGTGTTGATATTTCCAGTGATTGCAGTAGTAACGCGCGCAAATGTCAGTAGTGGATTGATGCGTGTCTTTTAAACTAGGACAAACAACTTTAGAAACTTATTGAGTGGATTATAACGAGTCGAAGCAGGGTCCTTGTAGTTCATTTCGCATCCTCAAAACTATTTTATAAAACTTACGTACAGATAATTGAGTATCCTAATGAAACAGAATGTGCAGATCTGTCGCTTTATTCGCTATGACGGCTGTGTTAAAGGCATAAATTCTGTACAGAGTAAACATTATTTCACAAGTGGCTGCTTGAATGAACGCCTCTAACTTTTTATAAAACATTGACACCCTTCCACAAATCGATTTACTGCCTCGATTAATGTGTACTAAATATTGTTGTTTCTTCTTTGCAGGTAAGTCACACCGTTTACTTATCGAGGGATGGGAACTGCGAACAGGTATGTAATGTCTGTGGTTCAGCCGCCGTTTGTCACTAATACGCTCGCAGACGTCAGAAGTCGAATACTTGCTCAACCACTGGCAGTCCGCGGTGCCACGAATCAACAGTATCAGTCCTTACCGACTACGAAGTTTTTGACTATTCATCCAGAATTTTCTAACCTCGCGTTAGTTGAGCAGTAGTGAAAATGTACCGTTCATTGATTTCTGAAGAGAACGCAGACGCCATGAAACGCAACTGAACAGCGGTGGTCAACTTCCTGCTCTGTGCTCCAAAAATTTTACCTCAATTGCATATTTGGTACTAGAGCAGTTTAACTACCGATTTGCAGGGTTTTTTTTTCCTTGAATGAATTTTGACGAACCGCGTTCCCGACCTGTACATGTTCGGGAGATGCCAGGCACCGGGAAATCGACTATCCTGACTGACGTTTTTCGTGGTTTTCGTATGGCCCTGGAGACAGGTGCCTGGAGAGTGGCTTCAAATTAATCTTCTGAAGTCTCAGTAAATAAAGAAGCCTTAAGAACTACGTTTTGTTACACAAGAACTTTTTAAGTTAGTTTCGATGTAAAAATTTTCTCTTGTGACGAAACTGATACTTCAGGGTGAAGTGGCTAAGTTCCCTGTAAGTGAGAACCATCGTTTAAAAATGTCGAACCATGTATTTTCGTTATTAATTCAAATTGGATTGAAATAACGTTAATGTTTAAAGGTGTATGCACTGAAAAAATTATGCACAGGAGCTGAAATTCAGACGTAAGTTTTCGCTGTTCACTTCAGTACATGCTACGCGTTTTCGAGCATTTGCATAGCGTATTTATATACATACATTTATATAATGTACATTTTCTCTTAATGGAGATAGGCCTTGTGTTCAAGCACTAATGTAAATTTCATATACTAAATTATTCAAACTCTCTTCGCTGTCTCTGTCCTGGAGTTCACAATTAACTACGAAGAACGTCTGTTGACTCCCAGCCGCCTCACTTTCCTGATTCTCCTTTGACCTCTCCTCACTTGAGCGTTTTTGCCAGGTTTCATCTGCATAGCAGATTAGCGCAAGTTGCCCAGGACGAGCCCCGAGTCTGGATGCCAGTGTTTCTTTCTGTTGTTTTATCAAGGTGGCGGAGATGACTTCTCACCCCATCACTGCAGGGAGATACGCCCGCCACCATAAAATCTGACGTCGCGGAACCTTCTTATTATATTGGCGGTCCGGGTGCGTGGGCGAATGGCTCATTCCCTTAGACCAAGTGCTTAGCTTATCTCTTAGTATAAAGTGTTAACACGTGTAAGGACGGCGTTAGTTGACAATTACAGTGACACTGTCCTAGATAATTCACAAGAACATGTGACCTAGGTAAACAAATGCTGTTCGTAACGAATTCAAAGTATAATTTATCTTAACGTGGTAGAGAATTGCTCTCTTTAAAGTCGTCAGAGTTTCTCCTAGCAGCGTCGCCCTCAGTACAGTAAACACAAGGAAGTCGGTCGGCTGCAGATTTCAAGAAACAACAGACGTTTGTAGTAGTAGAAATGTTCATTGGGCTTTTTGTGTTCAGCGAATAAGTTACTTGGTGGTGTTCAGTACGTGTCTTCGTCAGTTTTGATTGTCCTTCTTCAAGTATTACGAGTCTGTAACTTCCTTAATCAGCTTTGCCAAATTGCGCTGTAATTTCGACTTTAAAGTATCCATTGTTTTCCTCGTGCGTCTCGTCAGGCTTACAGATCAAATGAAACATCGATGGCTCAGGAAGAAATAATAAGTACTCGAATAAAGGCACTAGGGAATTCATTGTGCTCTATTTCTGCGTTTTCGTTACTCCTATATAGACGTACAGTAAATGATTTTCACTTCTCGCATTTTTGACTTAAAACCCTACGTTACATTCCCAGCTCATTAGTCGAGCTTGTTAAAACACGAAGAAATGTTGGAATCTCCTCTCCGATTCCACTTGCTGGCTCGGCCAGATCTTGTGTTGTTACGAGCTTTGGAAAAGCTCTGCTGAATTTTAATTCCAAATAGACGATGTCTGAAGACGTGTGTTCAGCTACCAGTGCCGATCTCTTTAGTGCTGAAGTCTTGTGTTTACTTTGAGGTAAGAACTGAGTTACAACTATGATGTATACACGTATAATGTGCTTCAGAGGGTCAAACTATGCAATGATGACTCCCCATTTCTTTCGTGTTCAAAGCTGATGTTTATCTGGTCTTGTCAGCCGGCGCTGTGTAACATGTACACCTCTATCAGTGTCATTAAATAACCTAAAAACATCGGTCAGAATAAACCATTGAAATGAAGTGGTAAAGTAATGTAAAGTGAAAACTTTTGACATTTAGTCTTGCTAGTTGCTGTTGAACACCCTGTATTCTTTATCGAAAGAAAACTAGAAAATCTTCCGTACGAACTGAATACGAATGTCATCTCGTGATGCTTTCGGAGCACGTCCGAAAAGTTGGTTTTCTGAAGTGTCTACCAGAACAATATTTAAAGTAACTTTAACACAAAAATCTCATTTCTCCAGACTGTTTCTTCTGTATTTGTTTCTGAAAAGAATTTTTCCATTATGCATGTTTACCCTTCGAATTACAAGTTAATTAGGCCGATGTGTTAGTCGTAACCAAAAATATTTGCCCATGGGCTATTTCCTTCCACATCTGTTAACGAGCGATCACCGCTTTTCTTCCCAGTTCAGCGAAACGATGAATGTTTGGTATTAGTTACAACTTCTAGACAGGAGATCTCTCTGCTCCAGTGAAGTTTAGCACCTTGTCATCTGTGGTTTTATGTAACGATGCTGTGAGTAGCTCAGAGTACATAGCTTTGTGTTATCAGATCATTAATGAATAACAAATCTTGAGGGATGTGGCAGTTCGTTGATGTAGTCTGATTTGCTGTAATATCCCGGCATTTTCCTGGAGGCTCTGGGGAGAACCATGATAAACCGTAAATCAGTTTAACCAAAATCCGGGCCGAGATTTGAACTGACACCCGAAATGCGAAGCTGAGATTTAATAACGTAGCCGCTTTCCCGGTAACTTCGAATTAATTCGGTCAGTTTGTTTAGGAGCGTGTGGTCTGCATAGTACTATTTATTGGCTTGATGCTGGCTTGATGCTGGTGAGATTTAATTAAACTTTTGGGAAACTCGCCACATTGTCAGGAAATCTCACATCCACGTGACAATCTGTGTGGACGACAAGAGTTCTCTATTTCGGAAGCTAGCGGTGCCTCCTTCATCAGGTAAAAAAACAAACTTTGACGTTCCCTTCACGACTTAATTACAATTATTTTATGTAAATTAAACTTCAATCTGAAATTCATATTTAATCAGTTTGCTGTAAGTAACAGTTTACCAGATTTAACCACAGCCCAGCAAGCGGTTTTGAGGAGAAACACGTGGGCAGACAAAAGCACCAAAATACGCGCCGACCGGAAGGAAGGCCTCAAAATGTAGATCTCCTTATCACGTTGCTATGTTCTGTGTTGAGGCTGTAGGGAGAACTTCGCTCGTTGATGCAGAACTGCTGGTGAGACTGTACTGTACTGCTCTGTACATGAGACACGCACTCGCGTAAAACGTTCCTTCATAGTTCACGCCAGCGACTCTAATTCTGTTTTTGGATTTGCAATGCAAATGAGGTTAAGCGTAGGCCCATATAACCAGCAAAGAATTCACTTCTGTCGCCATCATCTGTACCCAAGAACGGGGTCACTGCCCCCCGCAAAGCGGCGTCACGCGCAGCCATGCTTTAAAATAAAGTGACGGAGGATTGTCTAAAATTTCTCGTGACGGTAACCGGAGAACACGAAGTAACGGGCCGGCCCCATTGGCAACGAGTAGAGACTAATTTCTTTCTTGACGATTTTTCAAGTACTGAATTTGTGTGACGTCATGGTACTCAGGATGACAGTTCGGAAGTGGACTCCAGGTAACCAATTCGTGTTTCTCTGTGAGTTTCTCTACGCACAGTTTCCAAGACGTACTAAGGAAAAGTAAAAAGCTTTTCTTTACATGTGTAGACGATGATCACCACGTGACTGTTTTTGGGTCCTTTTTCGTAGGTGTTTTTAACGCGCGTAGTTTAAACTAATGTTTAAAATATCTGTATAATTAATTACGACACTGGTGCATAAATTCATTTAAATATTCACTGAAATTCAATTGCGTACCGTGCGAACTCTGGGCAAAGTGTTTTATTCCGTGGCTATTTGCGAGACTGCCCTCCATAATACACGTGATAGTCCGGAGAATCTCTCGAATAGAAATAAACCAGCCCTCAGCTTCTGTGCCGTAATAGGCGCACTTATTGCCTTGCATAATTAATGTTGAACTCATTTCTGCGAATTCGTCGTGCAGTTGGAACTGTTTTGTGGGCCTAATGAGACTTGCTTCCGATTTTTTCCCCTCTCCGTGGCTCTGAGTCTTAACGACACAGCACTTGAAGATACTCGGGTGATTATGGCAGCGTAAGATCTGCGGATCAATCGGTTGGTTTATTCCTCCGGAGGATAATTCGCGTTAAATGAGACGGTTCGTTGCTAGAGGCAGAGGAACGGGAAAGGCGCGTCGAATGACGCGCTCGGCTGTGGTCATCGTCGGCTGGGAGCGTTGACTCGGACGTGCGTGTGTCGTCTTACATCAGGAAGGTGTCAGTCACGTGTCATGTGATGTGTACAGATCAATAATTTTATTTACTCTTCTTGTCATCTCCCGTTTATCTTCGTCTGGATCTTTCCTGACTCTTTGTATTCCATTTGTATCCCAGTCCGCGCGTCCGGAGCCCAGCACAGCGCGGAAACACCTTTCTTGCAAGCATCCCTTGCATTCATGACGCTGTTCTTATGGTTTCTGGCTCCGTAAAGACTTCGGGGCCGAAAATAGAGACGGTATGTTCCTCCGAAACTTTGGCGCCAACATCCAGGAAAAACTGCGTCGTCGTTAAAAACCTCAGATCTCACATTCTTTGCGTTAGTTCCAAGGTTGTGTGATGCTTCCAAACAGATAATCAAATGCACTTTTACATTTTCTGTAGCTGTCTCCATTTTCCATCAATATTCGAGTCTATTGATATTAATTTATCGGTGGCTTGTGTGACTATCAGCCGCAATAGGGCCCTCCGCCCCTCCAGCTCATTGGTGCGTCTTTTCGCGACGTTGATAGATCTAACTATACGAGAAGCTTGCAGATGAGAGCAAAAAGTTGCCCCCCGCCTTCCTCCTCAAAAGAGTTCTCTCTGCGCGCCGCGAAATGATGGATGGGGCCGCGGAGTACCAATTGGGGGTTTTATTTTATATTTAATCAATAAATTAAGAAACGGTACTTGGTTGCAAAAACACCGGAAGTTAGCTGTCATTTTCCGAACTAACGTGCACTCCGGGTATTTATGAAGGAAAGAAGTCTATAAACATGTTGTGCCTTGTAAAATCACGAAAATCGCCCATGTGCCCACTTATTCTTCTAAGCAGCCAGCAGAGCTAAGTCCAAACGACCGAAACGTGACTGCTCTTTTTAGGTCCTAGGTCTAGGTAATATTACCTGTAATTTAGCAGCAGAACGAAAACTTTAGCTTTGAATTCGCGCCTAAATTGTGCGCGTTTTTTTTTTTTTTGGGGGGGGGGGACGTGATTGTGTGCCGACTCTCAGAAAATTGTTTTCGTTTTCCAGAACTGTTTTTATTGGCAGAAGCTCGCATGCACAGATCAGTTTCCTTTGAAACTCGTGAAAATATGATGGACTAGCAACAGTGCTTACCTTTACCTTTCAAACTAGGAACATGTTTATTTCATGGTTTATTCTCCTGTGACCCTTTACCCCGGCGCTGGCAACTTGTCGTCAGGTACTTAGTTGGCAATTGTTTCTTCCTGTAAAGTAAAAGACCAGGTCCCAGAAGCAGACGTAGCAACCGGCCGAGGGCTCTCTGGACATCTCGTTATTCTTACACACCAGAATAACAAGGGCGTTTGATGTTATCGACTTCACAACAATTCTTATGGGGGATAATTTGATACTTGGGCTCTAGTGTTGTAAAATAACACCGTGGAACAGTTCTCCTTGAGAAACTGCCAGTGGCTCAGCTGTCGTGCGATTCCCGCCCTAAATTTCGCCGAACATCAATCTCTGCGCGCACTGATTTCGGATATGGACACGCTAATTCTCTCGCTGCACACTCTCGGACCTTTGAAGAGACCATTTCTGCACTTCAAGAAGTTCTTTTTTTAGATACAGTGTGTCTCAAAATATGTATACAGAACAGCAACTTTCGTGGCAACTTGTCATTCAGTTGCCACGAAACAAACGATGGTGATTTTGAACACAACACTAGATTCACTAACTCGGTAAGTGACAAATGCTGACGCGTGTAATGATGGAGTTTTTTTTTAATATCTTCATAGTTTTCTGAGTAAGCGTTTATTGAAATCGGTTGAAGGAGTATAGAAGCTGGTGACAATTGCGTAATGTGGAATTCAGCCTAGGACGATAATCCTCCTTGAGTATAGGCAAAAAGTCATTCGTGTGCTCCACGCTGCATGACACCTTGAACTATCACCGAGAGGATTTTGCTCGCCACATTTATCATCATCACGATGTGAGATCCGTATTGGCGTGATGTGACACCATTGGGTGGCCGGTGCGACGTGAATGAGCGTCTTTATTTGCAGGGGTGTCAAAGCTCTCAGACTTAGTGGCGACACGGCTATAAATGCAGAGCACGTGTGTACAGAGTTGGGTAACAGGGAAATGCTCATTTGGCACAAATTGAAGCAGGAGGGTTGTAATCTGGGACAAATACGTGTTATGTTTAAAGAGTTATTGACTGTGGAGTGACAAACCCTTTGAAGCCCATCGATAATCGTGCATCCTACCTGCTTCAGCAATCAGTGGATTCTTATTCTTAGTGTAAACGTCGATCATTTCCTTAGACAGCGTCAACCGGTTGATCTTTGTAATGGCGAAGTGCGGTGTTTTCTTCGCGGTACGGACTGAATTCTTAAATATTTATTATTATTTATAAAAAGGACGAGCTGGCAATGCCTGCGGACCTTCGTAGCCGTACATTTTAATTTATGCTATTGACCTATGGAACTCCGCACTGTTTCTTCTCTCTTGAAATGCTGACTTTTTCAATTCTCTGTACGTCTTCATGAAAATGGACAAATACTCGAAGTGGCGGTATTTTGTGGGCGCGTGGCGTGGTCTTCTGCTTGGTTACCGATGTTTCGGAAGGAGAAATCGCCTCGATCTTCAGGGTTCTGTTCTGTGTGATACGTTAACCACCCCTGTTTGCTCCGCGGGAAGCTGTGATACCCCGTGTGCATGGGGGTACATTTTCATTTTTTATCCCACAGCGCCATTCTGCGTCTCTCCCGGGGCAACACAATGAGACCCTCTTCACCTGACAAATGATGCATACAGTGGACCGCGTGTTTTCAGCTTCATTTATCGACAGACGTCACGCTTGGAACTGTCACCCTGCTAGGTGATTGATGGGGGAAAATTAATAATAAAAAGCATTCGCGGTGGAAAGGGGGTTGCGTCGTATTATAATATATCCTAGCAGGGGCCTCATCTGCAACCCCCAACAATCGCTAAAATATGTTCTTTATTGAAATCGTACATCCCTCTCTTTCAAATTCGACGCAAACTCGGATGTCAGGGATTTTGACTGGTTATTATAGAGGAAATACAGGATGTTTCGTTCAGAATGCAACCATAACTACAGCATTGCGTGTGAGGTTTTCTGATCCAAATTCTGCGTTCCTTCCATCTTCATCACGTCATTTAACGGAGTCTCAGGGTAAGAATTCTGCCGGACATTCGTGGTACCATGTGTGGAAACGTGGCATTTTTCAGTGGTCCGTGTTGATACAGGACGTGGGCGTCACGCACATCGAATATCGAATTATTGATCGATGACCCGATAAAGGAATGGAAAGTGCGTGCTGATTTGTGTGAACGGGACAGACGTCGGTTCGGCCTCGTCTCTCTGCCCCAGCGTCAGTTTCCACTGCTCACTTAGCTGAGCAGATCGTCTCCCCCTAGACCTTGTATCTGCGGCTGGGAAATACATTCGTACATCCATGCCCCTGCTCTGTTTATGCAACACTCTTCCTAAAGCAGAACGCGTTATTTATAAAGCATTTTTCAAATTATACCTTGAAGGCGTTCTTTATTTTATTTCTAAACATTTGTGTTGGTCGTGTGGCCTGTCGAGGTTATAAGCCCCCTCCACTCCCCTCTTCTCCTGCTAAAGTGCCCGCTTGTTTTTAGCGAGTTATTTTCGAAGATTAACTTCCGGGACCAATTTTGGTTGCTTTTAAACTGAATGACCTTGAGTAAACTTGAAGTAGCCTATGAACGGTGGAAGTAACGCGTAACACTTTGTCTGACTTTTAGTGTTATTTGTTTACGAGATCCATGATCCAGATTAATCCAATCCACACCCTCCCACTGTCTTTCTTCGTTGATATTATCCTCCCATCTACGCCTTGTTCTCATCGTTTCAGGCTTCACGGCCATCGTGGTGTGGGCGGGCATTTCTTATCTCATCCGTGCATTCTACATGTCCGTCCTGTCGTATGTTCTTTGATTTGACGCTAATAAGAAATTATTACTTAACAACATTCTCCGTGTAAATTTATCGCACATGGCATCTAGTCGACTGCCACTATGTGTGTAATTGACGACTTGTTCGTATAAACAATGCCTCATTTGTAATTTGTCCTGTAATTACACAGTATATTTGTAGCTGCAGTTATCTGTTAACATTTACTGTCGGACTGAACGTTAAATGAAAATTACGCACGGTGGCCATGTTATTTTTTTTACGATATGTAACATAATTGCCTTCCCAAAAAGTTGCATACGTTTTAGTGGTCTGTTGAGGATCGTATTCTGAATGGCGCAAATCTCTGGTCGCGAAGACAAAGCCTAAACTAAGTTATGAATATGAGAACGGTATTATTACACTAGTCACTAGGCGCAATACGCCATCACGCACCAACGGGAACCATACGAAACAATTGCGCTGAGTAAGCTTAACTTGAGATGCTTTGTGCTGGTGATTCAGAATTTCCCTAAACAAATGATAATTGAGCAACGTATTAAGTGCCTAGGAGACACGGGACACAGAATCACAAAGCAAGAACAGAGCGTTAATATGGAAACTATAAATTAAGATAAATTGTAGGAGTTTTACTGGAAACTGGTTGATTTTAATCTCTGATATTTAAAGATTATTTTTCTTAAATTTTGACATAAACTTATAAAAGCGTACATATTGATGGTGCCCACTGAAGATTGGAAGGTAACGACGATGTGTGTTGGCGTATACACGGAATAATTACTTTTATGTATTTGTAGGTCATGACTGCATGTTGAACTTTAACTGTAATGTGGTTAGTTCTGTCTGATATTGATCTATTAATTATAGTCAGCAGTTACAAGAGTTGTTCTGCGCTTTAAAGAACGAGGGTAGAAAATATTGTAACGGGGAACAGACACACACACACGTAAGGATAAGACTCAGGAAGTCGCCTCGATTAACATCATTAAAAGTTGTGAAGTTGAGTTCTCATTCGAACATGGCTTCAGGTCCCTGGGAGCCCATCGCCTGCTCTGCGTCTCCGTCACTTCGTTGCCGATATGTGAACAGCTGCTTGCGGTCTTGAAGTGCGAGATCTCCACACCGAGACCTTTATTTAACTAACCCTCTCTGTCTCAGCACTGCCTTCCACAAGGCGTGCGGCTTTGCCATTGGGCAGGACAGGAATGAGAACGGCCTTGTTCTTTGTACGAAGGTCGCGTCGTGTGGCCTGGTAAAAAGTGACACGCGTTGCAGGGGTTGTTTGCCGCCGTCATCGACTTTATGATGGATGACGGTGAAGTTTGCAGTTGAAATTTCAACAAATAATCAGACAGAAATTATTAAAATGTTCGTTCTATGTTTTACCAGCATTGACTACAGCACAGAGAGGCACAAAGTTAAAGTTCTTTAATACAGCCTTTCTGAAACGAACACAAACACTGTGTTTAAACTCCACTTGAATAGCTATTATGTGACTTAATACTGAATTTAAAGGGGTCCGATCATATTTATTATCTCAAATACAGGTCAAGTCAGTTTACAGCAGTTTTTTTTTCAGTTAAGAAAATTGTGCCTTACTCGTAGAACGTCCCGTCGAATTTCCTTTGGGAAATTGGTGAATTTTAAGGTTCTCACGGCGGCGAGAATGAAGACTTCTATCTACTAAACTGTGGCGACGTGTATTCTGGTAGAAGTTTACCGACGTTTCGTAGGCGCTTACGGTCTACATCATTAGGGTCCTGATTAGTTGTTAATGTTGCTTAGGGAAACACTTTACATTCACTTTCCGAATTATTCGAATCCCAAAAATACATGAACATCGTCCTCACCGCCGTGAAAACCTCAAATCTAATATTAGAAGGATTCCTTTTCTGTTTTGGATTGTATACGCGATTTTTCTCAGGTGCCAGGCAGGAACAAGTATGAAAACATTAGTTTCATAAAATTCCGGGAATACTTTCTGTCTCGTTTCCGTTTCAAATGTCCAGTCTCCGAATGTTGTTCGTCAGTTGTCTTTGTCTGTTTTCCGACGATGTGTCGAGTATTCCGTTCAGCTGTCGTGCATTTAGTCTGTCTGCTATACGCATTCGTCGCACAAGGAGATTTTTTCCCAAAATGTTGAAGCCATCCGCCTCTGTCTCTGGTTGTTTAATTTCGAAAGCTAATGGATGCGAGTACGCGTGCCCTGAACTTCATTGTTTGCCAAAGACTGAGATGTGAGGTCTCTTCTCACAACTCCGATCCTGGAGCGTATCTGTGCTCGGGGAAATTTAAAAATGGAAACTCGCGGAATATAAAGGTTTGGAAGAGCGGGTAAAAGGAGATAAATGTTACGAGCATGCGAGGGAAAGTCTTTCTACACAGACGTTGATGCCATCGTGACGAGAGTTGTGTAAGAATGAAATCGCTTGTTCGCATGAAAAGGAATTTCTATTTCCTGAACTCTTAAGAAATGTATTTGCAGATACGGACACCCCGAAACAAAAAGCTGTGAACTTGTTGTGTTCCAAGCGAAACAATACAGTGGTATGCAAATTCACTTTGCTCTCTGCCGTATCCTGTGCGCACAGACAAGAGAAAATTTCCGTCAAGATACCAACTTCTGTATGCATCCATTTCTGTAACTTCGTTTCCAACCAAATTTGTTAAAATCTTATTACGAAATGTGAACTTTCAGTTGTTATTGTATCGCGTCATGACGGCGTGCGACCCTTTCAAGCCCAGTCGTTGCTGTGTGCATCGCATGTCTAATGACAGGTAATTCTGCATTTTCCGCGCGTAATGGATTGTCATATTCTCAATGTAAACAGATTTTATTTCCTTAAACAGCGTTAACCAGTTGATCTTTGTAATGGTGAAGTGTCGTGTTTTCTTCGCGGTACGGACTGGATTCTTAAATATTATTTAGTCGATCTTCGGCTTCAAACGTTAATTTAGTACAGAAATTTTATTTGTTGAACAGTACCGAACTGTTATTGAAATTTAACTGAGACGTAACCCGGGCAAATGCGTGTGGACACTTCTCTGACGTGTCGACGGATTCCTCACGTTCTTTTCTTAATTACTTCTCTCGGTTTTCGTAAACATCCGGATGAAAATGTAACCTATTCACGCTTGTGGTTTAATGTTTGGTGTACACAGTGGAATACGAACTTCATAATAATTTACTTTCCTGATGTGTTTTGGTACAGCCAGTTTACCCTTATTTATAATGTCACTGTTACTTCGGGAGCATGTTTGTGTATTTATGTGGGCGTGCCTTTGTGAATGCTTAGCCCAGGGAACAGTTCTGTTGCGGTTTCATGTAAACCCGTTTTAAAATTTTAAGATTTGGTACGCGTTTCTCCCACGCTCGCGATTAGGCAGTCGTGGTTGAGACGCAGCCATCGCATTTTTCCGCTCGTCCCATCTTCCATGCTGATTTTCGCTAATGGCGGAAGTTTGTCGAGCCAATTCGGATCACTGGCAGGATTGGAAGAAGGAATAATTGCCAAATTATACAATGGGATTAGGTTTCTTTTACAGAATGCTCTACAGGAAGTTGTTAATTAAATCACCACGAGATATTCACTTCCTTCCACTCTGTAGGCCTCTTTTGTATTGAGAGCAGGAAATTTAATAAGTTATTTTGTTGCCAGTTTTAGTGAATGCCACGTGCTTTCAGTCAGTCGCAAAAGTATTGTAAGAAATTCCCCGGTCTTACGTAAGCAGGCGGCATTTCCGTTTTTCGGTCCTGCTGGCAGGGTCGTCGTCTTTTTCGCGTGCAACAGCTCACATAGAAAGGAGAGGAATCTGTCGTGGCCCATTGAAAATTATTCAGTGCGTAATTAAGGCATCCGAATAAATATCGTCATGGGATTTGAGGTTAGAATCCGGTGGGAATGTGTATTATTTTTTGTCTGGGTCGTGACGCATTGTGACATTGTAGGCAGTTCCGAACTACCAGAAGACGGAAGCGATACCTTCCTCCGAAACGTCGATTGCCACCTAAACATGCAAGACTGCACGGCGTCACAACACGGAGGACCAGTTTCCACGAAAAACCTTTGAGCTTCATAAAAGACGCGAAACTGAAGAAGGCGACTTGTGTCCGTCATCTCTAGAACTGTTTTGAGAAGAGCGAAAACTTCGCCGCTTCGTAGTCCTTTATTATCATTTACGTTCGTGTTTATTACAGCTTACAGGAACATCATCAGACGTTCTGGACTTTCAGGAGAGGGAAAACAGAGAGACGCAGTCATTGAAAACACATCCTGCTTTGACAGTGAGTCCTCCTTGTGTTCAGGCATGTCCGTGGCTGCTGCAAGTCTGTCAGTGGTCACTGAATAAACCGGCAGTTCCATACACCGGTCTTCTGAGAACCGGACTGGTTTTGAATCCCAAAGCATCGCAGCCCTTCTCCTGTATCATCAGAACATCATCTAACACAATCACCACTGAGCGGTACGGTACGCGATGCTCGCATACAAGCTCGGCCCTTCGTCTGAGGAGAGAGGCAAGGAAATAAGACAGAGAGTCTCTCTCTCTCTCTCTCTCTCTCATTGATGCCTTTTCCGACTTGGTATCTCATGTCGGGTCACAGCCCTTCGAAACACCCCCCCCCCTTTCGGGCAATGCACCAGAGAAGCAAAATACAAAACATCAAATGTAAAGCGACTGTGGAAAATGAGTTTGGTTTGAAGAGCTGACGTAAAACAGAGTAGCACGCTAGGTAATAGGAAATATTCTGGAAACAACCAAAATAAGTCTATTTATTAACCACCTCTTGCATGTTTAGAATAGTTACCACGAGTTACGACTTTTAAATTAATTATTGTATTATATTTGACATTTGGTTGTTGATAATTTGTTAAAAAATCAGTACTGGCCAATATTTTAAACACGAAGTTCTTCATTTTGAGTGTTACGTAATTTTCTGTCATGCTAAAGCTATCTTCGTGGGCTGTTCTGCAGTTCCCGATACAACATCTCCGAAACGTCGTTGAACTTATACCTGACTACGCTGCGTATTGTCCCAGAACGCAGTCTTCTCACTCGCTGCCGTGAGAACCGAAATTCCTAGAACCTGTGCCTTTCTACCAATTAATGGTAATTAATCGTTCATTAAAATGTTACTCCGTTTACAGACGCAGTAATCTGAGCAGCGGACGAGGAAGGACACCGGAACGAAACGAGTTTCATCATTAAGCGATTTTGGCTTCTGCATTAACGTCGTGTTTCAGCAGCTTTTTGTATTAATGATAAGAGTTTTTTAGGCTCTAGATAATTTCGCGAGAGAGAGAGAGAGAGAGAGAGAGGCGTGTTCCTCGAAATGTAACAGGGATATTGCTCATGTTCGGCGCCTTGTTCGCCCGCTGATACCTCGTGCAAAACACGAAAGCTCTCGCAGAGGCAAATTGGAAACTTAATACTCACCACGGGAAATGTTGAAGTGCCTAAGCGGATGTTACGAAGTCTAGGCTTTGTAGTGAATGACTGGGCAAAGATTCTGTTCCGCGTTACGCTGTTACTTATCTGAATTCTCGTATGAAGATGACTTTAACTTCTATTAAAAATACAAGGAAATCAACATTATTACGAACACACGTAATAATGTGCTGTATTTGAACGGTGAATGTTTGTGAAAGTTTATTTTATGGGTTGTATGCGAGGGATACTTGTTATTATATTATGAATATTGGCTGGACGAAGGAGGACCCGATAACAAAGGAGCTGATACGCAACCAGGACAGTGCCTGATAGCCCCAAATTCGGTGTTTCAGCTCTTTAAATGTTGTGCGTTAGTAGGTCCATTAATTTTCTATTAAAGCACTTGCCAGAATTTCCTCGTGATGTCGCTGAAACGAATCCCAGAAAGATCCTGCCAATATTCGCACGGGACATTCGTAGTCATGGCGCCACTGTAGGCATTGCAGCTTTAATAACTTCGATCGTGCTCAGCGTAGAAGTGATTGCCATTTGGTGCGTATTCCCGAACTTCTGGGAAAGTTTTGCTGTGACATCGCAGAGAGGCGGCAAGGCAGCCCACGTGGTGGTGGTGGTGGTGTGTGAAGCCCTCAAGGATTGTATCCGCCGACTGCTTTTTCCCGAACGTTCGGCGAAGATCAAATGCCTCCGTCATCGTCACATTCCATCGCTTTCCCCGTTTCAACAAATTATGTCGACCTCCACGAGGGTTCCGTCCAGGTCATTATCTATGCTAATTTGCTTAAAGCTTCACTAAATATCGCGATCAGAACTACTTCCACGCTGTTGTTTGGGGGCTCGGTTGATGCACTGCAGAGATAGTGGCGCACGGAGACAGGGAGAGTCCTTTGGCTTCTCTGTATCTGCACGCACCACCGCAAATTACAGACGGACGAGTATCTTCATCTCCTGCAGGAAATCTCGGGAGTCACAGCCAGTTCCATCTTAGTAAGAGTTCTCTTTATTGTCGCGTTTCCAGAAGTGTGAGTTGGGTCAGAGCGCTGGAGTTCCAGCAAGATGAGATGTCCGCGGTTTTTGAGAACGTGTGTCGACGGTATTGATCAGACAGCGTCAAACGAGAAACAGTGGGGCACGGGGGCATCCACGAGGTTGCCAGCAAGACCGCCCTTGTCTGCCGTCAGGCTATGTACGCGCGTATTTAAAATTATTATCTTTGAGTCGTCTTCATTTATGCAATTTTGGAAATGTTCCGAATTAAAAACATGGTTGATACTTTTATTCAACGCAGTCCGTGACCATTTTGTAAAGGAACCGGAACATTTCACCGAGTTATCTGCCTTTTATAACATAATATGAGGCTAAGCCTATGTCTGCCAACTTATTCTATTTACAACTAAGCGTTCGTGTTACGATGCAAGCGGGTGATGTTAGCGAACTAGTTTCTTATGAAGAATATGTGACTGTCTACGTTTACAAAGTGCTAAGAACGCGTATGGAATTTGTCGGTATCCGGTTTCCGACGTATTTTGCTAAATTTTAGCACCTTTGCGAAGAATAAAATGCGCAACTATTTCTAACTCTGCAGTAAAAGCATGCCGCTTAGTTAGTTGGCCAGTGCGCGAGTTAAGTCTTTCTTCCAAGTTGCTTAAGAATCATTGTTTCCTTGTGGTAAACTAAGTTGACTTGGAGGACGTGAGTTCTCCTTTCACATCACTCACTAAGACGCATCCAGCGGAGCGCAGTCAGTCAGTTAGTTATTTACTCAAACAGTTGACTATACACAAGCCTTCTGCTAATTGAAGTGAAGTGTTGTCTTGGCAACGCAGACGAATTGCTTCAGCTTTCTTCTGTTTTTCCCCCACCTCGAGCTATGACTAAGGTTTGATGTCGGACGTCAACGGAATTCCATTGTACCGTGAAATAAGGACTCTCTGTGCTTCTACAGAAAGAATCCATTGCGGAAGAGGAGACTTGCGAATGTGGATTATCAAGATGATAATATTAAAATGAATATCGTAATTAAGCACAGGGAATTATCTTCCTTGTGTTTTGTCGGCTGGAGTTTGATGCTTGAATTCGGTGTTCCGGAGGAAGCAGCGAAGAAATGTGAATGTTTCCCTACGTTTCGACAGACATTTCTGTTATCATCTTCAGGGTGGAGTATTATAGAAGTGGAATTTTTAAAGTTTCGTGTTTAACGAGCTTGGTTTCGTGAAGAAACTTGGCTCAAACTGTGTCAAGTAGCCATTGGACCGTCCGGTGAATGCGCGCAACGCTCCGTCTGTACCTGTTTTCCGTGTCGTTGCTAGTCAGTCTCCTGTCTGTTTTGTGTTTCGTCACTGGCAGATGCCCCCCCCCCCCCCCCCCCGAGACTACTCCTTTCACAGAAAACTGTTTACTCGCTTTTCCGCCGCGTGACTCGGCCCTTTAAGGAAAACTCGAGTCTCCTTAAGGCAACGTAAAGGAGGAGACTGCCTTTTCTTGTGTTTCGTTTTCTTTTCAAGAGTTACAAAAAGCCAAAAGGGCTGAAGATAAGTTTCAAGCGAAAACACTAACAAGCCGTAGAGGGATCCTCATATTGGTATTCAATGTAACAGGTACACTGCAAGCTAAGGGGCCCTTAAATTCAAAATCTTGATGGAGTGTTTCAATTGAATCGCGGAGAAATGACGTCGAGGACGACTATGTAAATGAAAAGCAAGATTTCAGAATGAGTCTAATCACGTTCCTCGTAAGACAAGAGTCGTTCTTATACACAAGGACACAACTTAATACCAGTGCATGAATGAAGTAGACTTTTTAAAGCCAGGACTCGTCTTCATAATATTTAAGAAAGCAGCTCGTACCGCGAAGTAAACACAACACTTTACCATCACAGAGATCATTTGGTTAACGCTGTTTATGGAAATGGTCACCGCTTACAGCGAGAATCTTGTTAAATACATAAATACACAATACAGCATTATTATAGCCACGGTGGTCTAGCGGTTAGAACGCTGGCCTTGTAATCCTGGGGTCTCGGGTTCGAATTTATAACTTGTGTTCGGCAAGGCCGTGGTCTAGGCAACACGGAGTTTTCCTCCGTGGCATCCCAACAATTACTCCATTCACACACAGAAGAAGGCAATGGCAAACCACTTCTGGATCATCTGCCAAGAACGTATATGAACAGGTCCCAGTCCGAGAAAAGGATGGAAGGATCCTGTTCATATGGACCTGTCGTCAGACAGAACACTAAATAATAATACAGCATTATTGGCTGTATAAATAGGTGGTACATATAGTTACCACTGGGCTTTAAATAGTTGATCAACAACTCCTTAACTGGATGACGTTTCTAGTTGTCTGACTAACACATCTCCTGTTTCCTTTCTCTCTCATCTTCAGAAATGTAAGCTGACTTGGCTCAGTCAATGAAGTGACTCGAGACCATCGGGACCGTTGGGGTTGTACTTTCGTCAGGGGGAGGATTTCCTCCCTCCTCCGTTACACCCACGATGGTTGCGGACCTCACCAATCCTGACCACTCATGCCCATATAATTTCGACGCTAAGAATACGTGGAGCGTCTCCTCCACTCACCCATACGACATCTTGGCTTGGGGCGTAAAGGAATAGGGACCGTAGAAACGTTAACGCCTCTCAAACCACTGTCTGCGTTTTCCCTATCTGATGCCAATCGCGCAGTCTTCGTTTGTCGGCCAAAGTGGTAGAGGAATACTCCGTGGTAGAAACAACAGATAATGGAACTTAAGTTAAGGCAGAAATTATGACATACTAATGAAAGTCGAATGTAACCCACTTTGAGATATTCGGCCCGCAACACGAGAGACTCTGCAACTGACGCATTTTTAACAAAGAAACAAGAATAATCGATTAATAATTTTGATTGTGGTCATGTTGGTTGCGAAACACCTCTGTGTAGACCTTAGATCTCATAAGATTGGTCAGTTGTTTATCGAATCTGAACAAACACTAGAAGTTACTGGTTGTTAAGATTACTTAGTGCAAACGAAACGAGATGGCCGGAACGAGACAAATTGTATGTTCTTCATACCACAGGATTGCTGGACCACGTGATGAAAATGTTTCCGGCGACAAACACCTCGCACCAAGATGAAGTCTTTTACTTTTAAACCGTTGAGTCAACAACCGCTTGGAGCCATAAACCAAGCTGTCTTATTGCCTGGCGTGTTTTCATTATTACCGTCTTGTGTAAGTACTTCGCTAACTGAGCTTCCAGCTTTCTCCATATTACACTGAATTATTAAGCGCCTTCTAAATTGCAAATTCTCTTCCCTTCGTCGCTGTAGCTGTTTCTTCGATCGTTGGTCAAAGGAGAGAAAAAACTACTCATGCGTAGACGCACATCTAAGAATGCGGGAGAAATTCGGGAAAAGTAGCGCACATTTTCTTAACACGACTGACTAACGAGGTGGTGCACTACAGACATCTCTGTGCCTGACAAAATGACAGGCGTGATGCTAATCACAAAATTTCGCCATTGATTTCCGCCTGGATCAGAAACGTAACAAAATTTTCCGTTTAATCAAAATGTTCACGTAGTTACAGAACTTCGCGGTCGAGTGGTTATCACTCCTGACACTTAATCGGGAGATCCCAGATCCATGTATCGGCCCGGAGACAGGCTGTCCTGACTCAGGTCTTTCGTGGTTTTACTCGGTCCTCCCGGTGTGCAAGGAGACAGAAGACAGCGATGATGGTGCCGGAATATTTCGAAACGTTAAAATCATGGTTTCTGATCTCATTTTCGTCACTTAACGCAAAGGTCCGGCGAGTTTTGACACCCCTGTACCTATTGAAATGGTTCAAGGAAGACACACAAAGTAAAGCTAAGAAGAAATTGCAGTTGTGAGGAGTGGGAGGTGAGAAGCCCTCAGCCGGTGGCTTAAGTTCTAAGTCTCATCAACATTTAAGCAGTTCCATCTCCCAAATGAGTCTCTGGTCCCAGAAAGACAAAAGAAGTATTGGAGTGCTGAGATGAAGCAACATCGATACCAGGAGCTTAATGACAAACTTGGGAAAAGAAGTTTTTGAGATTTTTTTACCTGAATTTCATAATTTGCTATACAGTGTGTCTGTTGCTGGTTTGAAATCCACCACTTTCGATACAAAGAGAGAGAAAAAACGCGCATTGTACCATCGCTCAAGTGTTCCTGAGCACCGTATGTCAATGTCAGAGTCATAATTTAAACACGCTGTATTCTACGGGAAGGCAGTCATAAAAAGAATGATGCATCGTGGGTGTACAAAAAAGTTTGTAATGAAGTTTGCAGACTCTTCCCGCCTCGTAACCTAACCTAACCAACCGCCTTCATGCTGCCGTGATATCTATAACTTTGTGAATTTCAGAGCAGTTCAAATATTTGTTCAGCTTTGCAGCATCGAAACACGTTAAAGATTTATTTGAGTGAACTCGTGTACACGGTCCCTAGTTAAAAAGCTTGGCGCTATGTTTATGATTAAGATGATTATTTATAAAGTAGCAGGCACTAGGAAGACAGCACATTGAATTTATTGATAAAAACAGATTTGTGTCGTCCTACTCCCAAAATAAATGGCCGAGAGCTCGAAGACGTGAACTTCGAGTTTTCCGTTGTTTTTCGCTCATAGAACACGTTTCTAGATTAGCGTTTGTATTTTAGAAACATTCTGTATATTCGCTTGCGAAATCGTGAACTAAAGACGGCGTGACGTTATGAATCTCGTCGAACCCAATATTGTGAATTTGAATGGGCAGGTTATTCCCGTGAACAGTGATTTTAATCTAAATAAATGGTATCTCAGTTTCCTCCACACCAAATGCCCCTATGTTGTGGATGCTAGGCGGACGTTGGTGCAGTCTTGCGCAGACGCAGACGTATCTGGCTATATTAGGAATCCCTTGAGCTGCACTAAATGTATTAAGGGTGGGAAATGTTAAACAAACAAACGAAGTGACTAACTAGCCAACCGGATGGAGCAACAGTGTTCTTGAGCCAGTCACTCCTCACGTTTTATGGAACCTTAAGGTTCAATAACGCGTTCGAAACAATCTGCATCCGATCCCTATCCACAGACAGATCCCTCGTAAGCAATTTCGCCAAAATCCATTTTAATATTATCCTTTCATCTCTGGCTGGTTTTCACGAGGTGTGTCGTTCGTTCGGGCTGCACAAACTAAAACTTTGTACTAATTTCTCATATGCATCATGCGTACTACGTGCCCCTACCCATCTCCTTGGTTTAATCGTCGTCGTATTTGGTGGTGAATGCACTTCTGATTTGTCACCATCGTTTCCAATTTTGTTTAACTTTTTCCACGTTTTCGAAGTAGTTATTAACCTACTGAAACTTTGTGTATTTATTTTGTTTTGTAGACTGCTAGTGAGATATCAAAATTTATTTAGATTAGTCGTCCGTACTTTCAGGCCAATTTTTCTTTTTACGTAATCTAATAGAATTGTGTCTTTCTTTATGGTCTTTGTGTTCATCCAATCACTTGCCGACATCAGCACAGTCCGGAAGCTGGAGTGCCCCCATTCCCTCCCTCCCTCTTTTCCTCAGGCTTCCCTGATTCCATGGTACCTAGAATGTCAATATCACAACAAATGATGGATCTGTAGCTTGGTTAGACGATGGTTATTTGTTGTTAAGGGAGTTTGACCCTTATGAAATAATACTAATAAACGTTATTATTAGGGGTTTTTGACCTCGTGGGTTGATATTTGTGACTGTGTGTGTGTTTACTGGTTTAGACCTTCGAGTCATTCTTGATGGCGTTTCAGTATTCGCTCGCTTTGTCGCTAAATGTCACGTGGTGGAGGCGTCTGAAGTGTCTAAATAATTACGATTCTGAGAGAGCGGCTGTTTGCCCGCCGTTATGGAAATCGACCACTGAACCAGAGCAAATGTTCTGAGTGACCGAACCGAGCACGGGGGCGTACAGCCCTGAATAATACACAATATGCCAGAGATACAGAGAGCAGTTGAGAGGCCACTGGACGAACTTGTACTAATTGCTTATACACGCAGTTAACCTAACCTAACCTTGCTGAGTGGTCCGTTCACGGCGCTCTGTAATGCGCTGAGTGAGATGCCAGACCGAGTTGGTAAGCCGTCGTGGACTACTGTTAGCCCGGCTAACACTTCGAACAACCACTGGTCTCGCGTCCCATAGCTTGTTCTCCCTTATACCTCTCCAGTCTTTTAGGAAGAAACCATTGTATGTTATTGACAGGACATGAGATTACACTAAACAGCGAGCAGCAGAGAGAAATGAGTATCGTCTTCTCCAAGGGAACGGTATCCTTGGTGACAGCATCGGTTGCCTAGTAACCGAAAAGGTCGACATAACAAAACAAAGGACGACGCTTCTTATCCACGAGGCGTGTGATCAACCGCCACGTGTGGAGGGGATCGACGTTGAACTGCAGAAGTGCTTAGTTCGGCGAGTCGAAACGAGGCTGTCACCGTTTCCTTCCTACGCCCTGCCTGCAGGAGCCGAGAGAGAAGTCACTGAGAGAAACTGGAGACGCCGAAGCGACTTTCATTCCTTCATCTTTAATCATCCATTGTGTTATTGAAGTGGGGGTATCGATTTCACTTCGTAATTCTGTATATTTTTTTCTCGTCGTGATCAATTAGAGCCCGCAAATATTATATTACCCTCTGTTTGTTGTCACGTGTATTTGATGCTCTCTGCTTCAGAATTCGGTGATCGGTTTCTCCGCTACTGACAGACCATTTCACTGCCGTTTATTCTAAGATAAGCGGCGACGGTTCAGATAAACCCGGGATAGAATATTGTACCGTAAGAAGTTAAACCCTCTGAAGAGGTCAGCATTATGAACTTCGTGGTGGCATGACGCAGATAAGTAGGAAATGCACGGAAGCTGTTTGGAATAAGAGAAGAACACGGAGGGGTGAAGACGCTCCGGGCCTCCAGCGTCGCTCGGCAACCGTCCTTACATCATGGCGAAAATCCATTGCCAATACCACGACCTTCCGCCTCGGACACGTTCCTGTAGGAGTTCGAAGTTTCTGGATTGGGGAGGTAGAGTGCAGACGCACCGGGTCCCACGGGATACGACGTACCCGGGCCCCTCATAATTATACTTATCCTTTCAGCCACCACCCTCGTACTTAAACCAGGTAAACAAAATTGCAACAGAACGGATGGACCAGATAATCGAGCAACGATACATAAAATTCACCCCACACACTAAATAAACCACGAGATGTAAAGTAGGGTTTCGGAATCGCAGGTTTCGTTAATGAACCACAAACACGAAAACAACGCGGGGAAAGTTTTTGAAATCGGTGTGTGCGTGGTTGCCTAGGTGCAGCCTATTTGCGTCGGCTTTCCACGTTTCCTCAATAGCTGACAGCAACCCTCTGCCGCACGGGCCTGGGTTAGCGTCACTTTAAGCGGGATGGGCTGTCGTGAATCGGGCCCATCAAGTTGTGGGGGGGGGGGGGGGGTCATAAGGCCGAGATGGTAGAATCATCAATAAATAATGAATCGACAAGGTTATGGAAGGAAATTAGTTAATCTTTGATATCCGTCCACAGAGCATCATGACGTCATATTCAAGAGTTTCCGAGTGCTGTTTAGGAACGTCTGGCTTGTAAAGTGTTGTTAATTTTTTTTTTTTGCGGGTGTGTTTCAGACACAGCGCGGAATCGGAATGTAGGTATATATTGGAATTAGTTGCGACCGACGGGTGTCTTGCGCGCTGTGGCGCCGTGGCGCAGTGAAGCTGCCACGAGAAAGAGGAAATTCCGTGATCACTTTTCCTGCTTTCTCCGCAATTAATTGAAGGCAAGACCAAACTGCTCTCGTTTTCCGAGTGCCGTGGGAGAACAAAACTTCTTTTTTTCTCCTTACGTTTTCAGTGCACGTAGGAGCGAATTGGTTCGTACAAGTCACTGCTTTATTTTCCATTAAACTGTTGCTAGGGAAAATCCGTGGGAAAAACAACAACAGAAAATCAAAAAGAGAACATGAGTGCTGAAGGGAGCAGACGGGTTGCTTGCTTGCTACCTGCAGAAGGACGGTGGTAAGTGAAGAAAGGAAGGCCCAACCGCGAAGCAGACGTTAAATTGACTTTTTTCAAAATATCGGTATTGCCGGAAGGAATATGAATGGTTGTCATGGCGACTTGTTTCCAGGTCATCAGCGGCCGTGTAACCATTTGTGGCCATCTAATTTGCATGTGGCTTTGGTCATCAGAATATTATGAAATTGGAGGAAACCAATCCGACATTTATCGGTTGCACGTAGGCGGCTGACGTGCGTTTCGAGGAGAATGATTTGACGCGCAGAGAGAGCGTTTCATGCAGAATCCTGCTACTGGGCGACCTCTGTGCTTGCGTCTAATGGCGGACGCACTTCTAATTCTAATTATTCGTGTTAGAAACGCTGGCAGGAACGTAAATGAGTCATTGGGCTCGTGGGCAAATTTGAGCCGACAAAATAATGTGACACATTTTTTGCACAGATGCAGCATTGAACTCTATTTAAATACCTTCAAATAAGAGTGGTACCATCTTTTTTAATATTCCGCATGTCTGCATTTAGTCCACAAAGTTTATATGTCGGTTTCATTTGAGTCTTGCTGTCAACAAGGAATATTTCCGTCAACTATTTAAGCTTTGTAGCGGACACGTGTTGTGTTTTGTTTGCGGTAAAGTTTATAGAGATTTCTAGCTCCAGAGACGGTAAAGTTGCAAGCTCTTTGATCGCGGTTATGTACTTTCGGGTCCATTTGAAATGCAGGGGAATATCTCAAGCGGTGAGCGACTATCAGATTTACAACAATAACCCTGTGCCATGTAGTCTGTAGTTACTAAATTAATATTGTTTGTAATTGCCGGGAACTCTAATTGTGTTGAACAAATATTATTCAGAATTTTACTAAGCTATTTTGTAATAACACGCAAATTAAACGTGTGGAGAAATGAGAGAATTTTTAATATAGCCTATCGTTGTTAGCGGTGTTATTATTAGTAGTTGTGTGGTCATATTTTAATTTCAGTGTTCTCAGTGTTTTAATTGAAACGTAATTTTCCATAGTGTTTGTCAATTATAACCTCTCCGTTAGGTCAGACGTTAAATCTACTTTCATTACGAATGCTTCCGAATTTAAGGTGTTTTATATTTTGTTAACAAATGAATAGGCGCTCACAAAATTGAATGACCTCTTTATTGAAAACGAGTGCAACTGTCAGTTACAGCTACCTAACAGCACGAAGCATTGAGGTGTTTCAAAAATCTTTTTCGAACGTTCTTAACACGGTATTCCTTAGTGCAGGGGTTCTCACCCTTTCTCGCTGGCGTACCACTAATTCTAATTTAACAAACTAAATGTACCACTAACCAAATGCGTTCAGGGAAAACTTATTTATGTTAATATTATGTTTTGATTTTCTTAATTAGTTCGCGTACCACCAGCGGTAAATGTCCCTGCATCTCTCGTTCGGTTGGCGACGTCATCGCAAAACGTCGTCCTCCTCATCTCTTTTAGCACAGCTTTGAATCACCCTGTATGCGCGTGCCGGTCTGCGTTTTTTACGGGCGGCAGAGATTTGTCTGTGGGCGCGCAGTTGCGCTGCGTGCCACTTCGTCTGCGCAACGCAGAGTCTTCTTATTACTGCGTGTAACAGCGGGAGAACACGAATTTCCTGCAAAAGCGAGTTAACTGTATGTCATTTCGCGCTTTGTTCTGCGTTATTGAGGCGTGTGGACGTGTGTTCCGTTTCGAAACTACAGTTTTAATATATTTTAATTTTACCCCATACGGAGTTTCGACCTTTCGCATGAAAGGCTGGAAACGAAGGGATATTCAACTGAATTTGCAGAAACTTCAAAGCGATTATCTTCATAATAGGGCCCAGTTTTGCGGGAGACAAATTAATAATTCCACATTTGCTGCAGGTTCGATTTTTTCCATTGGGAGTCGCACAGCGCTTCGGTGAGACAAACGAACGAATTTTGGCATTGATTCGCCCCCCAAGTGAGGCTGTGACAGGTCCACAGATCAGCGGAGATACACGAAGGAAGGAATTCGTATGCCCCCTCGGCGAGAGGCTTTCTGTCTTCACTTTCGTAATCATGGTTACTTGATCGTTGTGTGCATTTCCCTGCTCAGAAAGTGAGGACACATTTTGACACAAACTGTATGTGGCAACGTTTCGTGACGCATAGTACCAACTGCTGTGGTAGATCGTAATTGGTTCTCGAAACTTACAAGTCGTTCTAACACAAAAGCCGACAGCGTGTTGGTGCATGTGTCATTAATATTTCAGTTCTGTCTCTGAATCGAGTGACGCCCCTCCGTTGAAATAAGCAGGAAACAAACGTCTTTCCGTTCCAATTTTATATTTCATCGTAAATTTCTGATATTCGGCTGTCCGCATCAAGCCGATAAGAATGTGCCCGTTCCGTGGGAAGAGGCGGCTTGGGGCCTGTTACGTAGGCAGTGGCCTGCCCGCCTGTTTTGTGGCGAAGCCTTCCTTGTGTACTGAGCATACAATTTTCATAGCAGTGAAAAGTTTATGAGCGATGGAAAACTCTAGCAAGTACTGAGGGAAATGAATACGATGGAGGTTGTTTCTTCCTCACGACTCAGTTTCGACGAACCTTCTGCCGAGTCCCGCAGCTCGGAAGTGGCGATCCACGGTTTTCCATCGTCGCTTGCTTGTGTTCGATGTTCCAGGTTACTCAAATCTTTCGGTTTGTTTAGTGAAGCTTTTCAGATCGTTATTTGACGTTGAAAAATAAGATGCTCAAAGGTGACGAAGAAATTGGTCGACGTTTCGAAGGTGGTTAATGCCTCCGTTATCAGGTTCATTCTGAAACGTCGGTCAATATCTACGATACTACACGGCGCAAGGCCCCATACTCGCTGTGAGAACCTAAAAATTTTGAAGTAAGCTGTCGTGGTCTATTCGAAGGTCCTTCGGGACCTCGAATACTGAGGCGTACCACCAGGTCCTCATTTGGATTGCGTAGTGTTTCAACCGAGTTCCGAAGTGGATACCCCCCGATCGAGAGGAGTCATTGAGCGACTGATAATTGCTAAATCCCCACGGCGCAGACTGCGTCCTGTTAATTCTGATACGGCTAAATGCGCAGAGCACATCGAATTGAGCCGGCAGTAATCAGCCAGCCGCCAAGTGCCGGTCCACCCATCCAGGTTGATTGGAAGTGATGATACACATATCCAAACTTTGGCGAAGGGCTCTCTAATTGGCAAGCATGTCTGCCACCCACTTGTACAATCGATAAGAACACGTAGTGTTATAATGGCGAAGGGAGGGCCAAAGGAGGTTGTCGGTTGTGTCCCCAGCAAAATGCTTCAGTGTTCGTAGAACGTAATTTTTCGACTCTTTAAACACACAAACGTTAACCTCTTTTCGCTGCAGATGCTGATTGGAAGAGACTAGTGTTTGGTTATCTCTAGTAAACGTGAGGTTCTGGTCACCAGCTCGTCTGAAATGTGCCCTGAGTTAACAGAGAACAAGAATTATTTATCACCTTAATACGACGAAGTTCTTTTGATCAGTTGAAGAGTTTCAATTTTAAAGCTGTATTCTCCTTTGAGTTTGCGTGTCTCAGTTCGTTCGGTAAATAGAATAAAAATTTCTTCAAAACACACACACACACACACACACACACACACAGCGCACCTACCGGTCAGCTAATTAGGTACTTCGTTCTGAAACGTGCCCCCGCGTGGAAGGAGCATCCACTGGCCTTACGTAATTATTACGTGGACTTAAAATATTAAACCTTGACTTACTTTGAAACATACGCGTTTACTGGTCACTTTAGATATTCTCTGTGCTTCCTCCTTGGGTCTGTCGTCCATGAATTATAGAACAACCTGTGCCAAAAGTTCTCCAGAATGTTTCACACGCATACACATCTTAAGTAAATAATTTAGATTCCAAGCCTCTTGTCTTTTCTTACATAATTTAACCCTTAAAACACAGCGGTAACTATATGCACCACTTGCTTTAACAGAGTGTATTTGTGGGTTTCGTATGATTCTCACCATAAACAGAAATTATTTAATAAACAGCATTAACCAGTTCGCATTTGTAATGGTGAAGTGTGTTTTCTTTTCGGTACGGACTGCATTCTTAATTAAATACGGTTAAGTATTTGTGTGCTTTCGAGTACGCCCTTGGAAAATTTTCAGTATATGGTTGAAAAGAGCTATGTAATTTGCCTCTTTAAATCAGTAATGTTTTCAGATCAAACCAGTGTGCATTCGAATATAATTGAATATAAATAGCCTTTTAATTAATGCGTATTTGACGATTGAAAGTCTTAGTTAAACACGATAAATTAGTTTTCAACAAACTAATTAAAACGTATCGTGTAATGAGCTAACTCCGTGGTGCGAAGTTATTTTTGAGGGAGATGGTAATTGCTCAGATAGTTAAGAGCCCCCCCCCCCCCCCCCTCAGTTGTGGAACCCAATTTCGTTCTTTATCTTGATCACAAGATCGCACCACGGAATCATCTTCTTGATGAGATTTCAGGTTCTCACGGCGGCGATTATAAAGATGATTGTCATCTGGGTTATTGCACCTTGTGGTGTGGCGGAAGGTTTCCGACGTTTCGGAGGCGCTTGCTACGATGATGGCGGCAGCAAGCACCCGTGAAACGTCGGTAAACTTCTGTCACACTACCTGACGCCAGATTCTTCTTTTTCGACGGAGCCATTTCGCCTTCTCACGCCTGGTTTTTGTAATAAAATTTGTTATTAATTTTCGAGGAAGGCTTAGGTGTAAATTACAGGATAATATTAAAATAATAATTGAAGACTGGGCCCATTTGGTTCAGGATAGGGACCGGTGACGGGCTGTTGTGAACGCGGCAATGAACGTTTGAAGTCGCATTACAGGCGGGGATTGTCTTGACGAGCTGTGCCACTGCCAGCTGCTGAGGGACGACTCCGCTCCATGGAGCTCGTCATTATCGCAGCTTGCTTCGAAGTGACATCGCACTCCGATGCACTGAGGCGTCGTCTTAATTACAACTCATCATCTCTGACGTCGTGAGCAACAGATATAATGTTCAGATAAAAATACGTCAGTTGATACATCATGTTCGGTTCTCAGTGAACGCGCAAGTTGAACCTTAACATTTCAGCTGTGAACTGAAAATCGATTAAGTTTGAAAGGTCTTCGAAGCGCGTGGTACGTAACACTCTTGAATATGTTTGCTTCAGTTGCGTTCGGGTCTAAGCAACGTCTTGATGTATTTGCTTGATAATATGAAAGAGTCAATCATAAAACATTTAGAGTCTTTAGTTTATTCTAAACGTGCAAAAAAAATAGAAGAATAAGAAAGGAAGACGTAATTCCGAGTTCGAAAATAAACTCCGTGGAGCCCAACGTCGTAGGTCGTGCATTATTCATGAGACCTGGGAGTCACTGGTACGTACAAAGAATGATTTACTTAAGCGCTTACCTTAGTGACTTTTATAGACGATACTGTTTCATCCTCATCTAGTGGACAGTGCGATCTCAGACGTGAACTGAACAGCAGCAAATTATCCTGACTAATAATTGCCTGTTTCGAGTCATGTTACTACGTTTTCAGTGACTGGAGCTCGTGATCCGTACAGGGAACTTCCGCGCTCCCCCCCGCCCCGCCCGAATTCAAATTTTGCCCTGAGATCCGGCATTTTGACCGTAGTTATTCCTTATTTTCCTCTGTCCCTGCAAGCAAATATCTTGGCAGTACCTTAAACTAGGCCACGACCACTTCCTTCCACGTTCTTTTAAATTTATTTTTCACTGGTATTACTATAATTCAACATCAGGCATATATAATCTAAGAAAACCAAGTTCAAATGAGCGAACAGGTAGCCGATATTTGAACAGTTGATGTTTATAATGGTGTAGTATTTTGTTTTCTTTGCGGTACGGACTGAATCCTTAAATATTATTTGGACGGGGTTTGACTTCAGGCGGAGGGAGATTTTCAGGTCCGCGTGGTTTTCGAATCGATTATCTTAGCCGTGTGAGACTTCGCGTGCATTCTGCCCCTTAGGGTGCTAAGCCAGTTCTGCGTGGAGGGGCTGAGTAAAATAACGAAAACACCAGGTTATAACGGAAGAAACGCGGAACGCCGAACTTCGAAACCGACGTTCATTGGACGAAAATTACGTATTTTGTGTCTAGAAATTTTTCCTAGCTTTTGTACTCATGTTTCAGTTGGGTTAGTAGCGTTTTGTCTGAAGAATGATTCGTAGGAAGTCCTCGGTGCTCTGCGTCCGGAAGCAGCGGGGCCCGTTGTGTCGGTTTGTACGTGACGTTACAGGGAAGCTGCGTGCAGACTTGCAAAGCGCAGTCAGACTTAACATCGCTCGAGGAAGGCGTTCAACTTGTCTGCCCCGTGCTTCTGTCAGACTGAGCCGGAGCACATCCTAAATCTTTACACTTCGTTCGTTAAGCGAGGCACACGGGTTCAGAAATCTGCCTCCAGCAGTTGATAGCCGTTTATCATCGGCAGACGCTGCTTCGTGAAATGTCTCTCAATCCGAGCCATGGACTTGCGGTTTGAAGGGACCCAGTTCGAATATTTACCTTATTGCAGGCTGTCCTCTATTGTCTCGTCATTAACATGACGTAGGCCACGACCACATCCTCCCAATTACTTGTCTAGAATCTGAGGTTCTCACAGTGACAGGTTACGTTCCTCATCTGCTCTGCGACACATTGATGTGAGTTGTACTTGCATCCGAAATCAAGAATGTGGAAATCTGGAACATATTTTAAGTCTTCTCAGCCTCTCCTCCTTTAATCACGGAATTTTATGTTGTCGCAGTTTGCATTGTTCTCTTGATAGTTACATAAATTTAAACGGGATAAATAAATAAATAAAATGTATTTTATAAACGGTAACACCTTCTTTGTCATATCCACATTTTTTTGGAAATCTTTGTATTGGTCGTTTCCTCAGAAAGTAGCCAGTTCGACTATCGCCCGGGCATGCTATTTTGAGGCGCAGTGAAAATACTGAAGTAGTTCTGTAAGATAGGCCACGATCACTTCCATGTATGCTTATATTGGAGCGTCGTTTTGCAGATACAAGTAATCTGAACACTACTAAATGACTGTGTAGACACGGCAAGTAACCTCAAGCACTGTGACTTGGACCAGCGAGTCCTAAATCTGTGTCGGCCATTGCTTAGAAATGTAATGAGTACGTGAATTCGTGCTTTTGTGTTGAGACAGAGATTCAAGTATTTTACTTAGTTCCACAGCCATAATACTAGAACCTCTGAGTAGGTGAAATTACTCGAGAGAAATGTAAAATATAATGTAGTCATGTAATCATCCCATTTCGCGTAGAATTTCTTTTGTGCGAATTTAATATCTCTTTAGATGTCAAGGAACTGTGGTTTGAGATGGTTTATTTAAGAATCCGTTTTGACTTTACATATGACAAATTGCTGTACCGTAATGAAGCGGAACGCGGTCTCAGATATGACTCCAGCGAGACACCTGACAGAAGGTGCAGTGCGATGGCTGATTGAATAAAAGGTGAAGCCCGGCTCTCTGCAGGGGAACGAAGCGCGCATACTTGGGAGAGAGTCGAACAGACATCAGGCTATATACAGTCGTTTCGTGATTATTCTTTCTCACAGACGCCCTCGCAAACTAACCCGCGGCACCACAAAGGGGAAGTACGTCAAGGATTTCTCTGAAGAACGTGATCACTAATCTCCTGTTCAGTTGACAGGCAACGGGACGTCCTGTTACGGAGTTTCTGTCGAGATTTATGCAGCCCATGATTAAGTATTAGGGCCCCGTCCTGTCCGGTTTTAAACGCACGACTGTTTTTGAGATAGCAGCGCATTAACGTTCATAGCTGAAATGAAACAAATGTTTCTTTGGAACTATTTAATTTAATTAGTACACTGCATCACTGTTAATTCCTTCCTCTAAAGTCCAAGTATTCCCTTCAGAATCTCGTTTTCAGGCACGATCGATCTATATTCCTCCCTCAAGGTCATAGCTGAAATTTCAAAAAAAGTTTCTTTTTTCGTTTTTATGTCGGAGGCTGACCTGGCATTTCAAATGCGGAGGCTTCAAATGTTCAAAGATTGGGGAGTGTGAAAAATGGATGAATCGCTCGTTCGCCTTGTGGATGTGCTGTTCTCTCTCACGCGGGCCCGCACTGTGAAATGTTAGCTCGCGAAACAAGGCGAAGTGATCGCACTGGGGGGCGGATTTCACGCCAGCATTCCAACCATTTCAACAGCTGACAGCCTTTCAGTGCTGATCCAAGTGGGAATTGCAGCTCCACACCTTCCGCGTTGTTCCTTCATTCTGTGGGTCCACGGACGGATCTTGATTCTGGAGCTGAGCGTGTTTGAAGACCCGACTCCCTTGTGAAAATCAGGAGATCCATTTGTTCTGTCATCCTCACCGCCAGGAGGCCATTATAACCGGGGGGAGGGGGGTTTACACGTGAAAGGAAGATACTCCCGAATTTAGGATTTCATTGTTCAGGTTGCATTTCTTGCTATATATGTCAACATACTCATTCCATGTCTAGTTTGTTGGCGTCTCCTCGACTGTACACTTATCGGACATAATATGCAACCGTCTTGGCTCTCTGACTCCATAAGCAGCAGAGATTTTGTCTGTCTACGAACTGCTTGAGGTCAATCTGCCTTGTCAGAGGCGGCCTTGGAGGTTGCGAACCGCGGTGTGAAAAACATCGATGCTGAAGTGTGGTTGAATTAACTACATTGACATTTATGAGAAAGTGAGAGAGAGCAGAGCGAAGTTTGTAGCAAGAATAATCTTCGCGTCCCTTCCAAGTATGCACGACGGCGTAACAGATCCTTGCTCCGAGCGCTCCTTATTTGCATTTAGTAAATACAGTGATAATTGGGGTCGGGTGAAAATTCTGGAATAACAGCAGCAGCATTGGCTTTGCTGCTCGCCAGCGTCTCAAGTCTCGCTAATGAGACGTGCAGCGATACTCGCCAACATAGCTGAGAAACCAACCCGCAAAATTGGTACATGTCGCGCGGTTGACTTAGCTTTCGCGTCAAGGTTCGTGTGATTTTGTGTTCCGTCGTCCTAAGGCCCCTGTAATCCCTGCCCTACATTCTGATACTTCGCACGAACTTAAAAACTATCTCTCGATCTGGTGGATTGTTCGCAGTTCCTGTTTGTCACCCTCAAATTTCATTTCTTTTACCGCGATGTAATTATTTATTCTTTGAGTGTGTACGCGCGCACAGTCGGGTGGCTCAGCATCTTTGTTATTCGTCGCAAATAACTTTGAAGATTGTGTTAAAAGATTACTTCTGTAAACACAGCAATTACTTTTGCAACACGCCTCACGCTCCAGAAATTACAGTTCACAGTTATTGTGTTTGTTATTCCAGGACACGTGGTGCCCACAAATACATTATTAATTTCTGGATCTGTTGTAATTCGTGAGGCAGTTCCTCTGCAGACCGGCGTAACGAAGTCTCCGTTTCCCGTGTAATACGAACATTGAGCTGGTCGCGTGTCCTCCGGTGGCTTCCTCGTCTTTGTCGTCGTGTACTCAGATGTGCTGGGACCCGGTGCCAAGAGTATAACCCGCGGAGTTCGAATGCGCAGCCCCAGGGAACAGTATCCCTGCCCGAAACTGCCCCATTATTTCAGTCCTTATCCTCCATGATTAGAAATTAGAATTTTTCTCGGTCAGTCCTGGCTAACGGATTGAGCGTCAATCTTCCGTGCTTTCGTAACCCGATGGGGTAGAACGTCTTGTCTCATCACCCGCGCGTGTGCGTACAGCCATTCAGACATTACCTTCGAACATACTTGGTCCCTATTCAGTCTTTAACACACGTGGGAGGATTGACAAGGTCATATATTATTGTATTGTGAAGGGAAGACACCACCTGACATACGTAGGTGTAGTGTAGTGTAGTGTGATGCTCTGGATTTGTCCATCTTGGAAAAATAACTGGCGTGAACCTGGTATTGAAACTTCGAGGTTCCATATACAAGACAAGAAATTTATTGTTTGGTTTGGCGACTGTCAGCTTCTCAAGAATGGCTGCTTCATGGTGCTTACGTGTTTACTGACTTCGTTATGCTTACAGTCGCATCAAACACACACAGAATTTATTTAATGTTTAAAAATGAGGGTGCACTGTAACAACTCGGGGGTGTTGTAAGTTTGTTATCTCCTCTGTTATAAGTTATCGGTCTTTGTCACTATCTCCCAATTAAGGGTAACCGCTAATTTAACTGTGTGGTGTTTTGTCACGTGCGTTGCTTGATTGATCGCCAGTGTCGTACCTTTAGTAGATGATAAGATGAGAATTATACAAACGGCCGACCGCACGCAAGCAATGGCAATGCGGGAAACATGTCAGCACCACGAGTCGGCAATGATCTGATGATTGATGATAATTTTTAAACATATTTTACCTGAGCCAAAGCATTTTCGTTGTGTTTGCGTGTAGACCATGCATAAGGTTTCTAGAGGAGTGGTGCGCCCTTCAATGAAATATTGTAAGGCAACGCCCCCCCCCCCCCCCCCCAACGTGGGTCGCACGTGAAGTAAAATTACACATCTCATCGCGTTTAAAAGCTGCAGAGCGAAAGGTCCGTGGTAAGTGTCGATGTTTCATTTGGTGGCTGTGCCGTGGACTGGACAAGGCAGGTGTGTTTCTGCACGGCTGGTTGCTGGCACTCTGACCGTGTAACGAACGGCAGGGTGATGCTTGTTTTTCTTCAGGCACAATTTGAAACCCTTATCTTTAAGTGAAATGAATAGCAAAACGCGAGATACTTATTAGAATTTTCTTCTATCGTTGCCAAGATACGTGTGTTATTCTCCGTGGAAACGTCGATATGACGGGATGTGCAAAGAACGTCCCTCGTGTCATATTGGCTGAGTACACAGCCACTACTCTCATCGAGGGTCCTGAAACTACTTGGGGTGTCCTGGAAACCTGGCTTATTCCTGATCTCAGCAGGCACTGTTGCATTAATAAACAAAATCGGCATTTCTTTGCGTATGTTTTAACTTCATTTTTATTGTTAAAACCTTAGTTATATCAATAAACGTCTGGGGTTTAAAATTCATGGAGTATGAAATTATAAAGTGACCGGGCTGGGAAGACGAAATGCCCTGGGAATTTGTTGACATGAAAGGAAACTCGATAATACAGCCTGTAGAAGTTCGCCCTCTGCGATCGGCTCACTTTCACTTTAAAAAAGAACTTTCTTTCCGTCCTTAGGTCGTACACGAGACATGAACCTCGTATCACACGTGAGACCTTTTAATACGTCAGTCGTTTCTTACACGCAGGCCTCGGTGGAATGTAACGTGCACAAAATATGGTCACGTCTGGCTTCATAATTATCAGAACATGTCTATTAATTAACGAACTTCGATTTGCGATAATTTAAATATTTTTTTTTCCTGATTTGCAGAAAATACGGTTATTGAAATTTGTGTAGCCACGAATCAAATCCGATTCTGATACCATTTGATCTCAAATTCTATTAAAAGCGCCCCGGTAATGAGTTTATGGCGCGCTGTTATTTCTGAAGTCAAACGAATTTTGTACCGCTCGAGCGGAAATGGACGGCGTAATTATGAATACTGCAGCGATTGACCGTTGAATTTAGGAGAACTTTCCTCGGGTTCTAGCAAAATGAGTTTAAAGACGCGCGGTTGATGTGTTCAACCACTGAGTTATTGTCGACCGAAATAATTTTTAAAAAAAAAAAAAACATAAACTGTTCAGATGTGTAATTACACAGATTATATTCCACCGTTGCTACAAATTTAAAAGCTGATCATTTTATCAGCTTTATTACAGCGCAAAGGGAAGGAGAGGTTAATGGAGACCTAAAATGACGTGGATCCAGCGGGCTTAATCCCATGTGACGTAGAATAAGTTACGCGGCCACATCGCTTCGCCAACTACTGAAGTCTGTTCTGTTCAATATGTTGCCACGTATACGGAGTGTCGCTTTTATGGTTTTTGGCACGCCATTAGTTTCAAATACCGGACTCACGGGGTATCGAGACTAATGCTTTAAGCGATATACCTCAGTTTCTCCAGGCAGACGCCGAGATAGTAATTGAAATCAGGCTACGACCACCTCAATTAATTGCTTATTAATTATTCTTCAATGTACTCTCTGTAATCTGATAAACGTACAGCGTTATTCGATAAAACAGAAGTAATCTAAATAAATAAGTTTATTTTCAGTGAGAGTGTGTTCCTGAGGTTGGACTTCGGACATGCACGAAGCTGAAAATTCTGATTTTCTCTGAGATGTTTAACGTCTCCCTTTTCCCTCCTGCGTTTTCTCTGCTGCTCGTAAGCGTCAGAATTGTTGTGTTTGATTTCTGTTCCGGACGCTGGATGATCCCACTTCACCCAGACGCCATGGCTGTTGTGGTATGTAAATGGAAACCATGATTGCTGAGTGCGCCTTCTTCCTTGATCCTGGGCGCTGTCTTGAACCCCCCCCCCCCCGCCCCCAGTTGTTGACACGGAGGAGTAGATACATTTCAGTTGTATTCTGTTTCCATAATATGAGGGATTTGGAACACGTGCATTGGAACAACTGACAAATACGTAGAGATTAGTGACGTCGCGCGACATAATGGATGAGACTGAAACGGTTTATTAAGAAAAAAGATTAATTTGGAAGGAGATTAATTACTTTTTTGGCGGGAATGCCATTTAAGGTGTAGCCAGGTTCACACTTTACCAAGAAATCATATTACATTTAATTCTGCTCGTTATGACAAGACGAAATTGTGCAGTTATCTAGGTTTACGCCTGACGCAGATACAAACTCAAATGTTGTTTAGCGCATAAAGCCGAATCTCGCTTCGCTTGTAGCTCCAAAACTGATAAGCCGATTTATTTACTGAGGCCAGGAAGAGACCGTGTGTGGGCCAAAACTCCATGAATTGTGTCCTGAATTCGATTCAAGCCGAGGGCGTTTCCCGTATTTCAGAATAGAATGGCGCGTGGACCAAAGTTTCTCTTTTTTTGTCCAAAAGGAGATTATAGAAACAGACTCCCACCGCCGAAACTGTCCTGGGTTAAAGTCGTGACGAGGCAATCTTATTATCTAGATCCAAAAACCAAGCACGCGAGAGTGACGACGCCAGCGCTAAATGTGTTCGTTTCGGAGTTCACAGGAACTAAGGTAACAAACAGTAGAACAATGTAAAATAATAATTTACATGCCATAAATTTTCCCCCTTTTTAATGCTAAAAGCTCAGAAAAGTGGACAGGGATGCGAAAGGCACCTCGCCACGCAGGTATCAAGGGCTATTGTTCGGATTCATGCAACGTGAATCACTGGCATGCGACAGTTTTTTGAAACAAGCGAGGACTTGCTTGCGTCCCGTGCTTGCAAGTTATTCACGACATTTCGGATGCACAAAGAAAGGTACGTTCTGCGTTGTGACTGTCTCATATCCGGGTAGGCCTCTCGTGTGTCGTGTTTAACGTCAGACGTGAACATCAGACATGTACCCTGTATAATCGTTATAAATTTTACCATTAATTTCTTGTAGGATAATTATTTATAACTGTTCGTTATGAAATGATAGCTTGTGAAACATTTGGCATCATTACCCATGTTTGAAGGTGCCTGTCTTCCGGGTTGTTACGCCGTGTAGACTGGTAGAAGTTTACCGACGTTTCAGAGGGCCTTGCTGCCTCCATCATCAGGGCGATCGCCAGTAAAATTCTACCAGACTACACGGCTCAACAACCCAGAAGAGAGCCATCTTCAGACTCACCTCCGTGAAAACCTCAAATCATTACCCACGTTTATTCATATAATCGGCGATAATCATACTTAGTTACCTCTTTCATATTTTGAATAGTAATAACCAGGAGTAACTCGTATTGTGTCATCGTTCGTGGATAAGCTGAGACAATTATGTCTTGCGCAGAGAAAATGTTATTAGAAATTATTACGTTAGTCTTAAGTGTCTGATTAGGTGTGTGATTCTTTAGGCGTATTCTCTGTTTCACATGTTCACAGCCACAAATATCCACTGGAAACCCACCTCTCAGTCAAAGAATTAGGCCCAATAAATGTTTAGTAATCTCCTTAGTGTACGTGTGACTTTGTTGTGTTTGAGATTTTAAGAGCAGTGAAAGTGTTTGTTCTGATCTTCTTTGATCAGACTGTATGTTGTTACCAGCGTTACCAATTGAAGACAGAAGGGGACACGTTCCTCTGATGCGGGACTGAAAGGCGTGACAGTCCAGAAGATCAAAACCTGTAGCCGTTGCACGAGCCTACTTATATTAAGTATACTTTGGCATAATTTTCATCTTCGACGTCAGTTATATTTCTATGGGTCCCCCAAACAGTCAGAAGTCTCTCAGAGGAATTTGGGAACACGGTTCAACTATGAAGCAGGAGTCGGAGAAACTTGCCTTCAGTTTGGCAGAAATAGTTGCAGTCGCTGGCAGATGCTCGTTCATGGTTTGGACCCTGGTGAATTGACAGACAGGCATGCAACTTTAACGTCTCGGGCCTTGCTGCGATGCCAGCAGCTTCCATATTGCATGAACTAGTTTAAGTTCCTTGCAGATGCGATTGGGCCGAACTGTGGCGGGAGGCAATGAAACATTCGTAGTTCTCGTGACGACGCTGTCAGTAGCCCAGACGCTCGTACCTTCTTCGTCGAATGAAGGATATTTAATGAAAGATTAATTAGAAATTATATGAAAAGAAGTTGCCTTGGCCTAATTTAATGTTTTTTCCCCGGAATTTTCCTGGACGGAGTAAGGAATGACAGGGGAAAAAACTTCCCCTGCTTGGTGTTAAGGTCGCGCTATGTTTACTTTCGGTGTATATAGTGCGCGCGAGCAGGTGAAGTCGTCCTTAACTTCCTACCTGGCTGCAAATAACTTGGAATTGATAACTAAAGTAAGTGATACGCTGTTTTTCATCTGCAGTTAGCAGTCTGCCTGATAAGTAATTTGTTTTATAGAACCGGAAGGTTTGTTGTTATTGTGAATGCGATACACAAGTTGCTTCTACGATGCGTCGTCATTTGAGGTCATTTCACAGGGTCAGAACCCTGATGTTCATTTGATGCTCCCAGCAGTTCGACCAGTGGCCATTCCCATGGGCCCCCGCAGTCACAATTTCCCGGCGTTCCTTTTTCAGATACGCGTCATCTGGACGTCCTGTTTAACTGGTGACTGGTGGACGTCGTGCAACATATTTTCAGCGCAGATTCTCAGATCACGATCCGTTATCTTGGCTGTGCAACTGTCAGAGTTTAATTAATGCTCATTCCAGTGAATTTGGCACGAGTCCGTAGAAATTTCTTTAAAGCCTGAATCGTGGTTTAAAAATAGGTTATAATTTTGTATTCTGACACGACGTCGCCTCAGCGATATAGGATTCATACGACGGTCTTCGAAGCCGGTAGTAGAATTACTTCAGTAACTTCAGAAATTAATATTTTATGTACTGTTACGTAAAATTGTGTCGCATGCCACAGGGAAAACAGATGTTAGTATAAACGTTTTAGTGACATTTCATTGCTCACACAATGGCTTGCATGTCGATAGAATTCAGTATTTATTCCTCGCACTACTTTCTGTTTTCTCTTTTAATCTTTTCTACTCCACATTAAGTCACGAATATGTGGCCTGTACACGATTGCATTCCTTATGTAACATTTGGAACCATTAAATATGAATGCAACTGTGTAGCGTGGAAAACACGATAATGTAATACGAATGTAACTCTTTCGTTTTATGTGAAATCTGAATCTCTCGCGGCGGTGAGGATGACGATGTTGTCCTGCGTTGCGACGCTGTGTACAGGGCGTCAGGGACACAGTGCGTTCGTCCGAAACGTCAGATTTGCACTAATGAGTTCAATGTTGTTACTTATTTATTGTTCTGAACTTCGAGGTAAGTGAACACATTCGAATCACTTAGAAGCTGTCGTGTATATTTTATTCTTGTATAAAAATACGCGGAGGATGAAAGTACTCGTGGACTCAGATGCTTGGGTTCTTGGAACAGTTCATTTTCAGTTAAGTTGTTGTAATTATTATTTTATCGTAGCAAACACCACGAAGTTTATTAAGATGTTTCAGAACCCGCAGCGAGCCTCATTTCCTGATTCGATGGTCTTCCCGTGTATGAGCTGGCCGTTATGAACACGGTAATGAACCTTCGAGGTCCGTAAAAGACGGGGAATTTCTCCAGCAGCTGAACGTAGAATTAATATGCTTCATGGAGTTGATTCTTGCAATTTTATGAGTTTGTGATAAAACGCCGCCACGATCTTATATCACTAAATCAGTAATTTTCAGCAGGTTTCAGATTAAGCCCTTTTTTTTTACGAAACAGAAATATCGCACGTACGAAGTTACCACAGATTTAAGTTAGAGATGGCTGTCGCTTGACTGCCTCAAACAAGAAGTTTATCGAAATTATATGTAATTTACAAGTTTAGTTAATACCTCCAAGGATAATAAAAACTAGTCCTTATTACAATCATTGACTGTAATAAATTGTTCTCGGGCTACCAGCCGCGTCACGTGGCTGAGAGTCAGCACGAGAAGAATTCATTAAACTTGGTCGCCGCGAAAGCTCCAGAGCAGATATCAAGAAGATAATTCTGCCGAAGTAAATGATTGGTTGTTTATTCTGAGAATCTTACAAAGACTAGGAATGTACTCCGGTCGAAACGCAGAATTATTTAATGTTAAAGCCGTCAGATCAACTTTGATTTTCCATTCGTTCTTCCTAGACGTTCGCCTCAGTGCGTCATTGATGTATCGATTTAAAATGCACGTGAACTTACACTGAGACTGCTTTCACACTCAATTTCCATTTCCTTCTGTTTTTAATAGTTCAGGTCCGTAGTCTGTGTCTCCATTACGCATTTTTCGTGTGAGACTTGAAAAAGAGAGAAACGAAAAGTGGAAAGGAAGCTTTAGCTTGTTCGGGGCGTTCATCAATTCTGTTCAGCTCTCTGAAGCACTGGGCAAGAAGCCCGCCGTTAGGAAAATCCTTAATTTTAATGCAGTGAGATAGAAATCGCAGATGCCAACAGGTTTTTTCGCGGTGAACAGTCGTTTTTGGAAAACGCGTAGCAATTCTTTTCGCTACCTGGACAAAGCGCTGTGGAGGAACTTCCGTGCACGCGTCATTTCGAAAAATATTTCGCGAAATGCGGCGTTCAAATGGGTCGTGTTGTCGACGTTTCGGATGGACACAATGCCTCCATCTTCAGGCTTGAAATGAGGACCGCCCGAGTCTCGTTACAGCTGACGATAAGTCAGTCAGTCTGTGGAGCCCGACTTGGGGCTCGTGAAACAACCAAATCTGATTAAATTGTCCCTGAAACGATTTGCTAAGTAACGTTATCTGATCAATGCATTGCATCACAAACTGCTTAAGAAGAGGACATTCTCAGCCAAAGAATAACAACCGAACGTCACGGCTGAGCGAACCAGGCATACCAACCTTGCCTCTTTCATATTCTTGTTGCTGTTTTGAAGTTTTTTTGTTAAATCAATTTCGGAGATAACGCTAATCCCATGGCCCCGCTTCGGGAAAGTTTCTTAATCTTTACGAATTTCATGATTCTCAATATAACTTCGGCGTCATTTCTGTCTGGCGGGCTGTAGGCTGCGCGCTGTGGTTTACATATGCGATGAGGTGGTCCCAGTAGCCTCGTTGGTGTTCAGGTAGAAGCGAGCGGAATAAAGCGGAGGTCTTCAGGACCTCAGGGTTATTCCACCTTCACTCCTTGCCTTTGCTCCAAACATCGGATGAACGCCACATCTCTGCATTCTGAGCGCAAATATGGGGTTCGTATGATTCTGAGAATAAGCAGCGATTATTTCCATATGCAGCGTTAACCAGTTGATAAATGTTTTCTTTTAGGGAATAAATTAATTTCTACATATAATTTAGATGAGCTTCGGGCATGAAAGGGAAAATGGAAGGAGGAAACTTAATCAACTAAATGTCACGTTTGAAGTAGAAATTTCTTTCCTGGGCTGGAAGTGACGTAATAAATGTCACACAGGGAAACTGAATAACTAGGAGCTTCATGATTTCTACCCTTTTCCGGAAATGATTAGGAAACGGACCGCGCATTGGGTGAGGTGAGAAATGCGTGTAAAATTTTGGTCGGGAAGCCTGGTGGGAAGAGACCGCTCGGTAGGCCTCGGCGTGGGTGGGAGGATGACATTTCAAACTGTAGGGCGTAGTGCTGAGTTGGGGAGACGGGGGGCAGTCTCTTGTGATGATGAAAGTACTCTTTCCATAAAAGGCTGGGCGTCTCTTGAACAGCTGAGCGTAGTTCTGTTACCTTCTCAACAAGAAGAAGTAATTTCTCGATGGACTTCGCTTTCTCGCATCTTTGCATTCTACAGTGAGCCTGGGATTGCAGTTCGATTAAAGGAGACTCCGTCGTAAAAAGGGAAAGGTGCCTGGGATTCCGATGAAGGGAAAGGCGACCGAGTTGGAAAAAATGAGTGGGGGTTTATCCTGGCAGTGAGCCCAGAACGTGCTGCCGAGTTGGGGTTACTAACCATAAAATCCTGCAGTGAGCAGAGGACTTAAAACCTCACTACACTTCATAATATGCCCGTTCTTTCAAAAGAGATAGCGAAACTTTATGTGCGTAGCTCGAAAGGAAAGCATTTTAAAATGGCATTCATTGGAACATCGTCGTAATGAAATATTGGAACAAGGGAGAACTTCAAACCACTGTAATGCGTCGCCTTTCTTTTTTAAAAAAAAGAGAGAAGAGAAGTCATCTTATATTAGATTCGTTCGTTCAGATGCGTTACCAAGTGCCTGTTGATCTTACTACATTTCTCCACAAGTTTTACAACTTCGTTTTCGAAATTGAGTGCGAAGTGTTGACTTGCGTCCAGACCCGTTATTCAAATAAAATGCCACCGGTCTTAGGCTTGATGTTGCCACCGCGAGGACGGAGTTCTTATGATCTCAGTTGTGACCCCCTGTGCTTTTACCGGTGACAGTCGACGCTACGGAGGAACCATTGTTTCGTGGTTGCGAACTTGATTGATTCACAGTTGCAGTCAGAATGCCTCGTGAGGAAAACATGGCATTTGTAAGACTGCAACGCCTCGGAAACTACTGTTCGTAATTATTTTGATTCGAAAGGATGTTCTTGTCAGTACAAAATGTCTGGCGTTATCCTCGAGCGACATTCTGGTACGTCGATGGCAGAAGACAACATTCCCGCTTTGCATTTCGGAAGTCCCGGGTTCAAATCTCTGGCCCTACACCAGTTGTTGTGAGCAAGAGGCTTCCTGGTTTTCCTCAGTTTCTTCAGAAAAACATGAGATCGGGAAACAACCGTTTATTTTCACATACTTTCAAATTCCTTGGGTGCTGATAGAATTCGTAAGCCATAAATGACTGTTCTTTGTTTCTTCTGCATTAACGGCACGAGGTTTTTGCGACGGTGATAATTGATACTGCGACATTGTGTAGATGATGGCAGGGGAAAACCAAGGTCCTGGCAGAGAAACGTGTTCCAGTGCCAATTTGTTCGCCACAAATCCCACCTGGACTGCCGTAGTAAGAAACCAGGGACTGTACATTGGTACACGCGACGACAATTTGCAGTTAACAGTGAACGTGTTCCGAATAACCTCAGTGTAACAGAGTGCACTACACTGATCCAAGTGTTGGTGCTTGTTACACAACTCTGTGATTATCTTTCATCCTGTCGTCGGCAGACTGTCATGGCCGTATTTGAGAAGGCACAGTTCCTCTGTAGATACACAACGAGGTCGATATTCAATGAGATGGAATGGATCTCCGACCGCCATTCTTCCTTCACCCGCTGTAAAGTTCAGAGCGTCTGTCAGTCAGCTCACTCAGAACTGAACCCGCATTTCTGCAGTCTGAGCCATCAAGGATTAGCGACACTTAACACTGAATACATAGCATCCTGAAGAAAACTTTTCGTGTGAACTCTTTCGTTACTTCGATGACAATAACTGCATGGAGCATCGTCCATTAGAATCTAATAGTGGCTTGTCTGGTCACGAAATTGCCTGCGTTTGATGCAGTCGTAGTTTTATCGCGGCGTAGGCAGACAGACAGGTCCTCTTCTGAGCGCACTGAATCCGGTCCATGTATTTTCGCCTCGCCTGAACAGACTTCTTGAAATCTTGGTTCGTTGTTTGTTTACCAGGAGTTTAGTACGCAGTGTGCAAAGCAAGATGACGTTATGGGGACATCATAATCGCGACGGAATGAGATGATGTTTCGATGCTTGCGGTGGCTTGTGTAACTAGTCAGTCGTTCAGCAGCTACCCCCAGGCGGCTTTCTGCCGACCCGTCCCTGAATTGAACTGATTTGAACGACGGAAATGCAGTTTGCTCGGGCTGGCTAACTCTTATTACGTTCTGTAATCCGACAGTCGTCGTGCTCCTGCGACTGCGCCGTCCTCAACGAGTGAACACGGATGACTTGAGCGGCTTCAAAGAAATGTCGTGACCACTGTTCAAGACCCAATAGACCGCAATCCGCAGACAGAACTGGGCATCGGAAAGCTCGACTGCTTGAATTCAGAAGTTAGAACGGTGTTCCGTCTCCATGACAGTTGCAAATTTCCATTTCTCACAGACTCGATCCAGATGCAATTCGTGTTATAATTCAGTTGATTACATTACAATCAGGTCAAGACTGTTTACACAACGGGAAACACTGAGCAAACATCCACGTTCCTTCCGCTTTGACTTCAACGCGAGCAAACATATGGCAGAGAATTCTGACTGTTATCCCTTTGAAGCATTGAGCACTTATGAATAATGTATAAAAATCCAGCCCGTACTTCAGAGAGAACTCAATGCTTGTCCATTGCAAAAGCCAGTTACTTAACGCTGTTTAGCGAAATAATTCCCGTTTATTCTGATGGATATTCTTGTACGAAATCCGTATACGCACACTGTGGATAAAAGGCAGATGTGCTGAATGTTAAAACAGGTGGTTCATGTAGTTAGAGTGACACGTTTAATCTTAAATGAACTGGTTATCTGAGAAGCAGTTCTGCTGAAATTATAAGCAGGTCTCAGCTTATAAATATCGGTGTATTGACGAAATGTGAAGGAGCCCATGTTACTTTCAGTAGCGGTCCTCATGTAGCAAGGAATCCTTGAACATGAAGTGCGTCATCCCTCCCAGAAATCTCCCTGTTTATGATCAGTTTGTCTGTCGAGGTGCGTGCTTTGTTATTTCTTCGGGAAGTCTTAATTACGGATCTGCTCACAGAAATCGTAATGGAGAGAGGTATGAAGGAGAAACGAAATATTTGAGGTTAATCAGAGCTCGACGTGTCTCCGCACAATACGGATTCGCAATTGCGAAACATTCCATATTGGACAGCGATCGTTAGTCGTCTTATTGCTGCAACCCAGAAGGACGTCCACCCTCTGGGGAAGTATTTGTTTTCTTTGCCTGCAAAGGCTTAGGTTTATCTATGATGAACACTTGTTCCATTAAATCGGGGAAATTTCTTATTTAACTGACCAACTGTTTGCTTTTCAAGAACAGTTCTGTCCCTTGCATGTGCGTAGTCGTCTAGCTAATTAGCACTCAGTGTAATTTACGTGGTTATCAGATTCCTTGTTGAGAATCGGGTAGTCGTTTAGGGGTCACGAAATTCTACTTCCTTAAGATACATAATCTTCCATCTATGCTCTGGTTTACCAAATAGTCTCTTCTCGTCCCATTTTCGGGGCGATTACGTGTTTTTCGTCTCCATCACTGGCACTTCTCGCCGCCGCTGCTGTCACACCCCCTCGTCCCCCGCGCTAAGAGTAGCTAAGTGGTGCAGTGTGTGATATCATATAGGATATCAGATTATTTTGATATTCATGGCCGCGCCCCGTCTGATACAGAGCACTTGACTACCACGAACGTGGTCGTTTTTCAATTCCAGAAGCGTTCGCCGACGTAGCGTGGCAGAGCGAGGACTGAAAAGCAGCGAGTGAGGCAGACTCATGGCTCAATTACAGAATTCGTACGTATTTTCAGCTAGTGACATTTCCAGTGCTTCTCACGACATTTCTCGGGTGTCAGCTTAGAGAATCACTCTTTAACTTGGTTTAACGCTTAAATATCGTCTTGTATGTAGTGATAGCGATACTTTAGCGCGCTCCTCGTAGGCTTCGTCCATTTTAAGGGAGCACAGTCGTGTGTAGTCTGACAAATTCGTTTACATTGGTTATGCATGTCTCGCGTGACGTCTCGGCTGCAGCCATGAAGTACCCCTGATTTCGTAATCAAAATCGCATTGTTTTCTGATTAACGCTGTAGCAACGTATTAAAGGGCACGGTAATTACGAATATCGAAGAATCTATGGACGTAGAATTGGGGTTACAATTAATTAAGGCTTTCCTGTCTCGTTCTGCAAGCTCAGAGCGAACGACCACTCGAACAAAATAAACGTAGTTGAAACAACTGGAAGAAGGCGTGAAAATGATAATAGTTAGAATAATCGTGAAATTCTTTTATAATCGCAAAAAAGGCAGATCCTGAAAGACTTGGGTTAAGAACTTAACCTGCTTTCTTTGATGTAGTTAAACTTGTGGCGGTCCTCATCAAAATCTCTGCGCTGCTGTAACTCGAAATAATGTTCCTGAAGACGTTGTACTCCTTCCCTCCCCATCTTTCACCCCCCCCCCCCTGACGATGTGCAATTTTTATCCAAATTTTTGTAGGTCGCAAACCTTTCTGGAATTTAACTTCCCCATACGAACATGAGGGATCTCCACAAACCTTTGTGGTAAAATTTGTCCATGCGATTCCTAAATTCTTTGTTATATAAAGACGTACAAGGTGTCGCTTCTGTCTCTGCGTTTCTCTGTTCTTGCTCACATTAAATGAAAACAAAGATTGTTCTTGCTCTTGTTGTAGAACAGAGGAATACGAAGTGGCAGGATTGTAGGATGTGATGGGCGGTGAGTGTAGCACTAACAGGACAGGTAATTGCTTATATGCCCTTCGCAAGTAGAGCTAAAGGGATAAGACTGAGGCGGAGATAATATTAAAATTTATCGTAAAAGTGGGTGTGGACTGAATTAATTTGGCTGACGGTCGGTGCCATTGGCGTGCTTTTGTGCATAGGATGATGAACCTTCGGGCTGAATGAAACGTAAGGCAATTTCTGAGTCTTGGCTTTTAAACTAAGGACCCCGATGCTAGAAGTTACTCATGCAGTCATCTCTGTTTCGGTGTAAGCCGGGAACATTTAAGTGCTGTGTTGAAATGGTGAGTGAAATTGAGTAATTTGACGTAGCAAAATGGGTCTATCACCTTTCGGCTGTGAAATATTTCACGGCATATTTCAGCACGCGATTTTCCAACACCCACTCCCCCCCAAAATGTTTTAATTTGCATAACGCGAACTGTAAATCGATAACTGATAAAACGGGCCTGCTACGCTTCCATTGCTTTTAATTTGCAGAATCTGAAACTTGTCAAGTGCAACCTCAAATACGCTGTCATCGTATGATTAATTTTCATAACATGCCGGACGCTTCGTGCGTTGTTTGTGAGCTGTTGCTTTCATGACGGCGTATTTTGAATCTGTGGCCTGGATTTTGACGCCGTTTGGGTGGGTACTGCTGCCTGCGTCTTCAGGGCTGAAGTGACGAGTGTTAGGAATTTCAATAATCGCTTTGCTGTCGCCACACTTTCTAACCTCTTACCATAATCATCACCATATCCATCACAAGTTTGAAATATTATAATTACGCTCTTGTCTCGCAGTTCGTGGGAGCGCCGTGTTTGTGTGCGTATGAAGAGTGATCCCAATGGTATTTGATATTATGAAATGCACACCAGAAAATGATTGGATTTATTACGCAGGCTACATGCAGGGCACAGAATGCAGTTGTTCAGGGAAACATTAATTGAATTTCGATTAATGGTCAACTGTGCAGATGCCAAGCGCTCTGTGTGATTTCTCGAGGGTTGAGCATCAGCTAGTCTTAGGCTTCCGTGATTTTCCTCCGTCCGCCGTAGGCAGATGTATGTAGAATGTCTTGAAATATTTCTTTTTCTGTCAACATACCGTTCATAATTATGGTGTATGCATGAAGATGGAAAATTAAATATTAAAGCCAAGACAATTTTCTCGTACGTGGTGAAACTGCCGATTATTTATCTTTTTTTAAGCGCATAGCATAAATTGTATCTGGTTTTCGGCATTCTTAGATGTTCAGCTGTGCCCTTGTCGCGTATTCTCTGTTGCGTGCAAATATTGTAGTCTGCGCCCTCGGTGTTTCCGTCTCTCTGCGTGAAATGCCAGACAATAATTTTGCATTTTGACATCTTTTCGCTTTTAGATAGCGGGCGAGAAGATAAAACTTATTCTTCGGTTATTTAACGACGCTGTATCATGTATACAGAACGCTTAATGCAGCAATTCTGATTTGCTACTCATTTATGGAGGAAGCAGCCATGTCTTGCTTTAGCGCATTCTCGTGGAATGCCTGAAGTGGACCACGAACACCGCAACTCAATAAGACCCGTAATTACTGGAGATTCGAACCAGGATTCTCCGGAATTTGGATCTCACCAGTTACCGCTGAGATAACGTGCCATGTCTTTAATTTTATTCGGATAATTTTAATGCCGAGGCTGTGAACGCGTGGATCTGTATCATCACTCCGTTTTTATGGCGTGGTACTTAATTAAGTACCAGCGACGACTTTACCTTTCTGCCTTCGGCATATTGTTTCAGTTCCCAGCTTTGTGTATGAACCTACGTTTTAATAACGCAGTCGTGAAGAGGCCCGGGGGTGGGGGGTGGGGGGGCAGCTATCAGAGGGGTCGCGTTCCATCCGATGTTGCGGTTCATTGGTTAATTTAGTTACGCTGAGAATTCGTAACTTTAATTTCCGAAGTTATAATCTCTTGAATTGCCGTGGATTTTATTTCATTTCCCATGATGGAGATTTTAATAATTAGCCGTGCTAATGAAATTTCGTGCCTGTAGGGGTGGGGGGGGGGGTGTTGTGGGAAGTTGCTTTTCATGTCAAGTGCTTGCGTCCCTCGCTACAGTTCTGGAAGCCGGCCGGACGCGCACCGACATCCACCCACACGCACTCCCGTGGTTTTATTCAGATTCTAACTCAAATGAGTAACTGACATTCTGAGTAAAAAAATTAATAGAATAGAAAAGGAATTCTCTGCAGTTCTACGATCGCCTTGTTTGAATCTGTCAACGAAGACGGATAGGGAAGTAACGTAAGTCCAGGTAGCGCTCTTTTGCCTCTTGGGATTCAGTTCTCCCTGTCAGAAGCCCATTTGAGGACGCGTTGTTCAAAGACGTTCCTGACACACGTGTGTGTGTCAGTTTTCGTGTCTTGTGCCTGAAGTCGCTGGATAAGTCCACTGTGGTGGACACATCGGACAGGCGGACACCTGGGAGGCCACACGGCGTCATAACCCACAACATCAAAATCGGTACTTCACCTTTGGGTTCGGGGGATAGATCTGCAGAAGGGAGGTTCTGAAACGCAGGGTTTGGGTTTGACTCCTGCTCTTCGCCGACGAAATTGCAGTCGAAACCTTTCCAAGTCCGCGTTCTTCCGCTAGTGTTTCGTCCTTGTCAGATGTTTTTGCCCGTAGACCGCTTTGACGTTAATGGAGCGACGTGTTGTCTGTGGCTGGCCAGACCCGGCTCTGTCCACTTCCATCGTAAATCAGACTAAACGTTCCCCGGGGGACAATTAAATCGTGGACATTGGGAATTCCAAGTGGTTCTGGTGCTTCGGCGGTGGACCGTCTCTCTGCTCGGATGAGTTACGACGTACTGCCGGGTCACAAACTTCAGTCATTGCAGTACTCGCTCTGTTCTGAGACGTGTTACATTGCGCTGTTCGTTACTTGTACTCCGGCCGTTTTGAACGCGGGGTCATCCAGAGTACACGTTCTGGTGGTCTCGTAGACTACGCGTTGTTTCTGAGCGTGTGTGTTACCTCCATCTTTACCTTTACTCAGAAGTTGGAGGCACTGTCTAATTTAATTTGGAACAGGTTTGCGGTCTTATGTGAGGTTTCCAAATCGGCTAAATTATGGACTCCTGTTTTCTGGGTTGTGACGCCGTGTAATCCCGTCCTAGGAGGTTTCCGATAACGTGTCGTCTCCATCTTCGGTGCAGAAGTGAGTGCTATCGCTGAACCCAGTGACCGTCATCTGACATTGCTCTCACTGAGACAAATATAAATCCCTTATATGAAAGCTTTTGGTGAAAATGACGTACAGCGTGCCGACCGCGTTAAGGTCCAGTCAGATGTCTGGGCAGCGACATGTCCCATTCTCGTTGTGGTATCTGCGGGACAATAGCAAGTGGACCTAATTGGCGTCTCGCTCCAGGGAGCGCGCATTCGGATTACTCACGCTGCCGTCTGCCTACCTTGCAGGCGCCCCTCTGCTGTCTGCATTTCGAGATGGGACGACGAAACCGCACTGGGTCGAACGTGTTCGTTGGCCTGAGCACACGTCACTGGAACCGTTGATGACGAGTGAAATTACCGACCGGGAGGACTCGACTAATCTCATAACGAGATTCAGCCAGATTTGATTTCGTCCGAGATTAAACGCTGATTTTGATGCTTTGGTGACTATCATTTTTGTGTTGCACATTTAGTACCGTGGAAGCGTGGAGTTGAAATAACGTTCCCAATTTGTAGGATGTGCCTTGATTTTAGCTAACGAGGGTTACAGCGAGCAGAGTAAAATCTGCTCATTCTTGCAGCATGTGAGGCATAAGGTACATTCGTTGTCACTCTTGTTTGTGACTGTACACCGAAAGGGTAGTCGCTTCTGGTTGTGACGGTACATCGGCCCGACCGCAAGTTCCATTGTGTTACGCGTAATCCCATTGTCCATGCCCACTTTCATTAACTCCGTATGAAATGGACATATTTATGATGAAATTAATTTTTAAAACCGCATTTCGTTTCAAGGTTTTAAATAAAAACTCCGTGATCTGTTCGCGTGTGTTTATAGGCCTGCATGCGGAAATTATCCGTTGGTGTGAAATTCTGTGCACTCGGGTGAGTTTGTGAATGCAGAATTCGGAAAACGAGTTTGCACGGCTCTAACAAGTGCGACACTTGTTCTGGAGAAACCCGTTTCGAATCCCATCTGGAGACGCGATATCATCCCTCCAGGCAAAGACATTTACCGCCTCAGTAGCCTGCTTAAAGTCACGCCTCCACCACTGAATGAATTTCACTCAGTGACAGATAAGAACTTGGTTTCCCAAAGATGTAACTACTCTCAGCTTTTTAACTACGTTGCATAATTGTGTGATTATTTAACGTGGAATTAAATAAAACCTTGCTCATGTGAGATGAAATAAAAAGGATTGGGAAGGAAGTGGTCACCGTGCGCTGCGAACATAATCGGATAAATAAATTATAAACACAGAAAATTTCCGTCAAGACTTTTGAACCGGGTACGTAACGGCCATTTTGAAGCGACCACTTACTGCGATGGTTCGTTGACTTTTGTAATAATGGATCTAACTTGCTACTGTATTTTATGTCTACAAATGTTCTTTACTGCAGCTGTACAGATACGTCAATAATTTATTACCCTTTTCAAAGAAGAATAATCTTGTTGGTCATTACTTGTGTGCGACTGGTTTCTATAGTAACCGAGAGGTCAGTGAATGAAGAATTGGCTTCTTATGGATTGTGAACGGTGGATCGATAAGACGTGATCGTGCGACATTTGAAAGTGCAGAGTGAAGAGGACCCAAGGGCATTGCTGTCACCGGAGGAATCTGAAAAGAAATGGACGTAGCAGTCTTTTTTAACTGTCTGTTTATGGGTGATGTTTCCGTGTTTTCCTCGGGACACTCCAACGGAATTGCTTCCTGGCTTCGTTCTGCGTGTCGAATTATTTAATACCACTTACAGGCGTTTAAATTTATTTCCTGAGCAGAATAAAATCGAACTGGGGTGAGTTGTACGTTTAAGGGTTCGTTACACACGTGGCCTGACTCATGGCTTTGTTTGAATGCGAAATTAATTCTTTGTCGCCAGGTTCTCCCCCCAAGCACCCGTTTCGCAACCCTCCTTTCGTTTTCACTAAATTTCTTCACGCACGAAAATCCCACCCTGGACGAACCTGCGCCAACGTGCAATTTTCATCTCTGGAGGCTTCCATTTGTTTCTCAGTTGAGTCTCCAGCGCAAATGAATGTTTTCTGTGATGATGGGAACTGCAGAGGCGACGTTTTCCATCTTTCCACGTCCCTGAGTCCTGTCCGTCTGTACTGACGTTCGCCTACCACCCTTCTCGGCCACCCCCGTGTGTCTGAAGTACGCCCCTTCGATAGTGCCGCTTTGAGAGTAGCACAGTAACGACTATTGATTTTCCAAAACATTATGACCCCCCCCCCCCTCCCAGCCATGTTTCCCCTTACCTGTAACTGTCCGCGGGAACAGTGCATGAAGGGTTCAAGTGCAGCCGAAGAACTAGGCGCCGTGGCTGTAGCTGAATGCTCTCCCTCCCTTGAGCGCTTTTTTGGCGTCCTTCAGTGGCCTCGTAATGACCGGACGTGCGTTTTATCCGCGTCCTCGGAGCGCAATCAATCTCACGCGTCGCATTTGTCCCAGAACTTTGCGAAACTTGACAAATCTCTTTTGAAGCAAATAGACTCTAAGTAGTTCCGGGATTCTGGGACAGTTGATATTAGCCTTCTCATTTTATGTATTTCTTTGGATCATTCATCAAGTTTTTTGAGTTATGTATTCTCTGTCAACTAGCGACATTCTACGTTCGCTGTGCCATAAGATGTGTTATCCTGTTTACGCCTCCACATAATAATAATAATAATAATAATAATAATAATTACTGACAATTCCTAAAGTTACGAAATGCAGAAGTGTAGCGTTTTATGCAGAGTCCTCGAGTAATGTACGAATGCTCTAAAGTAGAAACACTGCGTCGGATGCAGACTTCTTACGTAGCGTTTGGTATAAAGCAGATCATCATCCCACTCCGATTCGATTTCACGCTTTGAAGCAAATGCGAACAGTTATTTGGGGGACGCATAAGTTTCGGTTATACGCGGTCTGCTAAATACTCTCTAGCATGGGATGTTGTGATGGAGAAAGGCCGACGTTTCCCAGGAGCTTCCTACTTCGAGGAGTGCCAGAAAGGTTCTTTTGCTTGAGAGAGGGATTAGGAAATTGTGCCTATCCCCTGTTTAGTTGACACTCGACCTGTCTTAAAGCCACGTGACTGATGTTAATTTCTTAGTAGTGTATTTCCGACTCCCTGTCCTGTGACGTACTCTTGGAGATGGATCGGACGCGTAGTCCGTTCCCACTGACTGGCTGTTTGGTTAGCCTGCAGGCTGCTTCTGAAGGAGAGACTGAACTGCCGAAGTTGGCTTCCGGACGAATGAATCCGTATTTGTCAGTTGTCATCTGTTGCCCAGAGCTGGATTTCCCTTTGGCGTTTCTAAAAGCCATCTTCGGAGGGAAACAGGGACTAGAAACTTTCACTGCCCTGAGGAGCACCTGCGCAGGACCTAGTGCTCGACATTCGATCTAGACGTGGGAGAAGAAACTGCTGAGAGTTGCTCACGGACTTATGATCCGACGTAGGTTTCTGAGGGCCCTGATAGCTCAGTGGGTCAAGTGACTATTTACTTGTGGACTTAAGTTATTTCTCTCTCCACGACAGTGATCAACTGGTTAATGTTGTTTGGGGAAATAATCGCTGTTTATTGTGAGACTCATGCGAAACCCATAAATACACTCTGTGGCCATAGTCACTTGTAATTTGCCCTCGAGAAGGAAACTTTGCTAGCAATAAAATTCGAGTAAGTAAAACAAAGCAGTTAATAAATCCCACCTTGACTGTGGGGTGTTCTTTCGGACGGTTCTAAGTACTGATTCTGCCCTCAGTAGCTTGTACTTAACACGTATGCACTAAGTTGAGTGATGTGAAATCCCCCCTTCTCACAATTGTTCGCACGAACAGTGAGAAATTTGCCCACTGACCAGCCAAAGTGAGTGAAGGAACTTCGTTTCGTCGTCATAATTTATTTCGTTGCTAATGTGGCTTAATGGCTGGATAACAGCAGAATTTCTGTCATTTCTGATAAAGAGGAATTAATGTTATTTACAGCTGGCTCAGATGATTCCGATGTTCGTGTTTCAATGAGTTATCATCGCGACAGAGCTGCGAGTTATAAAAAAAAAAGGCTTCCGAGTTCCTGACAGCTGTCAAAAGTGGCAGATTTCTGTGTGCGTTGTGTGTTTCAAAATGTGTAACTCCTCCTCTGTAGCCGAGTACACGAAGATTGTCGTGTGCGTCGGAATAAATGGGATTGTCCACGAACTTGTAAGTTCTTGCGTGATTCGATGGCCCATGGCCCGAAGTTTCTATGCGAAAAGGAAACTTCTGTGGTGTTTCGTTTGTTCTGCCACTGCCATGTTCGTGGTCGCTGCATGTGGGTGGGTGTGTCAGCGAAGATGGGACCAATTTAATACGCGAACTTGTCGTCATGTTCTGTTGTAGCATGCAGATTGTTCTTGTAATGGGGCCTTGTTTCTTTGTGTTCAGACTATACTGATTCTGATACATAATTTTTTCAGCGTAGTCGTGCCTTGTAATATAATATTCCTTTAGAGCTCGACGTTTTCCGTGTATCTAATGCATTTAAAGCAGATACCGTATCTTCGAAGTATCTTTGTGTGTACTCTGTACATCCTTGTGTCATTCAAGACCCTTTTTGAGCGCGTCTCTGTCGGTATTTTAATAGACTCGTTCCTTGGCAAAACAGCAATTGTTTATTTGTGTCTGGATCTTTCCATTAAACGATGACGTAAGTAAATATGTCATTTTTGAGTTTTGCTCGGTCCTCTGACGCCCAGTGGTGCCACGTGCTTTAATAATCAGTAATTACGCATTTTGCATACAGAGGTTATTTCTGGGCGTCACATGGTTCGATTCTCTGAATAAACCGCGAATATTTTCTCAAGCCGCCTTGATCTTTGTATAATGGAGACGTGTTTTCTTTGCGGTACGGACTGAATCTTTAAATATTATTTATTTTTCCTTGGTTTTCCTCCGTCTTCAAGCAAATGCTGAGATGGTTCCCAAGTTCCAAGTTGCCACTGCAAGCTTCTCATGCAGCCCTCCCGACTTAAATTAATCAAAATTTACCACCCCTTAACGCCGTCAAAATTTAGCCCCCCCCCTCCCCTCAGTAGGAACTTCTAAATTATGTATTAAACTTCCAAATTAATAGCCTCAGCTTTCTCTAATACAAAATTCCGTCTTTTATGCCAATCATCACACTAACGTCTTCACTCTTACTTTATCCTTAACAGAAGGACGAGCGGGCATTGCCTGGGGACCTTCTAGCTATAAGATGCTTTCTCCCCCCCCCCCCAGATATCGAAGTGTCTCTCACTTCTCCCCCACCAATTTCCTCTTTCTCTCTCTCTCTTGCTTTTATAAAGAAGGACGAGCGGGCATTGCCTGGGGACCCTCATAGCCGTAATTTTATCTGTCTCTCCCACTTCGTCGTCCGCTTCGAACGATTAACAGAATCCACACTTCAGTTTCATTTAGAGGACCGGGGCCGGTGGAGCGCGAAATCGGTGGCCGAGTCGGCATTTCCGGCAGCTGCTTTATCCATATTTTAACTGTTCGACATGTGAGGATGAGTGTGTGGTGCACGGCGGAAACAGTAAAACAATCGTCTCATTTGCATTGCAGTCGCATTGCCGTACGGTCGAAGGGCATAATAGAATTTACTACATTTGCTTTGTGTCGGACATGCGACCGGTTCTCCGCGCGTACATTTATTACGTGTCGTGACACTCCAACATGTATTTTTTATTTATTTATTTTTGGCCACTGAGTCTCTTTATATATCATAATATTGTTACTTCCTGCGTCTCTCTCGCGCTCATTATTCTAACGGGCTCTTTTTTGAATGGGGCAGTGGAATAACGAGTGAATGTGTAGTCGGCCATTGTTTCAGTGCGGTGGGCTATTTGGACTGTCAGTCCATCATTAGCAACCCTCCAGTCCGTCTGTAGATATGGCTGTGTGATGCTGAATGTACGCGGGGGAAGACGTTACCATTGTTCCCGACTGGCACATGGTTTTTCGAGACTCCGGCCAGAGATAAAATTCTGTCAGCCTCCGTGTCGTGAGCGCAGATGCCTAATCCGCGCAGCTTCCTGGAGTTGAGTGCTTATGCTACGCCAACAGTGGCTCTGGTAGAAGTGTATCCAGAAGACAGCCATCTTCGGACTCGCCGCCTTGAAAACCTCGAATCCTACTTAAAAATTCGTAATTACAGTTCCTGGCTTCAGGTTCTCACGGCGACCGCTGTCTTTGTGATATTTCTCTCTGTAATCTGCTAGATAAACTGCTTCCAGAATTTTTGGTCCATTCGCCACGGAAATTTATAAGGATTTTCGAAATGGCCTTACCATGTCTGCCCACATTCGTGTTTCACTTTTGTCCGCAGCGCTGGTTTCAGAGATTTCTTGCTACAGTAAATATTTAGCGAGTTTCAGTATTAAACTAGGCTTTGTGGGTCAGCTGTAAAGTGCGCATAGCCCTGACGTAAGACAGGCATTTACGTAGACAGACACGACGAATACGAGACACTTTCCCCATTGAGACTTATTAATGGTCGGTGTTGTTGCGAGCTTTAAAGGGATTTTGGTTTGAGATTAGGCAGCGGAGAGGCACAGAATGTAGGAGGACGGCATTGTTTGGTTCTCCCGCACGCAGACCAGCCCGTCCTATTGTCTTCACTCCATTAGTTACGTGAATCGATGGATCCTCACGTACAACGTTGCCGGAACTCTGTGCTAGCCATTCGAATTGAATTCGACGGCCCGACTCTGCTCGCTGATTGTTTTGTGGTCTTCGCGGTGTTTACGAGATATCCCTTCGCCGGTCGCAGATTCATTATTTTACTTTAGCGAACCGCAATTTCATATTTGTTTTGTAAAACAGATGAGCCAAGGCCACAGGAAGATAAAGGGGGGGATAAAATGTGGTGATGAAGACACGGTAGGAAGTGGATAGGAGGAAATGTCATTTCTTCCGGTATCATTCTCATTATGAGCAGAAAACGGCTGGGAAGGGCTTCCTGCGCTGGTGGACACAGTTCAGTCCAGATTCTGAATTTCCAATTCTTGTTAGGGAATGGTGGAAGGTGTGTTGAGGTGCCGGATCTGTCGACGTTTTTCCGTGAGCGACGAATTTCCAGAAGGAAGAGGCGCGGTACTTCGCCGTCGTTTGCCTTCCGACGTGCGTCTCAGGTCCTTCGACTTCAGAAATCGGTCGTCGGGTCGTATTCGTCCCTTTATAAGGTAGTGTCAGTGACGTCACCTCAGAGAACGGAGCTCCTGTTGGGCAATTGTTCCTCCAGTTCACCGCCAGTATCCTCTTGCCATCTAGCAGAGGCTTGGGAACTACTCGGAGACAAAAGCCACTGGCCGCAGCATCGCAGTTACCACACGCGTCTTACGCCTTAAGCGGAACATTTTTTTTGGGAAGCAGATATTTCTAAATTTAATTTTCGGGAGGTCTTGCGCGACAAAGTGTGTCCAAACAAGAAAGAAGTAAGACTTCTTAATTCCCGGTTTTCTGTACCTTTTTGCAGTGACTGAGGAAGAGTACGGGATTCACAGTTTGCATCTGAAGACAGATGCTGCGTTCGTAAATCCTTCCAGACTTTTTCTGCGTACTTTTGTACTGTCGTTGGGATTTTTACCTGTCAGTTTGTTTGCAGTAACAAACTTATTTCGCGGGCCGTGCTTGAGTAGGGAAAGTTGTAAATATTCGATGATCAGAGAGTACCAAACCTTGTATGGTGACTGCAGGTGGCTTCATTGTGATCTGTCACGGCGTCGTCGAGGTGCATTAGCGTTTTAGTAGGGGAGGGGGGTAGTTTTTCCGAATGTGATGTGCCACGCGTCGTGACTTACTCGGCCGATGGTTTCTCTTCGGAGATTACGTCGAGTAAAATAAAATTTTCGACGTTTCAACACAGATTGTCGCGCCGGGGAAAAAAATTTTCGCTGCGTAACATTGAGATAAAAGTCTCGCGTTTCGACCGCACGTCGTTTTTATTCCGACAATCTTCTTAGGCACTTACGTCTTATTGCCTCCTGAACATGGCGCGTAGTAGTTCTTTATCGTCCTTACTTTGTGGTACATTCGCGGGTATCCGTGATCTGAAGAGATGGTGGGTCCTGTTAAGTGAACGCATTTTGCAACGAAATGTATTTATTTGTAAGGCGAGGAAGGAACAGCGATTCGTGTTTTCCTACACTTGCATTGTGAGCTCGTGGACCGTCGCCGAGTTCCCCCGCAGTTAATAAATCAGACAGCGCGAGCTGTGAATCAGAACTGCCTTTATTTCTGAGAGAGATGTCTGCAGTCAACCTTTGTCGCTGGAATTCCTTTCAAGGTGGTCCCGTTATTATGGATCTGCTATTTTCTGTGCTCTTTGCCAACAGATTCTGGTATCGGATTTGACGAGTGAACGTGTTTCTTAGACCGTGTCTGCTTCACAACGGTGATCTGTTGTGGGCTTCGTCATATTTCCCTCCTGTCGCTTGAGAGGATTAACTATATGTCTATTGGGAAAATTACATATTGGCTTCTCTTTGATGGTTGCAACCCTTGTCGCGTGTCAAAGGTATTGATTTCTATTGTCACAGATATAAATTTTTTGCGTGCGTTTTGTTGAGTTCTGTTCACGCGCTGCTGGTCCAAAAGCTGAAATCCGTGGAAGTTATAATTACATTTACGAGACGCAATTCAATACATTTTATAGACATCGTATTTGCAGATAAATTAGAATAAAAATGAAATGTGTGTTGAATTTTATAACTCGTCGTGCTTGCCTCTCGATTCTATTGATGGTTCTCGTAAACACCAACTCTTATACCGAACGCGCTGTCATTATTTTAATTGTATTTATGTGATATTCGCGCGTCCCATACATCACTTTTTTATTATCTGATCTGCGCTACTCGGAGAGGAAACGCAGAATACGCGCGCCCTCACGTTTCGGGGCCGACATATTTCCATTCGGTTGCATTCGTTAAATCATTCAGAGGCGTTGAAAACTTTGTCTGCGGATGATGAAACGTCTTATTGCGTCTTCAGTAATGCTGTTTTATTCCAGTCACGACTCAATGTTTGTTTATTTAGTTTGCTTCGTTTTATATATTTATTTCAAGCTGTTTTATTCATGTATCCAAAAATTTCCCTTGCCGACATAACTTCCCGCTTTGTGTGAATTTTAAAGTATCTGTTTTTATTGATGATAGTTGTGTGGCGTGAGATTTTTACCAGTGACGGATGAAGAACGGTATCTGTATTCTTTCAGACGTGAAAGGTATTGATTTTGGATCAGTGGAGCTTTGTTACTTAAGCTCACATCTAAAGTTTGTCTTTGTTTCTTATTCTTCTTTTAGATAACACTTTTGCCTACTGTAAAAAGTCGCCTTTAGTGTGTTTAAGAGTGTACTGTAACCCCACCCGTCTTCTGTCTGAACACACAAATTTTTCTGACCATCTGGTAAGTGAGGGTAACATTTCAAAACGTGGCTGAACCTGTATAATACGTCAGGCAATGCGCGACGCCCATTATATTGGTAATGTTGGTATGACTCGCGACTATATTCGTTGGAGAATCACCTGTTTTTTTTGCGTCCAAGTTATCTGTACTGATTGAACGTCGACTGTCTCCGCGAGATATGAGGCATTAACATGGATAAATAGATAAACAAATAGCAAAGTGTGTGGAATGGTGCAGTGGAACAAGTGAGTGCACTCGAAAAATACAGGAGGAAAGTATTTTACAGCTCGACTAAATGTTGATGGCCTGTATTTTATCTCAGATTGTGTCGCGTCTGATGTTAGGATCAACGCGGGTAATGAATTCGAAGGAATGTCTTCAGGAATTGAGGGGACCACGGAACATTTTTTCCGAGTAGCCAGTCTCCGAGCGAGATTTGAACACGAAACATCCTGAGGACGAAGCAGGAATACTAACCTACGACGTTCGGTGACCGAACATAAAGCGCCAATCTGCAGTCTCTCACCTGGAGGCGAACGCTCTTACTCACACACTTTAAGTCCGATGAGAACCGACGCCTCTGAGACGTTTACCGTAGCTTGCGTCTTCCTCGTAAGCTGCTCGCTGCTTAAATATATTACACCGCGTGTAATGAAGATGAAAGTTTGATAAATGAGACACAGTAATCGTGTATTTGTAAGTGAATTCTGGCGCCGTTCTCCCATACTCATTTCGTTTGGTTCGGATTAACTGGCAGATACGGCATTCGAACCACGTGCCTTCGTCGTGCGCTGAGCGAAACAATTGACGCATTCGCGTGCGAGACTCGCCACATGTCAGGGCGCACTGGGCGTCCGAAGCCGGAAGTTTTTGTTACTTAAAGGCAAGAAAAGAGTTTTGTATGCAGTGCATTTGTAATGGCAGACGAGGACAGTAATTACGTCGAATGCACGGTAATATGAGAGGACACGTATTCATCTGCCATTCGCATGTTGCTTTGTCCTGGGCTGTCGCTCTGTGTAGTTGATACAAGTTTACCGGCGTTTCATCGTCCTGATGATGGAGGCAATAAGCACCTGTGAAACTATTCACAAGCATTTTCTGTCGAAGTTTGCCCTGACCCCTGTAAACTCTCTAAAACGAAAATATTTAAAATCGTGTTTCGAGGTATTCTATAAGTGACAGTGGAAGTGTACTGTGGAGTTCCGCGGACACAATGCCCTCGTTTTCCGGGTAGTAGTAGCTGACCGCTGTTGTAGCAATAAAGCGTAATGTATTATATAATATTTTCTATAGGACAGGCTAGTTGTATTTACAGCCGATATGTAAGCAGATTAGGGATCTTTCTTGAGAGAGAGAGAGAGAAGAGAGGGTATTCAATCCTATTTCGGTAATTCTACTTTATGGCCTCCAAGTTGGTTTGCCCTCCCTCGTATAATACGAACGAAGCCAATAAAGATGTTTGGCTTTCCCTTTTTAAGATCTGCCCGGTCACATCTGAATTTCTTTGCACGTGGTCCATAATATGTTTCCGAGACAGTTCCTGGCACCGATGACCTCTGAAACAGGACGCAGGCACATCGGCGTCTGCTTTGTAATTTGTGTACTTAAGCCTAACGAATGGGACGGCTTTAAAAACGTATTTTGCGTGAAGGTGGAAATGCGTCTTTTGGGGACTTGAGGATCGTGGGATGCTGTTTTTGCGAATTTTAGTGGCAGATCCAGAATCTACCAATTTACTTTCGTACCTTTCTTCTGGGTCAAGAATCGAATCCTGTACCTTCGGAGTGCACTGGAAGGACGTCTTCCAGGTGGTTTCCTCAACATAATTCTGTATTCATTTCATGTTTTACCCACGTGCCCAGTCGTCCGCAGCCTAGGTGATTTTACCGTCCGTCCGGTACCAAGTTCCTTCACCAGACGAGTAATTCAAGGTGAGATTTCAGGTTCTCACGGCGACGAGTCTGTGATGTGGCAACTTGTAGTCTGGTATAGATTGGCCGACGTTTCAGAGTTGCTTCCTGCCTCCACCACGATCGCCTTACCATCATTGTTACTGTTTGCATTGGTGTTCGTGCATTTTTTCGATTTTTGTAAGGAAGGAGAAACAACGGCTGGAAAATTTTATTCCATCGTGGAGGGTGAGGGGGGGGTCAAACTATTTTGAATTTTAGGAACGCTGGTGCTGGACTGAATTATGATTGTGTGTTGTGCAAACGATTTGTAATAAGAATGTTTCGGGCCTCTATGCTGCGCCCTGCCGCGAATGGTGGAACTTCATTGGGGCGTGTGTTGCGAGGAAAGCTTGAAACGCTGGCCGTGTGAATAAAGCAAAGGAAAATAGAAAATTTCCTGTCTCTCCGTGTCAGCGTAATGAAAGCTGTCACGCCGAGACCCCACCCCCCCTTTCCACTGTTTTTACTCATCTCTTTATGCTGTTTTTAAATGACATTTTTCAAGTGATGTGAAAGTTTACTTGTGTGGCACTGTTGTCCATTAAAGTGTTCTTATACAACCCACTTTATTCTAGCCAACGCGTTTGAAGCCGTGAAGAGAAACGAGGCTTTTGTGGATGTGACGCGGCGAACTATTGACAACGGTTTAATTAAATTGTTTTCATGACCAAAGTCAATTAGTTTGCATTGTCCTGGTTAGCATTTCTGCTATGATGGAATTGATTCCTTGCTCAAGACTTGTTTGGTAGTGCTTGAAAGTGCCGGCAGGCTCCGTGTCGAGCGCAGCGTGAGACCGCCGTGGGGGGTCAAACCCGAAGCGACGGATCAACTGCTTAGTGCATTTGACAGAACGTTCGCGTAAATAAATTGGTTTGCTTTTCAATAACTTTAACATTATTTCTAATTTTAAAGCAGGTCTGCGTTTGAATTTTCTTTTGAAAAGTGAGGAACAGGAACACGTTTCAAAAACTGGTTTTGCCGATTATTTGAAATATAGTTCTTCTCGTCCTAATCGTTGTTTCTCCGTTGGAGAGAATCGTCTTCAGAGGAGGACCTGATAAAGCGTTATTTGCATTTTGCCCGCTGTTTTGTCAGTCTTATTTAGTCCATGTCGGAATGTGGACTTTGAGGCGGAAAACAGCGTTTCCAAGAAACAAACTGCCTTCATGATGATGGCTGTCTTGTGGGATGTTGCGCCGTGTGATCTGGTAGAAGTTTACTGGCGTAGGATTTGAGGCAGCAAGGACCTCTGAAACGTCGGTGAACTTCTACTTACAGAAGACAGCCATCTTATTTCACAGTCGCCGCCGTGTTACGCTGAGATCTCGTATGTTGTTGTCTGCAAGGCCACACGGCGTTAAAACCTTTGACAGTCATCGACATCATAACCGCAGTGAAATCATCAAATCCCACACGATTAAAAGTGGAAACGCAATTTCTACCCAGCTCTTAAATTAATTTCCTTCCTCATTGTCAGTTTAGTTATTAGTTAATCCAATCGAAATATCTGAAGTGTGCTGGAAACTTATTCCAACAAATTCTGCTCCTCTAAGTGAGTGTAGTAGCCAAAGGATGGTTCATGGATGACTGAGCGGGGACGTTTGTGTGTGTGTGTGTGCAGATCCTTAAGTGCGGAGCAGACTGTTGACAGCAACCTCTGTGTAACGTAATGCCAGCTCTAACCTTCATTGAAACCTAGCGTGCATATGGGAGTTGAAACAGGCACTCGAATGAACAAACATTTAGGTTAGGGAGCTCTCGTCGCTACAAAGGCCAGTCTGAAAACATATTTGCATTATTACAGAAGTTGCTATCCTCGTAAGTGAACCTTCCTGGAAGTGGCTTTAGCTCGCTGCCGTTTTAAGTAACGACATGGCTCTACCTTTCATCGCGAGAGACCGAGAACGTACGACAGACGGAGTGCTCTGTGTTCTCACGTACTTAACGTAATTTCATGCCTCAGGATCTACCTGGTTGTTTACGTCATCGTAACTGCGTGTTTCATGCTAACGAGATGGGACTTTGCGAACATGTGGAGAGGAATCAAGTTTCGAGGGTGAAATGTGGTAACCCTGCTTCCTGTTCTCTGTTCGTCTTTCAGTGCGTCGCTTGAAGACACGGCGTAGAATCTACTTGTGACTGAAATGAAAAAAAAATGAGGCCGTCGATTTAGATTTCAGAAGCTTCAGGAATTTTTATAACCGCAGTTAAATCGACTTACTATACGAATAACAGCCATGCTTGTTTGATGAACCCTTATCCCGTTCTGAGGGCCAAGTGTTGTGGCCGAAGCTCTTTCATACTCACTCCATCTTGCCTTTCCAGACAGTTCACAACAGACCATCCCCGTTTCCTTTCTGATACCAGTCGCGTGTATTCAACTTTGACGATGTCGTTTCTTCCCCTAAAACAAGTAAGTGGCAAAGATGTGTTTAATAACCACTCCGTGGAGATGTATTGGGATGTGGAGTTATAGTTCCACTTATTTACCTCGGTGCTAGGGGGTGGTAACTGGTCATCCTCTCGCCTCGGCCGTTTTACGGTAGGCCCCAGAGCCGGTCCAGACGCTGTGTCCAAGAAAAGTAAGTCCGTGCTTCTACCAAAAGGCGGGACCATCCAAAGTGTCGTAGCAGTAGCAGTAAATACCGATGGCTGATAAAGTATTTGGAGGTTTACGACATCAGATGGGAATATTCTGTTTTCGACTGGACATTTGATGGGTAGACCTAAATTCCTGAACGCCATTTCAACAAAATCGAATGTTTCGTGTGTAAACAATTCAGTACGACTGATTTAGGTCAATTATTTTTGTTCACCAAGTGCTGATAGTAAGCCTATTTGGATATAAGAAGCGTAGTTAGTGTCTATATCAGAATGCATCTTAGTTTATGAATTCCAATGAAGAATAGATGCCTGATATTGAGTTTGGAAAGATTGGACTTTTGGATTACAGTGACTGAAAAGAATAAAAATGTTTTGAAGATTTAAGGGCATTTTCCTCTGTGGATGTTATTAAGGTTAGAGGTCAGTGGCCTCTCTCTCTCTCTCTCTCTCTCTCGTGTCTGCTGATGTCAAGAGTTTTGCGGTGTCCCGGGCGTGGTGTATGTGCGCTGGCAGCCTATTACTCGTGCGTTACGTGTGACGTGCCTTTAAATACACGCAGGAAGTGGGGGGTGGGGGGGGGGGTTAAATAGTCACTCATCTTGTACTCAGGTATCGTGAACCTGACCAAACCTCTGTGGTGATTTGCAGACCTACGGCTGCCATGGTAAAACCATGAAATGTTCGAAATATACTGACATTGTGGTGTCATCATATTGGTTCTGTTCTATAATGAAGGAACGTTGTGTTTTGAGACTGTGCTTTCTGGGAATCCATAAACGCTTAAGCGAAAGGCCTTTGAATTAGATGTGACGTCAGCGAACGTAAAGTTATGAGTGTCTCGCTGTCAGAACTAATGTCTGTGGAAGCCACCGATTGTGGCAGTGAATTTGTTTGAAGATATCACCAGAACGTAGACGTTAACTGGCCGATAGACAAATAATCTTCGCAGGTCAGCAACCAGCCAAGCACTTCGTGCACGTCGTTACGACGTAGCACGTAGCACGTGGACGCGGATTCAGATATTTACAAGGCCGCCGATCACTCATCGGTTCTGGCAGGAAACGTCACATTCAGAAGTTCCAGGTTCTGCCTGCCTGGCGCTGTGATTAATTAATGACTCTGCAAAGTTTCAAAACGTGTGTGTGTTTTCTCGTGTTCCTTTTTTTATTGAGTTGCTGGGGTTTTATGGGAAGTATCAGCGCGGAAAGATAACGAATGGGAGACACTGGTAATTTTGTGTGTGTGCGCTCGAATTGAGCAGGGTGGACTGGGCTGAAAGGGGAAATAAAAGATTTATGAGTTAGATTAGAGGATAATATTAAAATGGTTCTTAGAATTTTAGGTTCTAGAGATTAGGACTGCCTTACATTAGGTCTCTATAGGACCAAAGAAGTGGTGAATATCGCAGGCCTGTGGGTTTCGTAAGAGAAATTTGTTAAATGAATGCAGATCAGACATGACTTTGTGCGATGGAGGTGGAGCCAAGGCGAAACTAAGCTAGTGACGTATACAGTCGAAGTAAGAACAGGCTTTACCGCACAATGAACATGACATTTGTAAATAGAATATTGCCTTTTTTTCGAAATTGCAGTATTATCATCTGAAGCATCCAGTTACAACACGTCTGATACCAACTTCATACGGAATAAAGTGCACTTTGAGAAACTTTCTCGAAACTGGAGTGCGAGATTCTGAAATGACGTTACTTCTGGCTGTTTTATCATCATCATCATCATGATGATGATGATGTCTTTGTCACTGATTAACCCTCACGGAAACCTTCAGTCAGGGTAGTTAATCTCCAAGGTGGCATTAGAACCCGAGACCTTTCGAATGCGTTCGGTTGCGTCAGAGAAGTTGGCTCAAGGGTACAAACTGATCTGAATCCGTCCAACGTCGTATCAAATGGCGTCGATGCTTCGTTTTCCACTTCTGTTAGCAACTTAGTTCTTACACGTCTAAGTGCAAATGTGGTTCTTGCCTGCTTCACGTGGCTGTTGGAATCTTCCCGTTGTTAAATTGACATACTAATCAGCCAACGGCTTGAAAGCCCGTACTTAAGAAACACTCTGCGCCGTTCGATAGGCATCCCGCGACAGCAAATAGCTCTGTCATTTTGCGTTTAAGATACAGCGTTTGGTTATTTATGGTCTAAATATTTCACTGTCGACGCTAATGGAGTGGAAGGTTTGGCTAGCATGAGTTACTGCGTTACAGATTTGACAAAGTCGCTTGTGGGTCGGAGGTGTAGTGTAACGACACTTGTCTCTCGGAGGGCGGGAGCGTTGAACCGCTGAGATTATCTGCATAAAGTGCGTTGCGGAGAGAACATCTCGTCAGCATGAGTAACACACTGATTCTTTCCTCATTTTGACGCATGAACACGAATACGTAGGTAGAAGCTCTGTTAGTTAGACTTGGAAGATGTGTAATCGGTTATGTCCGTTTCATGTCAAGGTCACGACAATATCTGCCCGAGGGTTAGCCGGATAGAGGCGTTTTAATTTTTCAAGGTCATTCGAAGGTCAATTTTCCAAAGGCATATTAATTACTTACGATCTGTTGGAATCCTGGAGACAATACTTGTCATTTTTAGGTCACAGTCAGGTCAGTGTCATTTGAAGGTCACCACAATATGAGTCCGAGAGTTTAGAGAATAGAGGCCTTTGAAATGTTCAAGGTCGTTCGTCAGTAAATTTTTCAGATAATATCTGCCGATCTGCATGAATGTGAATACACATATTCATGTCAGTTTGAGGTCATGGATCGGTCAACGTCACCTAACGATCATGACATGATCAGTCCCAAGGTTTTGAGGAATACAGGCCTGAGAACTTTCCAAGGTCACTTCAAGAACTTTTTCTCACGCTTCTATCTACCTAACTGTATTACTGTGTGTGACAATAATCATGTTATTTTGAAGCAAATTATACATAAACTTTATGCCCTAGTCAGGGCAATAACATCACAAATGATGGTGATTCTTGAGTAAGGTTAGGTTTTGTTAGCATAGGTTAGATTATGTTACGTTGGGTTAGGTTAGTTTAATTAAAGTTGTGGGTTTAGAAGGGGTCAGCAGTGTCCTGGAGACTTCCTATCGTGTTAATCTGGTAGACGTGTGGGTATCCAGGAAAATTGCTGGAGAAACTCTGGAGAAATCCTGGAGAAATCTTAGAGAAATGTATTAAAAGTTATATAGATGTTCTGTAGAAGTCCTTGAGAAGAGTTTGAGAAATCCTGGAAAGGTGCTTGAGAAGTTCTGAAGAGATTCTGGAGAAATCCTGGAGAAATTTTAGATAAGAGTTGAAAATTTAGGCAGATCCGTTTTGGAGAAATCGGTTATGTTGGAATGGTTTAGGTTACATTGGATTACGTTGCGTGAGAAGTTCTGGAGAAATCGTGGAGAATGGCTTAATCTTAACAGCTGTTTTTTTTAGGAATGTTTATATCTGCAGGAACTGTGACCGTGAAATTATTAATTACCAAACAGACATTCTTTGCTGTGAGCTCTTAACTGTCTGAAGCCCGATTCTCGTGTAAATAATGTTAAAAAGATCAGTCCGCACCGCAAAGAAAACACGACACTTCACCTTTACAGAGATCAAGTGGTTGATGTTGTTTAGGGAAATAATAGGGATTTATTGTGGAAATCGACAGATGTGGACACACTGTGTGGGAGAAGAAAGCTGTTGCTCGCTGCGTGCATAAACGTACCATAGCACTGTGCTTTAAACGATTAATTGGGGCAGTGCACTTCATTACTCTGCTTTTTTAACACTTCACAGCCATTGATCGCGTCCTTGACGGCTGATAAAGCGAACGAACATTGTCCCTACTTTATTCGAATGAAACCACAGAAACCATCTGGCGCTGCCCTCGACTTTGAATTTCTATTTCCTTCCACGTTTTCCGGTGCTCTGTGTCCCGGCGTTCCCTCTTTCAGACTTCCCTTGTGATCACATGGTTGCAGTTTCCCGACGCCTCTGTATCACGCAACCTAACCTAATAGCATCATCGTCCATTTCGCCGGCTCTCACAAAGGACCTCCGCTTACTAAGCATTTACCTCATATTGACCGTTTTAGCATTTTACATGCCCGTTCCCCTTCTCACCGCCCCCTCTCCTTACCCCTTGAAGCACCAGGCCCCAACCTCCGTTCCTCGTGGCTCCAAATCTGTTTTGCATAATCTGTTTTGATGGGGCCTTCCGTGTAAGCGCCTTGTAATGAAATCGGGTTGGCGTGCGTCTCATCACGGGTCCAGTACGTTCGAAGCCTCAAGTTAAGTGTATTTCCTCATAACGCGTTTCCACAATAGCCTTGTGGGGAGGGGGGGGGTGGTCACTGGCAAAGGAATAAATCCTACGTCCAGCAGGAGATGCGAAATGCACGGTGTTCTCCGTTTGTGTCGTTGGAGGGCAGCGGCGCTCGTTGAGATGTACTTCGCCCCTCCCTCCCCCCCCTCCGAAGCCGTCGTTTGTTTTTGATGTGCTGTAATGTGTGCAGAGTTGCCGAAACGTCGGCAACACAGCCCATTGCCACATGGGGCAGGGGCCCAGAGGCAGGTCCAACGTGAGCAGTGAAGACGAGACGTCAGTCACACACACACACGACTCGCTTTTCGCTGATCGAAAGATCGCCGAGTCTTTCTGTGCAATATTTTCGGTTTGACTTGAGCCATTACTGCGCAGACTCGTCAATTTCGTAATCAGATAATTTCCGTCATGGTACGGTTAGGGCTTCCTTCAGAGGCCCAAAAAATTCGAAAATCGGACGGCGCTGTATTAGGATAGAACCGTGGATGTTGGAGGATTTCAGATTTAATCTTGTCACTGGTTCATTGTTCTTGTGGTTGTTTCTACACATTACAGTCTTTTCTAAGATTTCAGCAACTTTTCGTCCAAACTACTTGTATTATATAGTAAAGACACGACTAACTTGATATCAGTTTCGGATAATTTACAATTCAAACACATCACGCGAATTTGAAAGCGCACGGAGTTTGTAGGCCGGAACAAATCTCCGTAAGAGTGCAGTCACGGAGTGTAAACTGTGGTCCGTCGTCAAAAGAAAAGATTTGTCCGTCGTAATCCGTCCGCCGGCTTAGATAGCCCCATCTTTGGGCACCAAGTATCTGCAGTAGGTGGTTCCAGGGCCGATGTACCATTCCAGAACTGCACGTTGGTTTGTCTTAATAAGGCCGCAGAGTTAGAAAGACATTCATGAATTGAGAGTGCGTACGGATCCGAAGGAAAGAATGAGTCGTGGCCTATTTCAAGGTGATAGTTCGGCATTCACCTGAGGTGGTCGGGAAATCTACGAAGACTTCATCGCGATAGCCGTTAGTCAACATGGCCCGGGAATGTGGTGTAGGATTACAGTAACTGTTAGGAGGAACTGGATAATGTCAGGAAGGTATTAAATTATCCCTGGTTTCTGAACAACGATGTTCATATTCGCAGGAGGCTTTAGAAAATACACACGCATTTAATTTTCTGATACGACGAGCATCCGGTGAACCTTCAAGGCCCTGTATGGTACAGGGACGAACAGCTTACAGATGCTGTATAACGCGAATGCAGAAAACAGTTGCAAGACTTCGCCTTTATTGAACGAACATTCTCAGCGAAGAGGCTTTTCGGCGTGGGTGAAATTACGGGCGAACCACAGACACTAATTGCTGTTGGACTCGGATGTCAAATATGGCGGTTGGCTGGATGTTTCGCGTGTCTTTAATGAGGATTAAGGCCAAATCCCAGGTGCTCGATCGGTGTTTGCCCGTGAAGTGACCGCGCTAATGATTTCAGATTTCTCGTCTTACCACTGTCGTGTGATCTGCTGATTACCGACGCCGTGCTACGTGACTCAGACTCTTTCGTTCAGAAAAATTATTAAAATAATATCAAGTAGGATGTAGCACGCAGTGGGGACGTGAAAAGTGAGCACAAGGTTTTGGTTCGAATGCCCGAACGGGGTTGGAAATCCTAGGTACAGTTGGGAGGATATTATTAAAATGCATCTTACGAAAACATTGTGGGAGGCAATGGACTTGACAAATAAATAAGGAAATGTAAACAGAACTAAAGACGGTTTGGTGGGTGATCATTTTTATTAAATCGGAGCTAGACGTCTCTTCACTGACTCTTGCCCACTAATCTTTTCATTAATCGTCTTATTAACTAAACAAACAAGGTAATTCTAATCTAATGTACTTCGGCATTCATTTCTTTCTTGTCTGCTGATCAATTTATTTATCGAAAAGTGAATATTGGCAGTACAGCATCGGTAGAGGGCATTGACTCCGTGTTACAGAATGATCAATACATACAGTGTATAGCTTGCGATAAATTAAGTATTGAAATTTGTGTATTGGTTGGTTGCTGATATTTTTTAAAAAAAATCATTATTTGCATTACATTATTAAATCGTATTATATTCTTTAATTATTCAAGAGATAAGTACTGGTTTTAATTGTTACGTGCTGTTTTGTTAGACTTTATAGTACCCTCTCATTCTTGAAGGGTAATTTACTAGTCTATCTGTCTGTATAATAGGCATCTTGGCCGTCTACACAAAGCATCGCTGTTATTATAACCTCCATGAAACATCGTGCTTGAGATTGCGTAAAGTAAAGTCATATTATGTTATTAAATTAAGCACAGATAAGTAACAGTTGAAATTCCTTCTTCCTTGTAATTTGAATTTTTAAATGTTATTTTGTGGAGAAAAAATGCACTAAAACAAAAGACTGTACAGCGCAGCGAAACATGCTGACGTGTTAACGCGTCGCAGCTTCCGTAATTAAGCGAAGAGAAGGGATTATTTTAATTTTTCAGTCACACATTTATAAATAAAATGCTGCCTTAGATTTTCCCGTCGTTTGTTACGGGGAATTATCTAGTAAATTAATGAAAGTCAGACAGAAGGGACGACATTCGGTTCTGATGTGTTTTCCGCACTGCCAGTTTGATACTCAAAAACGCAGGTTTGAAAAACACTCACTCGTTTTGATACGGCATTCAAGGAATGAGAATCATTAATAACGCTCGGTTTTCTCTCGTACCAGTTAAATATTATTATTATTCAGTGTTCTGTCTTACGACAGGTCCATTGCTCTGCCCAAACAAAGCTCTCAGCTTCTCGTCTTAATTCCTGGAACGTCATCTTCTTTCCTTGTTTAAGATCGTCGGTTAAATATAAGGGAATGTTTTAAGAGTCCTTTATTACTAGAATAACAACGTAAATTAAAACAGTAATAATAGCATTTATTTGCCCTAATTTGTTTTATAACAATAAGTGCTTTTAATTTTATGCATTTTAGCCGTCGGCTGTACGTATAATTCAAAATAAAATTGATTTCGGCAAACTAATAAGAAGGCATAATTACACAAAGATATAATGAACCTACACAGACAGTTTCTTTGCAGTTAATTCCAAGTTTATACTCTGCATCACAGGGCAATGTTATGTTATTTCAATCACATTTATTATACTTGCGTTAAGCATGTCTCTTACATAATCTTGAATACTCGGAATAAAACCTTTGGTACGATCAAAACTTTAGTACCATGTAATTGAAAGTTTCAAAACACATCCCGTTTTCGGGCTTTGTGTGCGTTGACTTGTATCTAAGTTTACAAAATACAACTTATATTCCGAGTTTTAATACTTTTGAATTAAAGTGGCATTTATATTTTAGGCCTTTATCATGTTCTTGTTAAAGTACACTTCAAAGTCCTACTTTAACAAAAATTCTTAAGTTTCTCTCACGAGACTATCAATTTTTTTAGACCTCATTTCTTTTCAAAATGCTGATGTGGTCGTCTCTTTCAGAACTTTATGCGGGTTTTAGGGGCTTCAAGTGAAATGTCTGTACTCGCCTTAAAATTTCGGATATGATTTCTCAGTTGAAAATTTGTCTTTCTCGCCTTATTGCTGTCCGGGACGATACGTCGTCTGACGTAATGTGAGTGTGTCCCTTACTCGCTGGTCACCATCTGGTCCATGACCTTGGCAATATTACGGGTAGAGATTACAGAGAGAGCAACGTTAACACTTTCCGTTCTACACACGAGATATCTCGATTAGAAGAACTAGCCCTTCTGATCCGCATTTAAATGACGTCTGTGGTTGAAACCCGTCCCGTCATTCCTCGCTAGTTAAAAGCTGACCAACTAAACCTGACGCTTCGACTATCATACGTTATACGTTAGCATGTAAGTGATTTAGAAGATGGAGGTGACGTGTTCCTCCGAAACGTCGGTTAAGCATCTGCAAGAAGTGCGGTGTCACAACTCGCAAGACCGACATCTTTCTACATTCGTCATTCCTGTGTTCTGTACATTAATAAAATATCTGCATTGATTGATAAGCGCTGGGAGCGATAAGCGTTTCTTGCCTCAAAAATTTATTACGTAACACTCGTTGTGTTTTGAAATTAACCTGTCTTAATTATTCCGGCCGATTGAAAACTTCTGAAGCTGGAATTTTGTTGAACAAACTTTTTAGGCCTAACAGAAAGACGTACTCTGTTATTTGAGACCGGTTTCTGTGTCATTAATCCAATTTAGAATACGAACTTTACCTTTCATAATATTTGTTCAAAATACGATTCGGTGACAGTTTTCCTGCGCTCCGTATTACCGAACTGTGGAATTTGTTTTGAAATGGAAATGGCGTTATAACAGCTGATCAAACTGTACGACGACGATTCTTCCCAGACACAACTTTTCACGTGTCTGTCCGTCTGTTTGCCTCTGTATACAGCCTGCTGGTCGCAGTCCCTCAACGGAAGCTAGTAATGTAGTTCTGTCACTCCAGACTTGGAATGAAGAGAAAAATCTAATTTCCGACGTGAAAAGCTGAAAGCGCGTACACACACACACACACACAACTGAAATTCCATCCCATGAATTTCTGTGCTCTGCGACAGGAGAGAGAAGACATCGAAAACGGTTTCAGAGCCCTTCTAACCAGCACGTGGCAGAACGAATGTGCGTTTGCTGCGAGCCTAATGGCCTGAGGTCTTGGATTGAGGATGGGGCGGTTTTTCCACTGTCATATTACCTAACCTAACCTAACCTAACCTAACCTAACCTAGCCTAGCCTAACCTAGCCTAGCCTAACCTAACCTAACCTAACCTAACCTAACCTAGCCTAGCCTAACCTAACCTAACCTAACCTTCGCTGTCATTTGTTCGTACGACTAATTACAGTTAAAGTATAGGCTGAAGATAGAGATGTTTTCAGGTGCAGTTTATTATTTTCTTGGTTAAGTCCCACGCGTTTTCTCTCATCGTCTTATTACTCTGAAGGAAAATCCCTTAAACATGCATTGAGTGCCTGTTGGAAACAAATGACGTCCTTTGGACGAGAAATGTAAGAGAAGAAGGCGTTGTGTTTCAGGTCATCATTTCTACCGTCTCTCTGCCATTAAGAGGGCGATCTAAAGGAGTGTTTGCAGCCGTGGCGTGTTTGGCAGATGGTAAAGCTAGGCAGAGTTTTGATTGGAAAATCTTCTGCGACGAAGCCATCCGCGAGGTTTTAATTACAGACTTTGTTAAGTTGCTGATTACCTCGTGACAGCTAGAGGAAGGCAGTTTGACGTACATTGCCCCATGGACCAGGGCCTGTCTTATCTACTCAAGAAATTCTGATATGATCATCGTGAAGTATCTGGTGAACAAATAACGTGAATTATAGTTTAAGTTGCTTTTTTTTTTAAAATGGTTCTTTGTAAGACCTGAGAAAAAGCTATGTTACGATGTTTTTGGAATATTATAAACCCAGCTTCCACGGCGAATAAATACCGAGCGGTCCGCCTTATTAGGTTAGGTTAGGCCAGCGATTCGGAGGGATTGCCTCTTCCTTGTGGCAGGCACTTCGTACTCCTGGTTGCCTCAGGAGAATTCTTACAGAATCAGTTTTGTTGTCAGTGAGCAATTTGTGAGATTTGAGGTTGTCGTAGCGGAAAGAATGTCGAGTTTGACAACGTTTCAGGGCTGAAGATTGAGGCTGTATGTTCCTCCGAAACGTTGGTATCTACCTACAAGTCCACACGGCGTCGCAACCCAGAAGGACAACATCGTGAATGGGCGATTTTGTCCTCGAGATGAGTTCTCAGGACTGCAGTGAACATCGAACACATTGCTGTTATTCATTTGACTTCTGCTGTGGGTCTGTAGGGGGACGTAGGACTCGGACGTGATCCGGAGGAATTGAATCGCAAAATGCCGGATAAGGACGCAGTCGGTCTTGCTTATCGAATGTTCTTCGTGCTGAGATGTGGGGGTCAAGGTCACGGGGTCTCTGCTATCCGTGGCCTATCTATAGTACATATGTAGACAGCGCTGCTTTTGTGCTAGCAACCTACGCGTGTCACGTGTGCATATGTCGAACTGGAAGCACGAAGTTGCAGCGGGCATTTGTCACGACAATGCACTTTATATTTCGAAGGAAATGAGGGTTCCGAGTTCTGATTTTATGCACAGAAACGTAAGAGCAGTAGAAATCAAATGTTCATAACCGCGTTTGAAGAATCCCGCCGTGGGTCATTGATCAGTTGACCGGTCACAGTCATTGGATTGACTTCTTCCAAGGGATTCAACATAGTAAGTTGTAATAATTTTACCTTAGGACCGAAGCAGGGTCAGCTTCCGAAACGTCCTGTGTTCTTAACTAATTGATGAGGGAAAAGCGTTCAACAGATGATAAGACATCTTCGTAAAATTAAGTAGGGGGTGCACTACATACAAAGTGGATCTCGAGGAATTGGATTCATCTGGCTCATCACGTGGGCCTGTGGCTGGCTGTCGTGAGCACGGCACTGAAGCTTTGGTCTTCCTTGACCAGCTGAGCAATCGAAGAGTCCAGCAGTGCGTGGGGCTTCGACCATCGAAGACCTGGGGCCACAGTCAAAGTTTCCTATTAACCCACTCACTGTTCGTCGGGGTATAAACGATGATTTATTGAGGCTTCGTGACGGTTTATTGGAAAATATTACGAACTTATGCCCTTATTTTTTTTTTTTGCTATATTAAATATGCAGCATGTTGAAAAGTATTTTAACTGCTAGCCACTGTGAGGGTTTGCTGGTTCCAAATCGACCCATGTCTTCGTCTGATTTACAGTCGATGCGTAATTAACAGACCTCATTTTAGCGGCTGTAATGCTTGTAAAAGTTCTTTGGTTTCATTGTCCAAGAATGGGTTATATAAGTTCACTGGAAAGTTCTAAAAATTGCGGGCTCATTCTGCCTCTCCTCCCCCACCAAAAAGTGCCGATCAATAGAAGTCCCTTTCGTTGCATCATGGGTAAGGACATTCAATGCACTGCAATGGGACAACTTGAAGTGATGCTATGGCATCGGGGGGGGGGGGGGGGGGGTCGTCTCGAAGTTGCCGGAGAACCTCGCGAGAAGACCTCGTTACTTCGAAACGTGTTACAGTCTTGTGAGATTTCAGGTTCTTACGGCCGTGAGGATGGAGACAGTATGTTCCCTCAAAACGCTGGTATCTGCCTTTGAGTTTGCGTCCGTCACAGACGAACAGTGTCACGATGTTATCGATTCTTCCTGCTAATTTAACTCGATTTATAGATATATGACAGTTCATAGTAAGAGAATTATTAATAATTAGTTGCGACGTGGAATCCCGAACTCTAATTGGTACTGTCACGAATTAAGTTACATGTAATATCCCTGAATTACTTTACTTTTACGGAGAACTAATTACGGTAAGCGGGGAGGAGATCGCGGTGTTTTGTAAGTAACTGTGTCAAGTTTCAGATTAATTTCCGTAATTGCTTGCCTGCGATGAAAGTGCGCACGTGCTCCCTGCTTCATCTTGTACGAAATGTTATGTGAATACTTGAATTTTAAAAATAGATTTGTGTGGTTGTCCTGTTTCCACGGCTCGACCACACCCTTTTATGCACACACACACAGCTGGCGAGACAGGGTCTCGTCGTTCGTGACGTAATTTCTGTGGGCAACTTCGTACATTATCTTTGTCAAGACTTTCCCGAAATAACTTATTCTGTGTCCAGAATTGAGCGTGTAATAACGAAACACAGCAGTAGGTCCCTATATATGGACCTTTGAGGACCCTAGAAGTGGGGGATTTCTTTACAAGCCTGTTCCATGCACTTTCCGAGAAATTCGGATTTCTGTGATTGGACCAGGTATTAATTTAGTGGGTTTTTTTGGGGGGGGGTTAGGTTTTGCCGCTCGTGGGTCTTGAGTTAGCCCTTTAAATATAAATAAGGAATAAATATATGAACGTAATCATAGGACGATGACGTCAGATTTACCAGAATTTCGTCTAACATAAAATCCTTGCAACGCTTTCGGCGTCCGGTGGGCCCTAAGAGTTTAATCCCAGGCTGTCAGAAAACTGCTTTAAATATACAATTTTTGAGCGTACGTTTATTGCTGAATTGCAAATTTATATTTCCTTAACCTAACACGCGCATTTATCCGACTCGCAGGCCACATCGGGATAATCTTTATGTTATTTTAACGACCATCGACATAATCTGGCTGTTCTGCAGTTATTCCCTTTCGATACCAGTTTCATTGGTTTGCCATCTGTTTTTAATTAAGTTTTTACCTAGACCAGCGAATTACTTTGAACTGTGGGAGTGGGTGTGTGAAGCAGGTCTCGTCCGTTGCCTTAGAGAATCTTAACTTGAATGCAACATCGTTTAAAATGCTATATGTTACGGCGGGACTGGACCTCTGGCTAATTTTCCGCTTCGCGATGCCGATCTCCTTGCCCGCACTCTGATCGCTCTGTCACGTCACCGCAGTGCGCCCTGTAAGAAGCATAATTTTCGTGTGATCGGGAATATTTCCGAACACCCGAATTATGCCGAGTTTACAAAAGCGGAAACAGACAGCGAAGTTCCGGCCCGTGCGTGCAAGAGTGGTTCTGAAGTGACGTGCACGTTGTCCCGATAATTTCGATTTTTGTGTCGAAAGAGTTTTTATCTTGGTGTTACAAAGTGTTGAATATCATTCCTTGATGTGCGTTGCTGTGGTTGGTGATATTAATCCGCTGTAATATAGACCGGATGCAAGGTGGTGGAAGTTTTATCTAGACGCTGGTGCTGGCTGCTTCGTAGTGCTTCAACCGTAATGGCTGCCCGTGAATTACATTCAGGTAAGACGGCGAAACGAGCACGTGGATTGTGCGATTTCAATTTGTGAACACATCAGCACTGTAATAGGCAGTTAGATGGAAAATGCTTACTGTACTTTGCCCCCCAGTGTTAATTAGACTCTCCGTCAGCGTATGGATCAGTTTCACACTCTTGTTTTTTTATGTAGGATTTGAAGTTTTCATTGTGGTGAAGCTAAGATGGCTGTCTTCTGGGTTCTGCTGCCTCCATTATCAGGGCGTACTGTAACCATCACCCTGATGGGATGCAGGCAGAAGGAACTCTGAAACGTCGGCAAACTTCTACCAGACTACACTCAAGGCGCTACAACCCAGAAGACAGCCATTACGATGTTATATTTTAATTTCGTAGTTTCATCTAGAACCTTTTTTGTTCGCGTACCCCCAGATATAATTTCTCTTCAACTTTGCACCCCCAAAGATGTTGTTGTATACTTCAAGTCATACGTAGTATATAATCCACATCTAAAATAAATTAAATTAATTACTGATTAATCATAAAATAATATATAAATTTTAAATTTCACGTACCCCCGGGGGTACGCGTACCCCAGGTTGAACACCACTGATCTAGAACACCGAAGTCCTTCCTGTTTCCTCCATCTTCATCGTAGTATTTTGTGCACAGGGAATTCTCTGGACCTGTTTCGTCTTTCACCGGAGTATTCCGGGCCGATGCCGAGTGTGGGTTTACTGAATATCTGATGTGATTGGTTCGTTCTTACAGGCGTCAGTAATTTCTTCCTGCCACTAACACTTCATATTTTCATTTTAGTGGGTACTGGCGCACGGCTGTTTCCTCTGCTTTCGAGTCCCTCTTATGAAGAATTTCCTGTCTCTTATGTGCTTTGAAATGCGAAACTTCTTAAGAGGTAACCAAATCCTGTTACTCGCACGCTCTGTCGCAGTTCCACGTCGCAACCCTTCCGTAGCCTGGGGCAATTGAACGGTGTCCTCCAGCCTTCCAGCCTGCCTGCCACTTTGAACGTAATTAAAATTCAATCCCCGAGACGAGGCTTGCAGTCATTTTGCGTGTTGATTGCCCTCCTGCCTCGTCTTATCCTTCGCCATCCGTCGTCGTCGTCGTGTTCTTGGCTTTGACATCGATACCTTTGTCCACGTAAGTGAAACATCACCAAAAATAACTTCCTTCTCTGGCTTCCTTCCTTCATTGAATCTAGTGTTTGTGCTGACGACAAGACAAAACGTGATTCTTGAAACGTTTATTATTATTATTATTATTATTATTCCGTCATTTGGAGGAATTTTGCTTTCATGTAAAGGGGTGAAAGTCGAAACATTTCACCCCAAGTGTATTACCGCGTCAGATATTACATTTTACGTTTCCCCGTAATTCGCGAAACTTTGAACTTCATCCTTAATTGGTGTATAATTATGCAATCACATGCTTGCATTATTTTCAGGTCATCAGGAGGTCAGTTGGCCCTAATCTTGATTAGTGAAACAACACGTAATATAAGAAAGGAATATTTTCTCATATGCACGTATCGGCTAGCGAGAATATGAAAAATCTGTGGAATGAAATAAAAGTTCGCTTGTGCGCTATTCGTCTCCTCATTTTGTGACATTTCCAGGTTACAAGTCAGTCTGCTGCTAAGAGGATTCTCGTGGCTAAAGATCCGCCCTCTATTAATTACCTTCGAGATAACCGGGGAATTACGGAGACCGCAAATCTTCCATTAGCCACTTGGATTCTGTCTCCTTCTCCTTCAGCCGAATGCGCCCCAAAGATTAGCTTACTCAGGCTACTGAAAGTGCATTGCTGAAGTTTCTGTGGGGGGGAATCAGACCATAGACTTCAAATTTGTGGATTATACGCACAGAGGTCTGGTTCTCCGTGTGGTCGGTCAGTCGGCCATCAGACAAAGAGCATTCAAAATAACTAGGCACTGCTGAGGATCTCGTGCGACAAACTGAAAGCCTGTTTCACAATGAACAACACGGAAAGTACGTAAATGAGTTCGTGTCAGTGAAGAATAAGATTGTTTTGCTATTTCTCGATTAAAGCACGAAGTTCATGTAAAGTTAATGTTAGCTTTAAAATTTCGAAGACCCTTCTCTTATACTCCCCTTCGGTTCGCCTTCTATACTTCCAAGCTTCGTACAAGAAGGACAAGCGAGCACAGCCTGGGAACCTTTGTGGCCGAAAGTTTCTCTCTTTTCCCGGTTAAATGTAGCGTCTCACACTACTCACTAATTCGTTCGTGCACTGGTGGTCGAGTGCATTAGGTTTGTAAGCCTAATCTGAGAAGAGAAGATTTTCTTTCGTATTTCAAATGCTGTTACAGAAGGAAATGGAAATAAGCTAAGCTCATCTGAAGCGTGCTGCTCCATTCAGGCAGAAACGTAATTATAATCGATATTGGTTTCAAACAGAGAAACTTCACACGTGTTGCGTGACTTTAAGTTGTGTGAACTGGGACCTGTTGCGCGTAGCCTAATTGATTTTGTACTCAGTTGAATTACCCTTTCTGTGTGGCAAGAAAATATGACTCGTGGCCTTCTTAAGTTAGTACTCGGCCGTCACTGTTTCAGACATTAATTTTTCGAGAATGTTAATGTCATGACTGAGGTTGGTCAGTCCATTTGGGTCATACTGTGACCTTCAGCTCTCTTGCCTGGATAAATTAAAAGATTCCCTTGGGGAATAACCCCAGGTATGGAGTTGCTGAGTTGAGCTGACTGCCTGACCAACTGACCTTTTCATTTTTATTGACGGGGTCGTATCAAAAATACGTAGCACAACCAGGATGCGATAGGATGATTGTGATCGATTAGGACACGTGTACGAAGAAGTGGCCGTGGCCTATGTTAATTTCTTTCCGTCCCTGGAGTACTAAGGTACACCGCGGTAAATCTGAGTCACGTTTCCGGGCGGAAGTGGCTGCTTATCTCCGGGACCCACGTCAGTGTGTTGCTCAGTCAGCTGTGATGTTAAGACCCTGATTGATTCTCACCAAGTTTGGGGGTGACGTCAGAAACGACGCTACCTTCACTCTCTTTAATTCCCTAGCGTCTTTGAAACGAAAATGGGAATCAAGCAAAATTAACCACTAGTTCATGCAAGAGTATGAACTCCCTGAAAATATATAACGTTTTATGAAACTAAGTTTTGGGAAAATGAACTGTAGAAATGCTGTTTACATAACAGTTAATTGTGAAAATAATATAATTTAGTACTGCTATTAGCGTCATCTTAAGAATATAGCGTAACTTAGTTCCGAACAGTTGAAATCTCCTGACTTCGAGAAGTCTGGTGACTGTGTATGTCTGCTTCCACAATATAAATGGCACTGCCAGGAACTTAGAGGCGTGCCTTTGTCATTCCGTCATTACTAATGAAGCTACAGTTTGTACTAGGAGCAAGACAGTAGCCAGCCATTCTCTGGCACAGGTAGGCCTATGCATCATACCGTCTGTCGGTTTGAATTTGCCGTAGGATATATGACAGTCCCCTCCGAGCAGTTGCAGTAGACTGAGAACACAATTACCATTGTGTTGAGGCGGATTTGTCATACGAATGATTTATCACTTAGGCGTAGTGTCAACGCTGGTTTCAGCCCCCAGCATAATGCCCGGAATCAAATTCCACTTGCTCATCTGGGTTTTATGTTGTAAGAGAGTTTGTTGTTTTTCGAATTGATAAGCGTTCGATTTTTTTCTTTTCAAAAAAAATATCTGTAACTGGTGCCAGTTATTTATGGTTGACAAATTTTACCCCTGGCAGAAATTGACTTATATTTAAGCCATGTTTGTCGTGTGTCGATGAATGTTAAAAAATGAAATCGTCCGAATGATTTTCCTTTCAACAGAGTTCCAGAAATCGGCGGTTTCCGTCAACCGCTGTAGACAGATTAGGTCCTCGCGGCTGGAGGTATGAGGATGACTCTTTAAGGATGTAACACCGCGTAATCTGTTAGAGGTTATCCGACGTTTCAGAGGTGCTTGTCACCAGAACTACTAGACCTCACGGCACATCCAGGAAGACTCCTAATTATCTGTACTCTCTCTTCAGCCCCGAGTAGATAATTCTTTTCTTTGAAATGTTGGTATCTGTCGTGTCAGCACTGATATGGGGTTGTTTCTTACTGGTTATGGTTGGCGAAAGAACATTTAGAAAAACGCGGTCAGTGGATAATGGCGTTTCCACACATGAAATAGGCTGAAACTTCTCACACGTTTGTTGTACGATAACGCCGACATGAACAGCAATCATTCCGCTTAGAGTGATCATTGGTACATCATCCAGATTATTATGATCCTTGTGCAACGAGACTTTGAATATTGTAACTGGACATCTTCGTGTTGATTCGTACATTCCTAATACGATAAGCAGTTATGACGTGTAATGGCCGTCTGTGGGAAAAAGTCAGACTGATTTCTCCGAGATAAATCGTCAGCAGAATTCGTTGTGAATTGAAATACAAAATCGGTGTTATGAGATTCTTTGCGTCGGCACGACGCCTGTGTGATTCAGCGTTCAGTTGAAGCCTGAGTGTACACTCAGAAGGTTAAAAGGACGAGTGTGTTGAGAAGCTAGTAGACAGAATTGGTTCTTCAAATTCGCGTACTTTTGTATCTGACAGGCAACATGAATTTTGCATGATTTAATAGTCTCCTTTTATAGTCGGTCGTCCAATACATTTGTAGAAATAAAACCAATGTCCCGATTAAATTATTTTACATTTCATATTTTGTTCTCTATGGTTTTATAAAATTTATCCCCAATTCCAACATATTTCTCTGTACTGGAAATTATGTGATTATGAAGTGACATAGATAAAAGCCCTTTTTAATAAAATATTTTCGAATGATGCGTTTCAAAGGTGAATATATATGCGGCGCTTAATAAATACCCTTTTAGCATATTGCAATTGCCGATTTTAAAGCCATAAAAGTGTGTGATTCATTTTGGATTGTCCTAATTCCATGAAAGATGAAGGAATCGTCTGTATTTATAATATCGGTTTTTTTTTAACATATTCTGTCGACAACAACGGCCGTAAATTAGCTTAATTACTTCAGCTCTCACGGCAACTCATTAGTAGATTAAATATGCAGTTCTTATTGCACTTGAATGAACGTTCGCTTAATATTAACCTTTTACAGTGCCGTGGTAAGTATATGTACCGACTGGTCTTTGGGTGACTCACGCGACTGCTTAATTAACTTTAGTTGTCGTGAGAGCTTTAGGTCGTAAGCACGCATTTTGCCCGCGGTCTCCTATCGTCTGTATGAATAAGGATCGACATCATTGACCGACTGATTTTTGTAACAGACGGTGTGTGTTTTCTTGTAGGTACGTCCAACTGTTCTCCTTTTCATTCTTGTGAGTCTGGCCCTGGGGTAGACCCAGAAGGCAGGAGTAGACCTTGCGAAATTACCGCGAGTTTGCACATTGATTTGGTGGGGGGATAGAAAGGAACTGGGAGAGACGTAGATAAATAAACTGAAGTACAAGCAGAGAGAGAGAGGGGGGGGAGATTGTTCTTGCTTGACAGTGGAACTTATGAGAGCCAGGACAGAGTACAAATTGGTAAACACCGATAAGTTCAAAGCATATCGAAGTCCGAGAACTGAGAACCTGATCGTACATCGTACGCGCCTACTTTCATTTAACCTCAGCTCAGGAAAGCAAGGTGGAAACATGGCTCTTCGACATCGTTCCATTACTGGGATTGGTCTTCGAGGGAGAGAGAGACGCGTATCGGTTGCTATGAGCAACCGGATCATCTGTATTGTCGCCAGGATGCTGGAAGGGAATTTAAAGACTTCCTCGAATAAATGTCAGGCCGACGAGCTACGAGAATTACGAGTTGAAGTCGTCCGTAAGAGGCGCTGCATGTCTTTTGAATGGCTGCGATTTGTCGGACAGATTTGAATTGGCTGCGCAGATACGCCGAGGTTGAAGTTGTCATCTGCAGGCGTTAAAAGTGGTCGGGAATTTACGGTCTGGTAGTTAGACAGCCGATTGAAACATATTTAACGTGTAATTTCGTAGGATATGTTATTTATTTATTAATTTTATTCTTTGTTCCGTTCACATGGCGCTCAGATTTTTCGATAATTAAATTTCTTTTAGGTATTGGTGCCCGAAGATGTTCAGGCTGTGTTTTTAATGTCACGAAACGCAGGTTTAACGACGTTCAGACGTACTTGAAACAGTTGCGCCCGGAGCTCCGAATCCTCAGATAAATTGGCTCGTACCAGACGTACAAACGTAAACAACCGTGGCGTGCTCAACACACGCGGTTGTAATTCAATTTTTAACTTGATAATTATACGACTGCATCCCAGATAGAATGATAATGATAGTAAACGTGTTTGCTTTACAGTTTAGCAGATGTTATTAGCATTAGTATTAGCAGTATTATCATTTTTTAACTTCCTATGGTAAAAGCTCAGTAAACTGTCCTGATTTCTCAAATGAAAGTATTTAACAGCGGTGACATATTCAATATTACCGTCACTCAGTTAATTAAAATCAAACTCAGGTATTTTTGTTTTGCGATCAGAAGTAATTGGGAAATATGATAATCGGTCCTAGCCCATTATTATCCTGGTAACAAAATCTAGGTCCTCATTACAGAATTTCAGCAAATATGTGTTTGTTTTACGTTACAAATTTCATACAAACCGCAGCAAAATATACACGAATTAAGTACGTCATTAATTTTTTTAAAATAATGGTTGTTTGAGAATTATTAATTGACGAAAATAATTATCACGCAAAGTTGCCGACTTATTTGTTACGTAATGATGTCCTGGGACAATTACGAATTATTGTTTAAATCAAGTGCAACTTTCCTTGCAAATGTGCACGTGTACCTGCCACAAAGAAGAATTGTGTTCTGTAAACACTTAAGTCCTTCCTGCGTTAAATGGTGATTTAAATTAACAAAATCTCTTCCGTCTTCCCACAGAAAAGTACGCAGATGCGAAAGCTGACGAACTTGACGTTTCTTTTATGCTCCTGAGACGTCAGAACAAAATAAATCGAGTGTCAACCGCCTCCCTGTATTCGAGTCCCAGTGTCGCTCATTCGCCGTTCGCTCACCCTCTCATGTCCAGACGTTCCACTCAGAAGACGGCTGTCTCCTGGGTTGTGGCGCCGCGTACTCTGGTAGAAGTGTACCGACGTTTCGGAGGTTGTTACTGCCTCCATCATCAGGGCGTTGAGTAAGCCACGGCGCGAGCAGTTGATCGTCACCTTCTTTCCCCAACGGTTAGGCCACCCGGTTCTAGTATCACAAACGAAATCCTCGCGCGCGGCTTACTCATCGCCCTGATGATGGAGGCAGTAACAACCTCCGAAACGTCGGTAAACTTCTACGAGACTACACTGCGCTGCAAGCCAGGAGACAGCCATCTTCGTAATCAGAATGTTTGTTTCAGTTTCCTAAATGTTCCCTTTTTATTAATTTGAACAAGTACTGGTTTTCAAGTTCTGTGCTTTCTCGGGTTTCTGCGTCGTGGAGGCGTCTCTGTTACATGCACGAAACGTCCGATCTGTAAGTCAGTCAACTGCGTGCGAGCGGAGGCTGTAGAGTTGAGTTATTGATCTGTATCAGGCTGATGTGTTGGGAGAAGTGTCGTGCTAGCTCCCGAGCTCACCCCCCCCTCTCCCCCCCCCCTTACCTGCCCTTAACTTACCGATCCTCGATCAGCCTTTCCGATCCTCCATATCTGCGATATTTCCACTTGCATTCAGGAAGATCTAATCGGAGGTGGTGTCGATGTTCGTCTTCTGGGTTATGAAGCCGTGTGGACGCGTAGGAACATACAGTACCCGGGTTTAAACCCAGTCCTCAATTTATCCTCTCTTCCGCACACAGAGTTAAATGCGTTTCTTGTTGTCTGATGCTGTTTCGATTCAGTCCCGTAACTGAACTATTGAGGATGGCAGAGTATGAAATGCGTTTGGTAAACTGCGTTGACGAATAATTTTGTCTGATAATGGCTACGGCAAAGTGAGCAAAGCCAGTGACGAGAAATCGCACTCCATCATTAAAACCTCCAAGTATCTGCGTTCAATACTTTATCCTCCGCCCTTCGTCGGAGTAAGAGGTCATATTTTGCATGCATATAAAGCAGAGGTTGATGATGATGATGATGATGAAGTTTGAATTTGCATTGCAATTAGTTAACATCACTAAATCAGGTGTTTATAGTATTTTTGCCGGATAAGATAAATTACCAGTACCAGTTCATTTAATACGCGGAGACCTCGTACATGATTTCTCTCGGGACTGTTCACTCTAATTGAGGGTACAGTCTGTTCGTGGAAGTCGGATTCTGCGGAGACAAATCACCATTTCATGTACTGCTCTCGATGGTGAGAAATTGATGTCCGTCCTCTGTACGTGCTTCAGGGTGGTAATGTGCCTTAATGAAGCCCGCTAATGGCGACCGTCCCGTCGCTCGGCTTTATAAATGGCGTGGTGTGTACATCGTGCTACTGATTACGTTTTGTTCCCTGTGTCTTAAGCCAAAAGCGGTTCGTTCAGTCTGCAGTCCTGCTTCGTTAGGAATCAAGGCACAGCTTCTTAGTCGTTTTCTCTGCTCCCTGTTACAGATAATAGTTCTACGGTGTCACAGTTTGTACGGATTTATACGCTGGACTAGTGTTCATTGCTGTTCATGAGTGTGTTCGTCCCTCGACCTGGAACAGAATACACCTAACACTTCACGAGATTGTTTTCCGAGTGACACTGCACGTCGGAAAATGAATCCTTCGAAACCGAAGTTCATCGAAATAATAATTATGATTTTAGTCCGTACCGCGAAGAAAACACGACACGCCACGATTACAAAGATTAGTTGGTTAACGCAGTTTAATCCAGTAATTACTATTTATTCTAAGAACCACACTTGGAAACTGGGATACTGGGAACGACCCGTTCTTCAAGTGCCTGAGCACTGCGGGTCCGAACTTTTTGTTGGCTTTGATCTATTGGACATTCGGTAGGACTCCTTGGATGAGGGATCGGCCCGTCGCAAGGCCTCTACCTGTACACAGGACAGCACAACACAACATCTATGGCTTGAGTGGGATTCGAACCCACGGTCCCAGTGACCGAGCGGCCACACGGAACTCGTAAATAGAGTAACCTTGAACATTGTAACCCTGGCGATTTTTCCAGGAAACATCCGTGCGTCCACACACCGGCTCCTCTCAGTGTAAATGTCAGGACTGTACCCACTCACACGTACACGACTAGAAAAACTACTGATATTAGACTTGAGCTCACAGTTTTAATGGCGCACGCCTTATGCTCAGCTCAGAAGTTTGCAAGTGTCCTTTGTGCGTGCTTCCATGTGTGTATTATAATCACGCCGTAGAAAAAATACAGAGGAAAGTGGAATGATCATATTTTATTCTGGCTCACTTAGTCGTCCCATTTTCTCTGTTCCCTTGTTCGTCGCATTCTCGGCTAGAGACTTTCTTGCTGGCTTGCTCGTGTAATTTATTGCTAATCTGGCAGGAATAATTTTGGGCGTTGCTAATGTGACTTAAAGTAATTAACTGTTTCCTGTTCATGTCTGCGAACGTAATCAGGAAATAAAAGTAATTAGTCGTAGAGTTCCGTACTGCATATGACACTGATATATTTTGGTTGTGCAGGTATGAATGTTTAGTGACAAATGCATGTGAAATAATTTCAGCGTTGGTACGGTTTTATGCCACAGAAAACTTCAAAATCGACGTTTCGTATTTCTCATATCAAATAATTTGTGATTTCAGTAACAGAATTTTTGGTCTAGCGGTTAGAACGCTGGCCTTGTAATACTGGGTCTCGGGTTCGATTCCCGGCGGTGCCCGAATTTATAACTTGTGTTGGGCAAGGCCGTGGTCTAGGCAACACGGAGTTTTCCTCCGGGGGCTTCCCCGGTTTCTCCGTGGCATCCCATTCACACACAGAAGAAGGCAATGGCAAACCACTTCTGGATCATCTGCCAAGAACGTATATGAACAGGTCCCAGTCCGAGAAAAGGATGGAAGGATCCTGTTCATATGGACCTGTCGTCAGACAGAACACTAAATAAATAAAATAATTTAGGATGTACGAGAAATTACGGATTTAGGGAGCAATGGAATTGAATGAGGCACACTGGTTTCCGGTAACGTTATTTGTGAGGACGTGAATATCGCAAAGAAACATTCGAAAGCTGTATTAAATGTCAGTGATGAATATAGTCTAGATGTTCTTCGGAAGTATGTGAGAATGGACATATTTATGTACGAAATCAAAGTCGTATTGTGGAATTAATTGAGAAGCGCTTGCTACCGTGCGGTTCAGTATCGATTGCCTTCCGGTCTGCTGTCTGCAGACTGGAACAGCCCACAGAACTATGTCAACTTCTTCCGTGCGGACGTGAGTACCAGATTTTCGTAGGAATGTACACATCTTCTTGCACTCGGCATAACAGCCCAGGGGACCCTTAGATTTCTCTTTTCTGCGTTTTGTAAAGAAGTTGCTAGGAACTGTTTGACTCCATTCACAGCGACGTGAAGTCCATGACGTGTTGTTGAAGTACTTTTCTATTGTTATCCGGCGTCAACTTGGCATTCAGGAAGTTTTCTCGGATGCCAGGTTGCCTACGGCTTTACTCGCAGGCAGCTATCTTATTGCTTTTTAAAGCAAATTTCCCGTGAAAGTTGCCTCTAATAGGCGTGGAAGAGACGACGGTCGTCTGGTGTGACGTTGAACGTCGCTCTTCACGCCAGTTGACGTCGTACCTTTTTTTAGATGGACAGAGCGCGCCTTTCACTCTTGGTTTTCAGAAGGGCTCTTCATTGGGCTGCTATCGTGGTAGTTCGTTTCACGTACGTGTGCGGTAACAGATGTCGAAGGGACGTCTTGCTTCTGATTATAATTTATCGACGCATATAAAATTCCGTTTTTAAACGCTTATGAAACTGCCAGTTATAGGCCGATGTCGATGTAAGTTTTCTGTAACACCGTCTTGACTTGTAGTTAGATACTGCCTCCATCTTCGGGGCTGACTTGCCAATTATAATTATATGCATTAATTGAGCTCTTAATACATATAGTTGCACAGTGGTTAATAGGGGAGGCTTGCGGTTGGATTTATCGTTAATGCAGTTAATTAACTTCTCCGTTGTAAATCTTTCCCGTTTCAAAAGCATTGCTGTCTGTGTAGTATGTACACTGACCGCCGCCATATTGCTTCCATGAAGACTAAAGCACTTTAGGATTCAGGGACAAAGGGCCGGAGAAGCCAGCCAGTGTTTGGTGTCCATTATGTGGGACAGCATGACCGGATTTTCTTCGTTATTGGTGGTTGAATAGGGCATAACAAAGGACAGTCGGATAACGCGCGAAGGGTAAGGACGTGGAAGGCTAATATCGAATGTATTGTCACTCATTGTTTCCCTTTATTGTGCCAAAACTGGCTTTTTTTTACGAAGACTTAGTCAACGAATTGTAACAAACGTGTTCCCGCGCCCACGTTCAATCTTGTGCGTGTGTGTTATTTTGTATTCCGTGAAGTGCAGTCAGTCCTAGCACTTCCCAGAGAAGTGCCGAGTGAGTCCTCCAGTGTGCTGGCAGCGTCGTCGGCGATCTCTGTGTTCTCTCCTCGCTTGAACAATGCGGAGGACGTGATTTCGCTTCTTCGAGCTCAGCTTTTATAGTGCGACACATCGATGACGCTGAAATGTGTGTCGACTGCAACGGAGGAGAGAATCCGAGATCTGCGTTGCTATGGAAATTACACTGTGACGTTTCGTAATATGAAGACTTGTGTTTCGCCTAGTGAGGTGCACATATGAGGTTTTCAGGACAGTCAAGATGATGTTCTGGGTTCTGAGGCCGCCGTGTCAACTTTCGTATGAACACGGCGGAAAATGTGTCCACAGTGAGGAATTTCGTCATGCAGACGTGCTCTCCACTAAATATTGAAGAATCACTTCAAGGAGGATAAGATGGGCGGGGACTGCAGCGCGCATGGTAGGATTCAGTGACGGGCTTTTGTGAGCACTGTAATGAAACATCGGATTTCTTAAATGGCATGTGATTTTCTTAACTGAACAGCTGTCATCTTCTGAGGAAAGGCTTGCTTCGTCGATCATACTTCTTCCTTCCTCATAACTATCAAATTATGCCTTCACGATGGAAAGTTTGACGAGTTTCGTGCAAATGGAAGGACCCAATTAAAAAATATATGTAAACGCATACGAAAACGTATAAATTTCTGTAAAGCACCTGTGGTCGCGTAATGCCCATCTACGAGTATGTACTGATTTTCGCACCACACAGAGAGGTCATACTTGACATTTTGGTAATTCTGTTCGCTTTGACTTTAAGAAGAAGGAAATCGAAATGGACGACTTCTTTGGCCATTTGAAGCTCCTTATCCTTGCCCGGGGCACAGTAATTGCAACAAGCTTCTCTGTTCAAAGAAAATACTTCAGCTTAAATAAATATCCTTTTTTTCTGAAAAGAAAATGGCAGTCGCCTGGAGTGAAATGAAAATATTGACTTGCTACTTCACAACAACGACCTCCCCTCCCCTCCCCTTCCTGGGGCTTTATTTGTGATAAGAAAACAAATGATTTTTCTTTCAGCCCAGATCTAGGCCCCGGTGATGAGTGGAGGCACACGTTTTAGCCTGTCAGATTTAACAATGTTATTTCGAGTTGCTTTTGGGAATATTAATGCATTATTCACAATTTTGTGACTAGTGGATTGGGTCAGGTATCTTACCCTCTGACGAAATTTGAGTGTGCAAATGAGCCCATACGACAATCTGATAAGCAGAAGACAGCGATCTCCAGACCCACCGCCGTGAAAACCTCAAATCCTACAAATCTAATAAGACATTTAAGCATATTTCACTTTAATATTATCTTTTCAACTCCAAGTGAGTCAACTTACAGGACGTTTCCCCCCACACGGAGCTGATGTTCGGCCTGCCGCAATGTTAATGAAACTTACAAGTAAAAAATGGAGAAGTCAGAAATCCACGTCATTGTACGTATATAGAGTACGGTTTATCCCGATGGTATTTTCCAGCTGTACGCAGATTTCTTTGCCCTTGGTGGGGTTTGAGGTCCGCTGCCTCCAAGAAGGAATGCAGTGGCGTATTTTTTAATCGCATTCATACGTACTTGCATTTAAAGATGGTTGTCTCCTGGGATTTTACGCCGCGTAGACTGTCAGCTGTTTCGGAGGTGGTCATTGTGGAGGCCTCTGCTGCCAGATTACATTCAAATGAAGCTCCTGTACCTCGTATTGCGTAGGAGGATGAGTGAGAATGCGTATTTAAATGTGTCCTGCTTAACGGCGTTCTTCTGGCATGTGACGCCTAGATGCCAACGTTACGGATAAACTTGCTGTTTATTTTCATACCTGAATATCATCATCATCATCGCAGTGGTTACCTGGTCTCATATATGTTTCAGTTAATTTATAAGCATCTGCTTTTATGGGTATTTGGAACGTTCTCACTTTTGAGTGATTTCGCAAGTAGTAATTTAATTGGTTCTCCGGGGCCCTTCATCTCTATGGTGATACGGGGGGGGGGGGGGGGGGGCGTGTAATGCCACGCTCATGCGAGACCCGCTGGAAAGCATCTGCTGCATTGTTATTGCTAATCAACAAGCTTTATTGTTCTGTATCAATCAATAAAATCCAATTAATCGTTGCCTTCCCTGCAGATAATCCGGCTGCTACAGATGGAGCGAAGTGGGAACGAGCTACCAACAGCATTGGTTTCCATAGCGACTGTGTAAGGGCAGGATCCACTGGGCCCCCCGCCTGCTAACTCCCCTCAGTCAGAAACAGTGTAGTAGCCTTCGGATATTTAGTGTTTCTGCTCTCGAGTTCAGGAGCGGCTGTCAGTGTTGGCAGTGCCGGGTTCGAATCTCTGTTGTGAATAAAGTCTGTAGCTTCTGGATTTACAGATTCTCGAAAAATCTGCGCAATAACTAATTTAAATCCTTCCCCTGTTCCTTTGCTTGCCCCGTTCCGTTCCATACTTTACATTTTATGGAATTGTAGGGCGAAATCTAAAATATGTGTACGAGAAGAAAATCGTGGAATCTCCTTAAAAGCCGCCACCCACCGCTGCGCCGTCAGCCTACATTCTTGGTTTAATTTGAGTTTAGTAATTGGATCATTGGTGAATAATGAAGGAGCCGGCCGGGACATAATTGAAGATACACCGGTTTTTTCCCCTTAGGAGTACCGCGAAGAACCTATCACAACAGCCGGTTTCCGATTCTAGACTCGAATTTGGGACCTTCCGAAGACGAGGCAGGAGTGCACTAACATCACTCTCAGTTGTCCATGATTCTGGGCTTGTTTAATTCTGCTGAAACGTCTGTACTTGATACAGCGTTCTTAAATCTAACGATCAAATTGTCTTGTGTAAGCGAATTCTTATGTTGTGCCTGTCTCGGCGAGGGTGTTGGTTGTTCGTAAATTTGATTATTGTTTTTGGATTTAATAACGATGTCGTACCGAGGAAGACCAAATCTTGAATGCAACAGAATGTCTTGGTTTCTGTCTCTCTGTGTTCCTTGTCACTGTTTGCAACTTAGTGTGTTTCTTAAATCAATAGTTGCCTGCCACTCCGTGCTACTGCACATCAAATTATCGTTCTTTCTACTTCAGGTACAGCAGACTCCAGCGAGATGATGGTCTTTAAAAGCGCATCACACAATCTTACGTTTCACCACAAGCCATTAGTTTCGTATTTCATACGATAATGAGATGGAAAGCGAACATTTACAGACCTTTTAGGTTTTGAAGGCCGTGTGAATTCTGGGTTATGACACCGTTTAGGTGGTGCCGACGTTTCGGTGAAGCATACTTGTACGCTGCATGTATTATGTTCCTCCATCATGGTAGTGTGTGGCCATAAAACAAGATCTTGTTGGTTCGCGATCATTTGCTGTAAAGGGACTTGGGTCGTATGAGATAAGATACTATTTACGAATGTGTTGCCATGGCAATGCTGTAAAGGTATTGTGGGATAATATTTATGACTGTGCCCGCTTACTGACTCGGATTTTCCCGTCATTCTTGACGGGCAATTTACTGGCTACGGTAATAAACTGCACAAGGTTCAATATGCGTGTGTGTGTGTGACATTCCGACGTTAAGGAAAGTTTCTAGCAGAGTGACGGACACGTTTCAAATTCTTCAGTTACATCAGTTCTGGTGGGTGGTCCTTAATGTCGCAGAAGGAAACTCAAAACTGTAGAAATGAATTGTCTGCGTCAGACGCCCGTACGCGCCCTCTGCGACCTTACGATCTTGCAATGATTTGAGAAAGAATTCAGACTGCAATATTAAGTTGTGCTAACATCTGTTGCAGTTGTAACCAAAGAGGATAGTCTGGTCGCAGAAATGTGGAACAGTCCCGAATGAGGAAGGAAGATGCAGAACGGGTCACTGACATGCTTTTTAGATTACGACGATTCATAAACGTTTTATTTTACATTTAAAATTGTCGTTTATAGTTTGTGCTCTATGACAGCCATTGAAACTAAAAATTGATCGTGTATTTTTCTTTTCTATGCTTCAACGGAATAGGAGTGTATAAACAGTAGCAAAATTGTTAGAATTCCGTCATTATAACCGATGATAATGAATCGGTGGAAGGTGTCATGTGTGGGCTAAGTAACCAACTTTGAAACGTACTGTGACGAAAATTAATGTTAGTTGGGCGGGGGAGACGACAGTGTTTATACTTTTCAACCAAATTTGGTTCATCTTTGCAGGAAAATAGTGAGGAGTTACTTCGTGTGCTGAGGCCAGGTGCTCAGTACAGCACAGTAGATAAGAAACTACATACTCTCCTACCAATCATTCTTCGTAGTCCGTCTTAGCTAAAAAGGAAGTATAAATCTTCTTAACTGTGAGTTGCGTAATATCTGCTGTATCTTTTGTCCGTCTTTCGTGCGCGTGGGCTGACAAGCAAAGAGCCGGACACTTTCAAAAACTACGCCTTTATGGTAAGACGGTCATTTTTAAGTTGAGGTTTCAGGTTCTCACGACGACAAGTATTGAGATGAAGATGACAGTCGTGTGGGTTGTTGCGTCGTATACTCTGGCAGGAGTTTGTCGACGTTTCAGAGTCCTTACTTCCTCCATCATCAGGGCGATGAACTTCCAGCAGACTACACTTAAGGCGCAGCAACCCAGAAGACATCCATGACTACCTGGAAGCTCACTTAGCGTGTCTGCAGTACTTCGGTGTGGCCGATCACACCACGTGAGAAATTATAATTAACTAATGATCGGAAGAAAATGGCTGCACGTTTAAAATCGTACCTTGCATTTTCTGAATGTCTGTGGTGTAATTGATCCACTCGAATAAACTGGTATAAAGTAATCGGATTATTTTATGCATTGTAACATCCGATAACGTACCGTAAAATCTTCCTAAGAGAAAGAGTAATCTCCGGAAATAATAACGTTCAGAAAGATGAGCGGATGAAATTTATCTGCGCACCAGATCTCGCCTTACATTACGTTGTCTGTTCCGCCTCAGTTCGAGATGCTTGGGGTCAGAATGAAAACCCAGCGGAATATAAATTGGGCAAAATGCATTTCGCCGTCTGCCATTTACATGGCGTGGCCTGCAGGTCACGTGAACAGGGCTAGGCCACCGGCTCAAAGAAAGTTCTTTTCACTTTGCATGTCTTGAGGAGAAGCAATGACAAAACAGGGGAGTGCGTGCCGAAGGTCGTTCGTGGTGATCACTGAAAGCGACGACTGATTCCTCCTTGGGCGGGCGGGAAACTTGTCTTCTTCTACAGCAGTAACATCTGAGGTTTTCACGGCGGTGAGCATGAAGACGACTGTCTTCTGGGTTGTAGCGCCTCGAGTGTAGTCTGGTCGAAGTTTACTGACGTAGCCCTGTCCGACGGCTACATTATGCCGCACTAACGTAGTCCCCCGCCCGAATGAACTTCCTTTTCGTAGTTAAACGTCTGCGAAGTTGCCAGCCCGTAATGTAGAGCAAAGATATTGTCTGTGGTAGACTGCAGACCGTGGCTAATGCCTTCATTAGCTCGGATGTATCTCCGTCAGCCGTAAGTCTCCCGCGCTTTAGCTCTAGTAATGCCCTGTATCTGGTCTCGTGCTGGTACTGGACACATTTTTATTTCTTGGTGTTTCAAGCACATATATTTCACGCTGCATCCGAACTGCAGACTGCACCAAGGGGGGCGAAGAAGGGATGGCGCTCTTCCAATTGGCACGTCCCATCTCGAAACGGCGACATTGATGGCGCGAAATTTTCGTAGTCAGGTTTCCTTTCAAAATGTCGAGATGTGTTTTCAAACCTCGTTAGCCTTTAAACTTGGCAAAAGAGAAGTACGGTAATGACCCTTTTCTCAAGTAACCTGCTTTGGGAAGTCGCTTAAAAGTTGGCTCCACTCTTCGTGTGATATTTGAGGTTCTTACTGTGTTGAGGATGACGTGTTGTTCCTGGGTTGTTATAGGTATACCACCGTTTCGGAGAACGATACCCTCTCCATCTTCAGGGCTTCAGTTTATATTCAAAATGTTCGTAATCACCACGATTCTACGTGGTCATAACGTTCCACTCTGAGTGCCCGAAACACACAGACTTTTATCTGCTTCGTGTTCATAAAGCCAGCCTCATATGCAAGTCATTAGTCTCACACTGGACAGAACGTGGCTTACGGTACGCCTCCATCAGAGTTGCTTCTTGTAAGCCATACCTAGAACGATCCTGTGTCTGGATTTCCCACGAGACGCGAGTGGCCATGTCTGGTAGGAACTTGCGGTGAGAAATGGTAGGATATTAGACAGAAGACGTACAAGTCACATGGGAGGAGGAAGACAGCAACGGACAGATATAAGACAGTCGCCCGTAGATTTCAGTGTATGAAGCACGGGTCGGCTTCAGCTCTGGTGTCCTTAAATTAAGAGAATGTGTCTTTCTCAAAGCACGTGATGCTCCCACTGGCATTCATTGCCGTGGTACTTCTTCTGTAATCAGGTTTTCGAATCACTTGTAGTCGGCGCGATGCGTTGGACACCATGACGAAACCGAAATTGTAGGAGCATTGTCTGTTTCGTACCAACTTCTAGACGGTACGCAGTGTCAGCTGACAGCGTTTCAGGGCTAGATCTCTGGATCGCGAATGATTTGCTGAAGTAGTGGGAAATGCTCTGATAGCGCAGGATTTTGTAGCCGAATGGAGGCAGGCTCCCAACTGTAAGACTGCCATCATCAGGGAAGGTGCGCGTTGGAAATTTACCGACGTTTCAGAGGAGTTTGCTGGTTCCGTCGTCTTGTGAAACGTCGGTAAACTTCTGCCAGACTGTACCGCGGAGCACTCGAGAAGATGGCCAACTTTATACTCGTCGCCGTGAGAACCTTAAATATGGCCTAGAATTGACTCTGATCCCTTGAACTTAGAATGATTTTATCATGTGGCTCACTGCTCTGCTTGAAGACGAATCTCGTCTAAATAATATTAAGAGATTAATTCCGTACCGAAAAGAAAGCACAACATTTCGCCATAAAGACAAACTGGCCGATGCTGTTTATTCTAAGAATCATCTATGATCGCCCCTGATGATGGGGACAGCAAATACCTCTGAAACGTCGAAAATTTCTGCTAGACTGCACGGCAGGTATCTTAATATTCTTAAGAGATTCCGTGCTTACAAAATCCCTTTGTTTATTTCGCGACGTCCTGTTTTTGTGGTGATGAGTTGTTACTCTCCGCCCTGCCACCAGGATGGAAGACCACCCCGTGTCGGCTGTTCGCGAGTGCTTAACGAACCCATTACTCTGCCCGAAATTTGAGGAGGTTCATTGCCGAGGTGACCCGGGGACCCATTTGATGTTGTCCATGTTCAGAAGCTTCTGTAGGAATAATGTGGCATTATCAGGTGACGTGTTAATACACTGTCAGAACCTCACGTCGTGGACTGTGATGCGCCGTAGGTACAGCAGGACGAGTGAATGTGTAGTGTAAAGCCTAGTTTGCTGTTGCTGGCTACTAAGTCTGTTTAATTTGCCCAGCCGACGTGCAGAAAATGAGATTTGCTCTGAGCCCAATGGAAGCGAAAGGACACACGACCCGTGTTTTTAATATGATTAAACTGTTCTCTTAAGCTTAGTGTCTGATGCTTATGACAAGTGCCAACTGACAGAACGAAATCAGATTTGCGCACGTGGCAGACAGAGGATGCTCTCGGATATGTCTTTGGGAGGGGCCGTGTTGCTTCTCGCAAAGGAATCGACCGCACGGCGACGCGTTTGTACATCGTCCCGGTAACGGAAATGAATCAAGGTTTAATAGATTACTCAAGGTGTTCATTTGTTTCGAATTTGGTTTTTAGATCAGATTAAGAACTGAAGAAAATTACTGTGTTCGAAATTCACGTTAAGACTTATTCTTATCGTTCATATGACAGTAAACTGAAACATCTTTCTTCTCTTACAAATAAGTAGGTTACTTGTAAATATTATTATTATTGCTGCTAATGCCATTGTAATTGGTATGATATATTCTTGTTGGTCATCATATGCTCTCTAATGGGCGATGATTGCCCTGATGATGGAGTCAGAGGCATTGAGAATCGGACGAAACCCGTGAATACAAAATGAACAGTTGTTGATCGATGAAGCATTTTGTACGCGCAGTTGTCAATTGACTTTAAATAGTAATTTTTATTTTCTCTTCTTTACAGGTGAGTGCAAATTCCAGTCCAGCCATTCGTCATCCAGATAAGTCGAGTTTGTAATTCGTTACTTATTCCCCCCACTTTCGATGTCATTACTTCCAATGTAATTTCAAGAACACTTCAGAAGCAATGTGTTTCGAGAACTTTGACCTGGTCTGTACTCATTTGCTTTCTTTGTCAGTACAGTCCCTCACATCTGCTGCTGCTGATTTTGACATATGCTACGTCTTTATTACTGTTATTACGTCTGAAATAAAGGGTTTGTGAAGTGTTGGGTGTGTTACAGAAGTGGCCTAGTCGACTGTCAGTCATGTCTGACTTGACGCTAAACACTGGGTATTCGTAGGTCGCAAATGCAAGGTTTTCAACCGTAGTGTGTGATAAGCCATCCGGGCATCCCGTACAGCCTGAGAGTGAAGCCACTCACTGACCGTGTTTTGTTCTCGTAAGTCTAATTTAATGTGTATCTCTGACAGAATTGTGTTAAAGAGACTTTGTTTCTCATTTAGGAGCTGCCCGGAGACGGGCTGTCGTAACCGAGATTTTCCGCGTTACATTATTTGGTAGTGACCGTTTATTAACACCATTTCCATACGTTTTCACTTATAATGATCTGTGAATTATTTTCATCGACAAAGTATTTCTCTTTTAAATTCTGTTAATAGTTATATTTTATACTTAGTAATTACAGTGAAATTCTCTGGACTGCTGGTAGTTATTAAAGTATCTCGGATCTAATTTCTTGAGGTGTTTTGAAAAATCATCTGAAACGTGCCCCCCCCCCCCCCCCCCCCGCATTTCAGGTATGCTCTTATCGTGAATATTCGTGCTTCCTACGAAATACTATACAAATACAGAAAAATAATGTAAAAGTGTGTCCGTATTGTGACGGAGATTGCTAGGAACGTGGAACGTGACTGGAGGTCCTCGTCTCTCACTGCATTACCGTACGTGGAGTTACCAAATGCATCATTCATGCACTTTACCCCACTGCATGTTATTCCACAGACAAATCGATTGTTATTAAAATATTCAGTGTTTGTAAGCGACTGGATAACGTCGCTCGCGTCCATGGCGGTGGCGGCAACATCAGTTTTAATGTGGAGCCCATTACTGTTGAGACTACGAACTAGAACACGTCTTAAATTCGTCCTATTAGTCGATTTAAGCAGCCTCAAAAGAACAGAGCCCTTCCCTTCTAGCAGTGGAGCATGGGAAATGCAGACGTTTCTCGTTGAATTATTAATAGTCCCAATAAAGATTAGTTTTTTGTCTGCAAAGAACATTTTATTGCCGGAACAACACAGTCGTGCTGCGGAGTATGCACGTCGAGGTTCGATTCCCGGCAAGAACGTATTTTTCTTCTCAGTTGCATCGTCCAGACCTTTTCGGGGGCCCTACCCGACCTCCTGTCCATTGCGTACCAACTTCGTTTCCTCGGGGGCGAAGTGGCCGGGGTGTGAAGCCGAGGTTAAGAACGCGTGGAGCTATACCTCCGCTTTGCCATTCCTCGGCATGGCGTGATGCTTAGTTAAGTCCCACGGACATCTCTAATTTTACCTCAGCTTTTACTCAGACGAAATGGCTCTGAATACACAACCATTTTTCCTCTCTTTTATCATGACAAGTTCCACCTGCTTTAATACTCGTTTCGGAGGAACTTTTGGACACTGTCATCAGCGATGGGTATCTCAGACCAAAACCTTCACGGCCCAATATTAACCACTTGGTGTTATAATGGAGACGTACTGCGGCTGAATTTGTTCATCGTGAATATAATCTTGCGCTACAGAGCAATTTTCCGAATTACACTTAATCTTCCAGGTTCTGTCCAAAGCTGGGGCAGATTTGAAATTGCTACACTTAATTTGACGCAGTCCTTAAATTTCCGTATTTCGGTGTGATTTCTTAACCCACACAACTAATTGAGTTTTCCATTGGCATAGAACTGTATCAGCCATAAAGCCCTTGTCCTTTTCTGATCGAATCTTCCAAATTAATGCTTGTTGTCAGTGTAGTGGGAGTTTGAATGTTTCAGCCGAGATAGTAACTTTGCAGTTGAAGTGAATTACTTTACAAAGTTCCCTTCTTCCTGTAGTACAGTTGTAAGACGTACCTGATACGAAATTGCCTCTTTACATTAACCTCCCTCTTCTAGCGTGGAGCTGTGCATTACATCAGTAAGCTGCCTTCTTCGTTCGAGACTCGAGTTCCTTTAATAGCTTACTCACTGAGATAGAAAAAGAAAGAATGGCACGAAAATGCTTCTAAACGAGCCGGAGAGGGTGGGAGGAATATGCCAATTATCTTCATCCGACTCGTAACCCCATTCTCGTTCGTTCTTGCACTCCGTTTTCTCAAGAACCCCTTCACGTCAAACCACCACCTTTCCGTTCCGACGGGACATCCATGCTTCACTAGGATTCTAAAAGGATTTGCTTCAAGACATCGTTTATCATTGTGCCACTTAAGCTAAGGAGACGCTAATTTACGGGTCGTCTAAACGAAGCCTTCTTCCGTCGGCCGCCGTCCTTGGCGTCGAACTGTTACAAGGACCGACAAATGTTCCAGCGTCTCTACAAGGAGACGGTAGGTCCAAAGCCTCGTCCCGGCAGGGATGTAACATCTTTTTTTTTTTCGTAGGGTGTTGATTCACTTGCCTCTCGTTGGAAAACCTGAAGGAAGAGACCTCTTGTTAGACCTAGGCACAGATGGGACTATAATATTAAAATGGATGTTAGGGAATTGGGGTTGGAGGGTGTGGATCAGATTCACCTGGCTCCAGATAGGGCTGGCGGCTGGCTCTTGTGAACAAGGTGGTGACCCTTCGAGTTCCATAAAAGATGGGGATTTTCTTGGTTAACTTTTCTCGTCTGCGCGTGAGCCTGACTTAAGTAAATTAGACTTTACGTGTGAGGTAATTAGTTCACTTAGTATTTTATAATGTACGTATGTTTGTGCATTTTCCGGTACCCTTGGCTTGATGTATGGACTTTCGATAGGACTCCTTAGACGAGGGATCGGCCCGTCGCAAGGCCTCTACCTCGTATTTACAGGACAGCACAACACAGAAATACATCCATGGCTTGAGTGGGATTCGAACCCACGGTCCCCGCGACCAAGCGGCCACTACGGACCCCTTGTATTGAAGGAATGTATGTAAATATTAAATGACGATTTGAATCCAAATATGGAAACGCTACTTGGGATAAAGTGGATGTTCTTGTGATTTATGTATCAGGCGTTTAAACCTTTAGGGCTGATGTTTGTGGTACAGATGTCTGGTTCCAATGGACAAGTTTGCTATCATGTACCTCACGTGGTAATAGTAGTGTTGAAGCGTAGAAGGAACTTTATTTTAACTCCCGATGAAAGATGAGTGACTGTCTTATCGTCCGTCGTCGTCGTCTGCTTTGTTTGTAACATCACAGAGGTCTTTTACTTTGCAAGAAGTAAGAGCCTTGTTTTGCACCCACGATTCGTGTAAGGTTTCCATGAATAATGCATTATTTATATTACAGTAATGCAGACAAAGCTTGTCTTTTAATTTTTGCATACTGAGGGGTTCCTCTGTAACTGATACCCGGAGGAAAAGTGCCCGGAAAAAAACGCTGCTCGGTTTCTAAGGATGTCTCTCGAGCTGTTAATAAGAAGAGGTTTCGCTGGGTGTTGTTGGTTCCTTCGTCGCTGAGCCGTGCAAGATGTGTTTGCACAGATTGCTCTCCTTGTCTAGTTTATGTTCAATCTGTGCATGTGTACATTTGCAGTGTCTCACATGCTGCATTGCTTTGTACAATGACTGCTTTTGAAACAGCATTACGAAAGTAAAGAGATTTGTGAGTTCGAAATAAATCCCCTTGCCTCAGTCCCTACACGTCTGTTCAGCTGGTGGGAACTGGGAAGGAACGCATTGTCCGCTCCCTCCACAAGCATCGACTGTGTTTTGTTCATTGGCGTCTGTGCCTTGCGACAGGTTGTCCGGGACTCCCATCTACGCGTAGGTCTTCCTCGTGTTCTCTTTCCTTCTAGTATTCTCGACAATAATGTTTGTTTTCATCTCTCAAATCTGTGCCCAGACGTCTTAAGGATAAAACAAAACTGAAATTTGAAACGAACGGGGGGGGGGGGGGTGCCCCGTTGGCAGACCATATGCAATCTATCTAATGGTTTGTGGGGGTGGGGGGGGGGGGGCATGCGCCAGCGAATGCATGCTTAATGAACACGCTACATTAAGCAAACTAAAATGGCGCTCGCTTGGCTAAACATCTGTAACGACTGTTAGAATTCATGGGACTTTGTAGGACGTCCAAATCAGCGAGTTGCAAGGCTTGTGGCGCCAATAGATAGATGCAAGTGTCACGTGTACGTTGTCTGAAGGCAGGCCGAGTTCTGCGTGTTTCTGGGATGGTTACTGAAATCTTCAAAGTGAGTCTGGACCGGACACTCTCAAGTGAGGTCACCACCTGTTTTCATGTACACATTTTTAAAAAGGGCACACAATCAATTACTGTGAATCAAATACCGAGAAATATCACGCTCCTCGGAGGGTAAGCTTCGTACATAACCGAAATCACTGGGGACCGTCCACCAGAGGCGCCATAATTCATTCTGTGAAATTATTGGGAACAGTAAGTCCGTTTTGAATTGTCTTGCGTCTGAGCAAAATGCGCGAAAGAAGGGTTTGTGTATCCGCCACTGATGCTCTCCCTCAGTAGACGGCTTTGTTCCTTGTCATCCAATTATATAATATCCTCCGCCATCGCCTATTACTTTCAATCTGTGTTTCTAATGGGGTCCAGTGCTGGAGGAACAGTTGCTTGTCAGCATTAATAACTCTATTTGCATTTTAAACAGTTGAGTCACATCAGTGCACAGGGAGTCAGTCACCCACCCTGCTCGCCCCAACATCCAGTGGGCGGTGGGCGGTGGGCGAGTGCATTGTGCACTTTGCGTCAGCCTCTCACCGGCTCCTCATTTGTACGTCTCTCTTAAAATGAAACGCGCTAAACTTCTGATCAGCGGTCATTTGTACGGTTTCTGAGTGTGACGGTGGTGAATGACACTGTTTCAACTGTAGAAGTTATTTAGCGGCGTTGAACCTCTGTCCACCTTTACCTGTCTTCGTAAATGTTCAAAGAGGAGGACAGGCTAGCAGAGCGAAACTGAGTGCGATCCACAGTTTTCGTGGCGTACTAAATCCTTTCTGGAGGTCAGCCTTGTCAGTGTTGAATTGAAGAAACCGTTTCGGAAGTTAGATCTGCCTCCGTCTTCAGGGTCCGTGATGATGGAGTCAGGGCGTCGGATTCTTATGTATCATTGCCACGGTTGATCGTCGGAGTGCAGTGGCGTAGCTGCAGTAAAAAACACAGCTGGAAGTGTAAGGAGCGGAGTTGTAGCCGGAAAGAACGGTTTGCGCGCAAACTCTGTCATCTATAATTTCCGATACTTGAAAGAGATCTGAAATTGGGCACTTCGACGCCGGCGCTGCGTTCATAAATTCGGATTTCACTGCCTGAACCTGTTACAAATCGGTATCCGTTTTATCCAAGGCTGCAAGTCATTAAGGAATTCAGTGGAATAAATCCAGTTCGGAGTTCTTTGTGTTTTACGTCGCTCCTCGTTAGTTCGTCTGGCTTCCCCCCCAATTCATGCGTCGGGTTCCTGATCTCATGTCGTTCCTGTCCTCGCGTGCGATAATGAAATGAAAAATAGAAAGTATTTTGTGCAGCTTTGTAATTACGCTGTGAGGGGAGGCGTTGTACTTAATGGCTTCGCTGCTGATATACGCCCTGAAGAAGGAGGGGGCTGTGTGTTTGCTTACGATGGACTCGCTCTGTACTGCTAAGGGGTCACTACTTCGCTTTCAATGAATCCTCGAGTTGCAAATTCTGCAAAGTGTTCAGTGTTCGAAATTGAGTCCGCTACGTTTCGGAAGCCGGCTGTACTACATTCACATGTAAAAAAATGGTATTCTTTTGGGTCCAATTCCAGTAATTCCTTAGTGGTAGTCGAACAAGTCCTTGTTTTTACGCTTTGGAACTAAAGTATAGTCTGATGAACCGCGCTAGCAGTTGAAATGGCATATTTACGACTGAATGAAGTTCATTTCGAACGCTCATTAACTTTATTAAACCGCGAACAGATTTGAAGATGGCTGTCTTCTGCGGACATTATGCCATGTGGTGTGGTAGACGTTTACTGACGTTTCAGAGGTACTTGCTGCCTCCTTCAGTACATGTCTCAAGATGCCGGTCTCTTATATTGGTTCGTGACAAAGATAGTTACTTAAACGTGTGGTAAGGAAGGCTAGTGTTGTGTTGCCTTTCTTGTGGCCTGCAATTCCCCTAGATCGAAACAAGTCCCATTCGTAGCCGCTTAAGAGTCGTAAGACTTTCCTTCAATTAAGTGGTTGTTAGTGGGTGGGGAAATGATTAGCGCCAGAGACGTATTCGCTACGGCAGAGTAACTAAGTAACGGCTAATTGAGAGCTAGGAGAGGCGGGTGACTTGATACTTGCAAATGTCACGGAAGCCGAGCGTCGTTAAAAGTATCGAATTTCTGAACAGAAGTGCTGCACGCTGTAGCTTGTTTCGGAATTATTATATCAGGTGTAGAGTTTCCATTTCATTCAACTTATGTCTCGAGAAACTTGTTCCATATCCAGATGATAAACACACCATTAAAAAAAATTCCCCTTGCCAAGATCGTATTACAGTTGCTCAGAGCATTAATTATCCTTCGTGCCCTACATGAAATGACGGTACGTTTTGAAAATTAGTTATTGGGGCTAAGTATTTTCCTGTTTGCCCGCACGAATAAAATGTTGGTTGATAAGTTATGACGCCCGGACTTTTGGTGTCGCCCCTCTTTGTATTGGGGATTTAAAATCGTCGATGTAAAGACCCGAAAGAGGTGCCGTGTGTGCGCTCTTTAACTTTTCTTGTTTCTCCCAAAATCAGAAGCCCCTCGCTGATTAAGGTTAAAATGAACAAAATATCGATGTTATTTTGTAACTAATCTTACATACATTAAAATGCAAGGTTACAGCGTTATGTTCTGCTAGAATTAAAAATTCATTAAAAAAGTTTCTTTTTCACATAAGAAAACGTAAACAGAATGTCAAATTACTTTAATTCAGCCCCAGGTGCACCATCTAACTTCATAGAGGGTTTTCTTGACAAACTAATAGTAGCTAAGCCACTCGAGAACTTTGCTGGCCGTGTGGAACAGCTGTAAGGCCAACAGAACTCTGATTCATTACATTTCTTCTTAGTTTCTCGGTATATAACAGCACTATATCAACTGAGTAGACCTCTGTCAAAACGTTTAACGAGAAAAGGCTGGGTGGTTAAGATTCGTGAGTTTTAAAAAAATCTTTTGCCCTTTTAATGTAATATTTATGAACTATGCGTCAGTATAGTAAGAAAATCCACGGAAAATCTAAGAGTAGCAAATATCCCGACCGAGATTGGATCCGGAGACATAGATAAGCAATTCGCTTAATGCCACATGAGTAATCTTCGGTAGTACTTAGCAGGAACATGGGCTTATTTCCATTTGCATAAAGTACTGTTAAGCACTGCGAGGTCCTGGCCGGTTCTTTGCTTTCCTCGTGGGTCCCGGCGTCCAGTGCTTGAAAATACACGCAAGTGGACCAAAGATACGAGCCCTGTGACAGCTTGATTTTGATGGCGTCGGCGTCGGGCAGACTCGTAGGCAGATGCCTCTGTGACAAGTTTGACTGCAGGTGGAATATTAATTCCATCCCGTCAGGTACCTGGAATTATCAGTCGTGGTTTTGCAGGGGGGAAAAAAGATACGTACGCCTGCAAAAATGTGTCTAAATTTTGTGTGACAGCGCCCCGAATCAGACTTGAGATTGCTCCGTATTCCTGCCTGCGAATATGGTCATGGCTCTTGTGGTTTCCCCTCCTTTGTGAGGCATTAAAATTAATTCCCCGATCCCCATTAAAACACGAAATGTAACTTGAATTGAAAAGCGCTTTTCAGAACGCCGCCCTCCCCCTAATCCTCCTATCTTCCATTGGGCATTTGTTTATAAACAAGCGACGTGTCCTGTTCCGTCGTGGAATTCAAAACTGTCATGAAGGGGTTAGCATTTGAGTAATGACTGGCCTGCGTTTCCGTTCCTCATGAAAACGTGGGTCTTATTCGTGGGGTGGCTCCAAATCCCACCGTGTGGATGGACACCCCCCCCCCCCTCATCCCGGTCACTAAGGCAGGGGCATTAGTGGTAGAGTAAACTGAGTTGCCAGACTGTACTCACGCCGGATGTTATGACCGCTTTGTTATGCACTGCAAAAGTATTTTGTTCACTGGAATCGTTTGTTTCCGCGTTTTGAAGAATTGTGCTCAGCCCACGGAAGTGAGGTAACCGCGTTAATTTTGCTGGGTTAGCTGCGCTGGAACTCAAAAGTAAAGTAATTTGTGAACGCGGACAGCCTTGTACGAAATCTACACCCGGGTAGCCAATCCAAAGCAAGCAGATTAGCTCAGGAGCGCATACAACCCCAAAAGACCACAACCTCCAGTCTAATTTATAGGCGTCCCATGTTACAATATTAGTGTAAATTATCAGCGATTGAGTGGTATTTTTCGGTACAGTGTGTCAAAATTTCGTCGAGTCTTTTGGAAATTAATACCTGGTTTTGTGTGTACCATCCACCCAAGTTTCTGCTACATAATTCACACTCAGTTTTCCTAATTTAAATATCCTGTGTTTGGTTCAAATGTACAGAATAATTCTTTTGTGTACTTTTAAACTTTTACGTGAATATTTGTATGCGCTAAACGTGTACCACATGAACTGTAAGTTGTTGTTTTTTTATTTTATTTTTAATACGACAGTGCTGAATTTGGCGTTCGCTATTGTCACAACTAGTGGTTCTCGTTTAGTATAGCCTTCCGTTGCGAATATGTCGATATTGTATTATTCAGACAATGCGTCGTCGTTTGTTTGCCGTGAATGCAGTCCGAAATCATTAATTGGAATCGAGCGCGTCCGTGTGTCTCCCCGTATTAGCAGTGCGGCGGGGCTCGTATTCATGGTCCCTGAAATGTGACCTTTGGGCCCCCATTGTAATCTGCACTGAGCACTGCTTTATAATAGTAGAACACACGGAAGCGGCTCGCTAGTTGTATTAATGTAATCCGTAATGAAGGTAAATAGTTACATTTTAATGTATGTGTCGGAACTGAATTTTAACAGTGGCTGACTGTACCTCAGATACTTCAGCATACAACTAAAACCTGGTACGTACAAGCCTGTATGTTTTCGGAATTAAACTGCCGATAAATTTGACAGGTATCTTGCCGAACGTTGTGGTCGAAATAACACTCCAACTTTCTCTTTGGAAGATTCCGGGTTCATCCTCAAGACCGGCTGTTCTTCCAGTTTTTACCATAGATTTAATTCATCTTTGCGGATAAATGGTTGGATAGTGCCTTAAAATGGGCCACGAACATCGTTTCCATACACGCATTACCCTACCATCGAAACCGCATAACCGTTGCAGTTGACAAAGCGTCTTTACAAAAATGAATGATCGCTCTTTTGGAGAAGAATAGAATATTTCTCTTCGGTGCCCTGGAATGTATCACGTCGGTTGCGGATTCCTCGAGGACATTTGGACCCACGTAGAAATAGATCTGGATTGTAGACAAGAAGAAATTGTGATTTGAGTAAGCATAATCGGGTGTGACGTGTTACAGCAGCGCAGTGTAGGCCGGATGCTGTGTGAAGCTTGTCAGATAGCCACGGTGACATCGTCTGTGCCGTGGCAGACACACGTTTCCAGCAGCTGTACTGTAATTACGGCCGACAGATCTGCCTTGTCACTGAAAAATGACGTTCGTGTTTGCTGCGTGAACCAAACTATTCATGCATCGTTAAAGGTTTTAATAGTTAATAGCTGAATGAAAGTGGATGTCTGGTGGAGCATGATGTCAAGTGGCTTCAAGGTGAGATTGTGGATGTCTTCCGATCACACTTTTTTGTAGCTCCTACAAGCCACAGGTTGTATTGAAATAAGCGACAACTGTTTATACGGGACGTTTCAGTTGAGATAACTTTCATACCGGGATGGACCTGATTCTGATCTCATTTCTCTTCGGAAATACGTGTCTGTTGTTGGCTTACCAAATGATAACCGTGCAGTCAAAATTATATTTCTCTGCTCTCAAGAGTGACATCGTAGAACACGTGGTATGAGCCGACCGCGTCTCTCATCTTCTGAAGCTCCTGCAGTGAGATTTATCTTTTTCCACACATACTAACCAGGTAGCTCCGAGATTTCTGACATGTTAAACAGGACGTATAGTTTGATCCTGTGGCATTAAGCAACTACATGGAACAAAGCCTGTCTTGAGGACCTAATATGAATGAGTCATGAAATTCACCGGCTTTTATGGAACTCGAAGACCCAGTACCATGTTGACAAGACCATCACCGGTCTTAGTCCTGAGCCAGATGAATCCTGTCCATGCCCTCCCATCTACGTCTAGGTCTTTTAAGTGATATCCTCCATGCAGTTCTCATCTCTCCCATGCGTGTCACATGCGGGCCCTTGTTAACCCTCTGAAGCCAAAACTCGTCCAAATTCTATGTAAGGATTCGGTCCGTACCGCGAAGAAAACACTTCACCATTACAAAGATCAACTGGTTACAGCGAGAATCGGACGAAAGCGACGGATGCAAAACGCAGGGCGGTGCATATTCTTACCACTAGGCCTTCAAGAGCCACTTTTGTGACGTCATTACAAAGAGCAACACCGCAGACTCGCTCGGTGCTGCAGAGGAACTGTCTGCGCGCCCTTGTCAGGGTCAAAATGTTTCGTGCTACTCTTGACTTCGTTTGCGTTTTCCCAAGTGTCTGCAAGCGTTGATGTAGTTCGGAAATCGTTATCCTTGGCGCGGTAGGTGCATCGCCGAAGGGTATGCGACTCTTCAGCAGTTTGCCTAGTTTCAAGGGGTTAATTAAGTCCTGATACGAAACTCTCTGCAGTGGATACTGAACGTGGTGGTGGCATTTTGCAACGGTGAAATCAAATTAAGAAAATAACTTCCAAGCACTACAGTCATTTTAAAATGGCAGTGCAGTCCAAGTGTCTTAAAAATCAGTCTCAGAAGCGACGGTGTCTCGTCTTAAAATGGATGACTGACGTAAGACTGTTTCAAGGGCTGGAATATCTTTTGCCTGATAAGTAAATGTTGGTAGCTTGGTTAGTCGATGACTCTTTACTGTTATGGAGAGTTTTGGCGTTGCGGATAATATTTTTGAATGTGCATTTAACAGATTTCGCGTGAGGCATTATTATATATTTTACATGAGCGTCTTTCGAATGATGTACGATGTTCCTAGAATGACGATTTTTCGAAGTTCCCTGATGTGTTCGCCCGGGATGTTGGCCCAATTGGCAGTTGCTCTTATAATTATTGGAGTACTTTTGCTTTACTTATTATTATCGTTATAAATCGCCATTTTTAAAGGAGCGACCAGCAGAAAAATATAACATTCAGACGACGCATTTGTGCATATGTACGGGTATTTGGCCCTGGAAACGAACCAGTGACTCCGTTGCGTGGAGACTCTCTTAGTGGCACGTGAAGTAGGTCATTTTATAGACGCAAACCTAATTCTCATGACTCGAAAAATACAACGTCCATTTTAATTAGCCATCTACTGAACAAACAAAGAACAAAGTAATTTAATCAGTTTTAAAATTGCGTTAAACAGGCAGCCCCTGAAACCTGGATCCGTATCACTTCAGGCTGTCTGGCTACAGAACTCGACTTCATCAACTGTTATTGAATTATGCACACGGAATCGTTAAAAAGTGGAGGCGTTAAAGAGACAAAAATTTTGAGATTTTCTTGTGACTTGGCGAAGTTCTTACATTTTTACTGCTAGTAACTAGCGTAATACACTCATATAGTGACGTTTCATATTCACAAAGTAATTAGACTTTCAGAACACACGGCGCTGTTGAAATGGCCTGCATTCGGAAACACTTGAACTTCCGTTTTCAGGTTGGATTGCAAAACCGGAGTCTGTTGAGCCGAGTCATCGATGTATACGAAGTAACCTTGAAAGCCGTGGTTTTTCCCTCGTACCTGAGGACGAACCTAGAACCACCAACTTCCGAAACGTTGCCCCGATCAGCGAACACAATCTGGATACAGGCCAACAGAATAACCGTACGCTTTGCGCCCTTCCTTTGTCAGAAACTAATTCATCTCGCCAACCTTATCCATCAAGTTTTGTCGTTCCTCGGTCACGTGTCTCGTTTGTCCGTCGACTCAGCCAAGTCATGGCCGCGCTGCCTCCGAGGTAACCCGCGTTCATCTCTCGGTAATGCACGATGAGCCTACGCCGAGCATTCAGCTGGAAATGTGTCACGCGGTTTTGCAGGAGAGCCAGAATCTCCGATCTGGGGGGGGGGGGGGGTGTTTGATCCGCCCTTTCCTGTGGTAATATTAAGGCAATTAAATCCATCTGCCATTTTCAGCCGTTCCCCTTTGAGGTGAGAGGAAGTTGGATTGAACATTTCTCGAACACAGATCGGGACGTCACCGAAATTTTATACACGTGCATTTCTATTTGGGCCCACTGGACTGCCAATGAATATGCAGAAGAACCCTGTCCAAAAAGCCCTTTGCTTCTTATTCTGATAATTTCGGGGTGCTTAGGACAAGATTTCGACAGAGATGAGGTGACAGGAGGACTTCATAATTAGGAACTCCACAAATTGCAACCTTCACCAAATGTTAGCTTGAACAAACCAAGGAGAATGAGTTTGGAGCGCTGTGTGGACAAGACAAATACCTGCAAAATTTTTGTTTGGAAGCCTGAAGGGCCGAGACCTGTGTGTACATGGGAGGATAATATTAAATGTCATCGTAAGAGAATAGGGTGGGAGGGTGTGGCTTGAATTCGTTTGACTTAGGGGCCAGTGGCGGACTGTTGCAAGCACGGTCGTGAAGCCGCGTGATCCACAGGTTGCTGTCAGATTATTTTCTGGTTGAGCGACGATTGCGATCTGCCACATGGAGATAGTTGGTGCGTCGTCGTTAAATAAGCTACGCATGAGCTTCTGGAGGCAGATTTGTGTTCTAGAAGAGCGATGTCTCGTTTACACGTAGAATAATTTGTCTGCGAAACCAAAGGGCCGAACCTTTCCCTTCGTCTTGGTCCCATTAACACTTAACTGCGGCCCAACAGCTCAAATTAATCTCGTGGTGTAAAAGATCGTATCGCCTTGCAATCAGAATGTGTCCACATGTCGACGACTTGGTCGATTTTCCATGCCGTTCGTTTGACCAAGCAGCGAACTGCTTCAACTAGTTTTCGCTGGCCGTCCGGCCAGACCAAGCAGACAGACAGACAGACAGATGTAAAGATGGACGGACGAAGAGAGAGAGAGAGGGGGGGAGGGGGCTACTCTGTCTCGTATCCTAGTCACGTCCTGCGTTCCAGTGGGGGCGATTCCTCCCAACACCGCCGTGAAACGATTTAGTGCTCTTAATTATACAGTAAAACGGTCGGCTGTGTATTCTCTCGTCTCAGGCTGAAGAACTTCGGACCCCTGAGGTGTTAAGATTCGGCCAGCAAACCCTGACTCTGTAGTTTAGGGTTGGGGGCTCACGTACTACTAAACGTAACGTAACACGCTCAGCAGTTAGAATAAGTTACTCACACATGAGAGGCATTACAGAGTAGTCGGATACGATAAGTATTGTCAGAAAAGAGAAAGATTGCGTATTAAGAGACGGCAACTACAACAGTTTTAAATTATGACCAAAGAGTAGCGGCGGTGGTAATAATTTGGTTTTGAAGCCAACGCAGCTTGGTACACAGATGTCACGAGACTTGACAGCGTTATGACATTCCATCGGCCACGGATTTGAATCCGGAACGGTGAACCATCTTCTGGAGCAACTGATCACTAGACAAGTAGGAAAATGAACGTGGAACTTTCCACTGATTGCTTTCTGATACGAGGGAATCTGCCGAGTTTTAAGGTTGGACAGACACCCGAGATTCCGAACAAAAACTGAGCTCTCTCAGTTAGGCCATAGAATAATTTCTCTCCTTCTGTTCGTTTGTCAATGATAGTTCCCTCTTCTCCCAAGCGCCACAAATGGAGGCGTTTAGTGATTTACAGTAAAATAGCCACGAACTGATGGTTCCGAGATTCGTGTTCTGACTGCTTTAACCTGTGGCAGAAATCGATTCTGTGGGAGATTAGGGGCGAGGCCAGAGTTGGTGCATAAGAGAGGAATCGAACCCGGATTGCAGAGACCGTAGCCAGTCATTTACTGACTGTTATTAAAACGAATGATTGAATTAAATTACTGATTACGGACGTAAAATGTACTTAATGCCTGTTCCTTTCTTACCTGTTACAACGCTGATTTGTGTCGTGTGGCAAATGACATGCTTTGCTTTGATTCAGTCTTTTGTTTCTTGTATGCATGTGTTTTGCTTCCTTTGTGATCGGCCGGGGGGCTCTTAAATCAGCACGCGAACAGATACAGATCTGAACTGGATTAGTCGGATATATTGACACAGTTTTGAGGTATCTTCATGATTTCTACCCACGTCTTTCATTAGTATTAACGCAATAAGTTAAGAAAACTGGGTGGCTTTGTAAGAACAGTGTTATCGCTGGACAAATTATGTAAGAGACATTTAGTGTACTTGTACAAGCAAGTAGAATGATGAATTGATGGGAAGGTTATCTCAGCTTGCCTCTAAATATTAACGGAACCGGTTAATTCAGACACAGACAGCTGTCTGCAGAGAATTATACTGGTAGGGCCAAGTCGTATTTAAGATTTAGAAAAGCTAATTGGTCTGCATCTTGAATCGAACAACTTTATCTTGTTGTCCCCACGACCTGAAAATCGTGTAACTCTAGCATTACGACTTACAGCTTCATAAACTAGAGGATTGTAGAAAGAATGTGACAAGTTTCTTTTCATATTCGTTACGCTGAGTCTGGCCAAATACATTCTTGTCTAACGGATTAGATATTGGTCGGAAGTTTAAAAAAACTGACTTCAGAGTATTTAAAAATATTACCCATGGCTTACAGCGGGTTGAACGATCCACCGGACTTCTGTAAATACTTTTGTAGGCCCGCACGTGCATTTTATCCCTTCAACTGCCAGCATTAGAATTTTTGGGTTAAAATGGGAATTGTATCTGATGATGGAAGCGATATGTTTCTTCGAAACGTTGATAACTACCAGCGAGGCAAGAGGGCGCCACAGTTCAGAAAACCAAAATCGATGTGGTCAGTGCGGTGAGAATCTGAACTGTGATTTTAGCTTTCTAAAGTAAGCCTCTCTTCATACTCATATTCAGAATTTTTACATAAACAGCGATCTAGAAGTATTTCTGGCGAATAAATTGGCCTTACATTAAATGGATGACTGGAGGAGGTAACTTTAAACAGTGTCAACACAATGGGCTTTAGAAACTGGTATATTTTTTGGTTACTTCAAGCACGTTTTGTGTTTTGAGGTTAGGGCCGTCAGATAGTCTAAAATCATGCTTTGTGGGCTGCTCGTTTCTTTTAAATATTTCCAACGCCAAGACGAGGCTTCATTAACGTGCAGCTGTTGCGTTACGTTGCGTTATGCTATTTCCTCTTGTGTACTCGCCGTAGCTCTGTTTGGTTGAACGTACTCAAAAGCGGTTGTTCCAGGAACTTATGAACTGAATAGTCACACAGCTGGACTCGAGCTAAACGAGGTGGTACGCTGCTTATCACGCGCGAGGTAAGTGTTAGTGTTGGTGAGGTCGGATGCCCTGGGATCTTCCTAAGCTGAAGCTCCCTTCACGGGGAACTCCGCTGTTTAGAGCCAGTTCCTTCAGACCTGAGGAAGGACGCGTGGCACTTTCCATCATCGGTGTTGCACAGGCCACGACCGCTTCCTTACGATCTCCTTCCAATTCAGTGCATGGTCTGAGGAGTTGGCATGAAATTCTGCAAACCTTCTCATCCAGTATACTTGTTAAACCCGAATTTACTTTAATATTCTCGGATACATTTGTTCATTATGTCCAGGTCGAAGGTGACCCTGATGGAGGAAGTACGCACCTCAGAAACGTCTCTCAACTTCTGCCGTTCTGCATTACGCAACTCCCAGAAGTCGGCCATCTTCATACCCGTCGCCGTGGGAACCTGAAATATCACCGGATAAAATGTCGCTTATTTCTAATTTTCAAAAACCGAGTCCGTGATTAATTCAGGGGCCAAAGTTTTTAAATGTAGCACAGCTGATTTTATTCCAGACAAAATTGTGTGTGTACTCCTTCATCCCCCAACTCAAATTTTTACCTGGCGTCAGATGCAACACTCTCACTGCGGATTTCTTTTCAAATTGCTCCTTATTCTTACCGGCACTTGCGAGTAGCTTCAGATTTCCCGCGTCCTCCCCAAATTCAAACACTGGATTTGTTAGTTTTCCGCGCGGTACAGATTCGTTTTGTGTCCTGGGCTGTGTGGCTATCCAACAACTTCCGGTGGAACCAGAGGCGTCTTATTCGACTCCGTTCTACATAAATGATGTAACCAGACCCTTATACCGGCGTCTTGAAGCCTTGTCATCTGTTTCTTGGTCTCTCTAATATCCCGTATCCGCCCCCTCCGTGTCAGCTTTCCGCTTCGTGTTCGTATTAGTTCGTCGGTTATGGTACGTGGTCATCGTGTGCGTGACACAAGAGCATTTAACATTTTAATGTCGCCCACTCCGTGCTCTTATTTTATCGCGTAAATGGACGAATAGCCTAATAGAAATCTGAAGTGCGCAGTTCAGTATCGGGTGTTGTTGGAAATATTAATTATCCTGTATAAAATTAGTTTGCTTTATAGAATAGAATGTAAGCGGGCCGTAATAGTTGTCGTAAATGTGTGAGCTTCGTTCAGACTTGCCACTTTGCCTGTTTCTGTAAAGTAATCCGAGCGATTCATTTGGTATCTGATAGTCGCTTGTTCTCCGTCGCAACATTGAACCCGATGCAAATGTGAGAGCAAATCTGTTGTTTTTTTATAAGCAGTGCGATCTTTGTGGGAAAGCACGAGAGGTGATAATCTGCACTCTGTAATGAGCTTCTTAAGAAATTATTATGTTGCAGTTCGAGTCGCTTTGAGTCGTTAAGATGTAGAGAAGTTACTGTCAGTGGTTCTGATTTTCCTAATGTGCTAGGTCTGAGACCTCGATTCGAAAGCTGCCTCGTTAATTAGCCGCTTCCCGAATGAGCGCCGTTTCTAAGTCTGCAAAATATGCCGATTCAAACCCAGAATTGTGATGAATTGCATTTTCTCGCCGCACGTCTCCCGCGTGGGAAGTAATCACGAAAAGTGTGTTTGAAGAAAGAGCGGGCGTATCGCCTCTTTTGTTCTGACTCCCGGGTAAAAATATTCGCTCTCCTGGAAATAGGTTCCATCAATCTTATCAGTGTTATTGGGCAAGTGACGTCATTCTTCGTCTGGTGCGGCAGTATAATCAATTAATGGATTGGCCGAGTTCCGGCCATCAATCACTAAGGAAACATCTCACGTGCTTTTGAAGCCTCGAGACCCAGTCTGAGACGCGCACTGCCCCGAGAAAACACCTGTCTCCGGGCTACATGCGAATTGCGCAGAGTTTTAATTTTGTCAAGTTTAACAGAGATAGGAGCAGCTGCCCGGAGTGAGCGCTAGATTAGTGCCCCGATATTTTTTGGAATGCAGGCTGGATCTCCGGCGTGAGGTACCGGGGATTCTGACCCCGTTTAGTGCTCGTAACTCGGATGATATTACATTGATGATGATGATAATAATCTGGAATGATTGACGTTTTCCGGTTAGATAAATAATTTTATGTTCAGCACAAATGTTGCTTACTGTGAAGTAAGATTCGAAGCATTGCCCATGCTTGATAACTGTTGTCGATCTTGTTAAATCGATTATAATTGTGTTGGTTATCAGTGTGCGCACACAAACAGGAGAAGGAATGAAGATATTCTGTGTTTTATCACACTGAAAATGAAGACGGCGTGTTTCTAATAAGCGGTGGCGTATACAGACGAGTGTACGCGACACCAAAACCCACAAATACGACGTCAGAACGGGGTAAAGCTGTGATAAGACCCCGTTCCGTGCGAGATCGCGTTGGATGAAGTAATTCATTTGTTAAATATCTCGTCCCGCATGAAAGTTAGTCAGGCCGCGATTCTGCATTTCCTCCTCGCAGTGTCGTGCGTTTTAACAGACAAGAAATTACGAAAGTCTTCCAGGCCTACAAATCCCGTGTGGTTGATGTAAACTTCAGAAAATGTAAGCTGGGGAAAATGTGTAATGCCAACGTTTAGGGGGAACATACTGCCTACATCTTCAGGGCTGGAGATGATCTTACCTCTCTAGGAAATCCTCCCATATTTCTCTGTGCACAGTTGCGTATCTGTCCACTTTCCACGTCAGCTGCAGGCAGTGAATGCAGAGGGAGACTCCTACGCCCCACCTACGCCCTGCCTGGCGTTCCGTGCAGTTCAGTCGAGCCGTGGCACAAGATATTACCGACGTGATTCAAAAGTCCTCTCTTGAGGCCCCAACAAATGTTGTTATAATGATAGTGCCGCCCTCCCACGAGTACTTGCAGAAACCGGTCCAATAACGATTCTGATTGGACAATTCTCAGCCTTGTTGCGTGCTGGTGCGAGCTAATGAGGAACATGGGAGAAGCTAGGGTTTAGGAGTTCAGAGAGGTGGGAACATGTGTCTGAGAGAGATGGAATGAATAATGGTCGGCTTGTGTGTAGTAGGTGCTGCTACCTATCGAGTGAATGAGCAGACACGCGCGGGAAAACGAGGCGACGCAGCTCAGTGTGATATTGTTTTTAATTTCAAAGTTTCGTAATGATTAATTAATAGCCTGTGTGTTGAAAACCAGTTGATGTCGTGGTCTTACGTTGGCGGAAAGTAAATTAGGTTTCGACTAAATGAAGATGGCTGTCTTCTGGGTTGTAGCACCGTATAGTCTGGCGGAAGTTTACGACGTTTCAGAGGTCATACTGCCTCCACATTACAACAGTGGGCACCGATGTGATTGTTTGCTCATAAGAGTGATCTGGGATTACATGTTTACAATTACCTAGCATCTATTTCTTTAAATTAAGAGTGATCTAAGTCCCTTGTTGCTTTTAGCCGCGGTGCAAACTGATGACGTCACTTCCCGTGTTTTCACGTGCAGAAGAGCTTCGGAATTTCATTACACATCAAGGAGTTCCAATGTTTTTCTTTTATTTTCACAAGGGAAATCAGTAATTCTGTTAGGAGCATTTGTTTCCGTGAATTACTCTGGAATTAGCAATCCGTTGTACTATTTCTTGTACGTGCTCGTGCAGGCCAGCGATGTTAACGCACGCTGGTGCTAAAAGGCTTTGCAATTTGGTGTTCTGACGTCTACACCCCCCGTAGAGAGAAGTCGTCCAGCACAGGACCAGACGACGTCCACTGCTCCCTCAGCCGGGAAACTCTTAAGAAAGTGGTAAGCAATTCGCTCCATCCTCTGTTTGTGGCTTTTGGTCACTTCATTTTTTATTCGAACGCGCGGATGCATGAGTGCTGGGAAAAAAAACAGCACAGATCTGGTCCACATCCGGAATCATTTAATCCGTTTCCATTTCAATTACGCATTTGTCTCTCCTTAGTTCACGTCAGACCCGCGTTTTGATGGGCTACGTAAGTCTGTTCTCGTAGCCTGTTCGTACTTTGGCGATTACAGGCAACACGATCTCGCCGCGTAATTCAGATCCTGCCCAAACTGATGATTGTCCAGCTTGAGAAGCTGATAGTCACTCAGCCAGTCATGTTACCTGGTTTTTACGGAAGCTGGAGATTCGTTACCTTTAACCCCTTAAAGCAACCTGGTTCAACATTCGTGAATGTTTCTTTCCCCCCCCCCCCACTCCTGTATATTTATGAGTTTCATATGATTCTCGTTTTAAACAGCTATTATTTAATTTGATTTTATATTTGTACAGCCTTAACCAATTTATGTTTGTTTTGGTATAGTGTTTTCTTTGCGGTACAGACTGAATTCCTAGATACCATTTGGATGTACTCCGTTCTTCAAAGAGCCAATCCATGCGTTGTCTCCGTATTCATTATTTTAGAGGTAAATGGGTCCTTGATCAACTTAACTGGTTTGTCGTATAATCACACTTATTTCATTCTGTTTTTAGTCCGTCAAATCGCCTCCGCAGTCCTCGTCGTCGTCGTCGTCGTGCCCAGGAACAGCCACGATCCCCGATCATAAGGTCTCTCAGTCCTCAGCAAAGAGTCCGCACGCGCTCTGTTGTGTCCCGAGCGGTCAGCAGACTAGGGTTCATCGCTTTCACAATTGCAACCCAATTTGTGTACAAGACCATGTCGCGCCCGTCCTGCTGGCTCATTTTCCAAGCCACTGAAACTCTGCGTACGCCTTCATTAGTGCAGTTGCGTCTGGTGGTTAGCGTCAGTTGTCGTTAAGTAGACATGCCACGGACCAATGACATGTGCTTAAATGGACGGCCCGAGTGGATTCGTTTGTTTTACTCATTGATGTTGGTTTTCTGAGTAATGACGCCGTGTGCACGTGTTGATTAATGTTTGTTTCTTTGTTAATTTCAGGTAAGTCAGTCGTTCACGGTTACTGGATTCTTTTCCTTCCATGCGGTGAGTACAGTCAGTCGACTGACATGAAAATTTTCATACCATTTACAGTTTCTGCGTGGCTCATGTAACGTCTTAATATCATTGTTTTGGGCTTATCCTTAAGGGTCAGGATAATCGACGGCTGTCAAGAGCTGTGGGTGGGTCTTCGTACATCCTGCATGTAGGCCATGTGGTGCCATCTCTGTTGGGGGCGGGGGATACAGACAAACTGAGCGCTTTGGTTTGAGGTCTGAACCCTTAAACCCGGCCTGCAATTGTGTCCGAATAAGAACTCGTTTTATTTGCAGAACACGAAGCATCGCAGGGAATACCACGGATCTCGTGTACGGTTTTATTAATTTGTTATATCGTGCGCATTGGTTGGTCGTTAGCTGGATGTCAGCGGAACTGGTAAGTTGAGGAATGTTCATTGCTTAGGAATACGTTTGCAGTTTAAATTGAAGACTGCACCAAGAGACAGCCCGGGAGAACACAAAGATAAACATTGTTTTGTTAACGTGCTGGTGGGCAGCGTGTCTGTCAGCGGACGTTTTCGGAAGCGAATTGACTTGTTTCTGGTCACTGCGTTGCGTTTGAAAGAAATGTAGTCGACATTGTTTGTGTATTAGGAAGTGAAACACAGCTGGCTTGCAGACGCAGAGAGCGTAGTGGAATGCGAAGTACGCAGTTCGTTAGCACGTACGTGACGTTCGGTCGAGAGGAAAATAATGTTTACGGCTACGTGAAGGTTGGCGCTTAATGGCGTACGGAAACATATCCTGTTGCAGTCTCAAGCTGCTGGGTTTTTTTTTTTTGTAATCTAATGAAACCGAAATATTTCCTTCAAGCTACAGATTCAGTGTACTAAGCTGCATAAGCTTTCTACACGTCTCTCCCATCTGTCTGTTCCTCAGACCACTCATAGGAACGCATTCATACAAGCATGTCGTTCCAGCAGCGCGAGCCTTTCATCACGTGACTAATCGCACACGCCAGGCGCCCACAACTGTCGCCCCAACGTCAAAGAAGCTCTGAACCGATCCGCAGTGGTACAAAGCATTCGATGATTCGAAGGGATCGGGGTTATTCAGTCATAGCGCGCATGCGCAGACATCGATTGTCAAAGTGTATAATCACTCGTGTTTGGGTTCCGAAGGACTATAGGCTTAATACCAGTCGTATTACCAGTAATTAAATCGAAGGAGAGGTGCCTGGCTGTTGTTAATAGGGCCATGAACCCTCGTTTATTCGTGACAACTCAGACTTGCGTCAATTCTTGATCCAGTAGATTTGAAATTGTGTTCAATGACGAGAAGGTAAATCCGTCCGTGTGCTCTTGATCACTTATTCCGTGTGCCCCGTTGCTTCTAGACCCTTCTGCCTCCCACGTCACGGTGGATAAGTTGCGCATTGTAGCAGTAACGGTTTTAACGCTTAAAACGTCGCCTTTGATAAACTTCATACAGATCGGAAAATTGTGAAGTCACTTTCAGTAACTGGTTCTTATTATTGCCGGTCGACTGACAGCGCCGTGGATCGTATTTCGGGGTTTCGGGTTCGCATTCGCCACGTAGTTAATCGTTCATAATTATCCTGTCAGTCCATGATGTATGAAATATACAGACGACGTTCTTTTGGATTGTGACGTCACGTAAACTTGTAGGAAGGTGCCGTTCCTCCGGTGGTATCAGCCGTGCATTCTACACTGCGTCCCAACCCAGATCATCATCTTCCACGCCGTGGGACGCTGAGATCTCATATAAAATACTCATCCCAAGTTAATTTTTCTGACCACTGTAATATTTGTGCTGTATAAACATCAAGGCGCGTATTCTCCTCGTAGGTAACTTGTAAGTCTCTTCCACGTCAGTGGCAAAACTTGGAACGCAGGCAGTGCCGTTTGTTCCCTAAAATCCACTTTCATGACGCATTGCAATTTCTCAGACTTGAGTGCGTATTTTTGTTCGCGGGGGAAGCACAAATCATTCTTCCTCAACTCTTTTTTTAAGACTTTTCAGGCGCCTACGAAGGAAACATGTAAATGGGAACTTACATTTCGCTTACGGTTCCAACGGTATGATTCTTCAACTTCCGGTCCGCGTGGCATATCCGGCCTATCTCCATTTATCACAGCCTGTGTTGAAAAGGGTGGAAATTATAAACAATAAAGTTGGGTTGCGTTGGCAACCAGCCAACGGCGAGATGAGTAGTCGTCTACTGCTCTGCGTTTCTCCGTTGACCGCGTCTGTTCTGCCAGTAAGATGTCTTCCTAATAGCTTGCTGGCGCCCGGTCTCCGGTGGCAGGCTGGGGACTGCGATGAAATCGGTGCTAAGATATGAAAGCCAGGCGGGAGAAACGTTTTATTACATCGAAATGTCCGTCATAAAAACCACTCTAAATATTATGGTAGTGAGGAAAGATTTTTTTTTAAAAGGATAACCTGCTCATGCATCTTGAAGAAAGCTAATTTCTTATCTGCGTCATAATTATTCCTTAGCTCCAGACGCATGCCTTACGCGAATCTGTTAAAATCCAGTTTCCTCAAGCCATAAATAAATAACCACCCGCTACTCAATGCGGAAATGTAGGGCGCGCGATGACCAGGTTTGTCTTGTGTCAGCAAATTTTCCCCTCTCCACCGAACAGCGTAATGCGGCGTCAGAGAAATGGTTCTCTCGCGCGCACAGCTGTCTCTAGGGCGTCCCTGTAACTGTGGTCCATCTGGCCGCCTCAGTAAATCCTGCGGAAGCGGCGAGGCGTGGTTTCCGAAAATCGTCTCCAGAAACTCAACTTTTCCGCGCGTCTGTCTCTTATCTTATTTTTATCTTCGCGGTGCTGAAAAGTCCTGGTGCGGGGGTGGATTTGGCCCTCGCTGGACTCCTTCAGAATCAGTGGTCCGTTGGGCTAAACCTATCTCGCGTGACGTGTGCCCGAAGAACTCTTCGCTATGTGTCTCTGCTTGTTGACGAATTATTTATTGTTCGACGCTTAAGAGACATTTGCAAACGACGTGGAAGCCGATGAAGTGTCGCACGGTTCATGCTCGCAAGAAGTTTTATTATTCCGGTTTGCAGCTGCAGCTAATAATCAGGTGATAAAAACGAGCTGTTCTCTAGAGCGACGTAATTGAGCAAGACGCAAGGTTAATCCATTTTTTCTTTTTAAACGAATTGTCCACATCTTCATTCTTTGCCGATTACTGGACGAGAAGAAAGCGATTGGAGACACGAAACAAGGAGGAGAATAAGTGCGTCGGTAATGGAACGTGTTACACTCTGAGTCCGAATATTAAGGTTACGAGCTAACAGAGTGGAATTAGCGTTGTCTTGAGGCGTAGCAGAGGTGAAAAGAACGGAATAGGTGGTCATATGTTAAGTTCTCACGGCGACGAGTATGAAGGTGGCGCCATGTATTCGGTCAGGACCTGATGATGGAAGCAATAATGTCTTCTGAAACGTCTGTCAGTATGTATCGGACTACTATGATCGTTTACCCCAACAAATTAATCATTCGGGATAGTTATTTGTTGATAACAGCTTTGTTGCAGAACATGTGAGCACGATGTTTAATTTTAAAGTTATATGAATCACTGGGAATTTCTTGGCTGCACGAGCGACCATCAGCTTCTTAAGAAGGTGCTGCACCATCGAGTTAGTTATTTAAAAATATCACTGGTGATGTGTGCGGTCTGTAGAAGTTGGAGTAACATCGTAGAGGAGATTTGTTCTTCAGAAGCTGATAGTCGCGTATGTAGTTAAAAGTCTGCCGCATTTAGCATGTCCGTGTGACGCGTTGTCACATCAGGAAGGTTTCCCCGCTCCGCTGGAAGAAGGTAGAGTCGATTGAATAAAGCCCTTTGTTCCGTGAAAGCTCCGTCTTTTGTTTCCTTTGTGCTTTTGAAATAACGAAAGCTGATCTGTAAATGCACTTTTCGTCGTATCTGGTGACACTGAAAGTCGTTTCACTGACGCGGGACGGGCGTCAGCTGCTCTTGAAGACGCAGTTCCAGGCCTCAGGGGACGGCGACGCCATAATCCAAACAAATGTCGCGAAACACGAAATCCAGTGCGGAGACGACGATGCTGATGGCGGAACTAGGTTGCGTCTTTGTTCCGGTTTGTGACGTGAGCGCATAAGAGCGATTTCACGCGTCCCTGCCAGCCAGCCACCCAATCACTTTCGTTTCCCAAACCTCTTAATTCCCGTCAAATTAGAAATCAGAGCCTGTACGTCAGGTTAGGCTGCTTCACGGGTTAGCCTAAAACAATTCACGTACCAAAATCTTCGTCACGACTGCGGATTGTCTGTTAGTTGTGTATGGAAATTGATATTTAATAAAATATGTGGATGACACTGAATTCTAGTAGCTGGCTCACTTTGTGATTAGTTTCGTTACGTCAGAACCAGCTACTTCCTGATGCATCTTGTGTCTGAGGTCGGTCCGTTCAGAAGTTGGGTTCCATAAAACCAGTGAAGGATACATAATCACGATGGTGAACGATATTTGAGAGTATCTTGGTGGTAAACATGTCTGTCGTTCGTGGTATCATGGGCTGTTGAACTCTGGCGTCTTGGTCAATAAATATCCCAGCTTGTGGGATTCGGATGCCATGATTACAAGAGGCTGCCACCGGTCCTCACTCTGAACCAAGGGATATTTAAAATGGTCTCTTACCTTCAGGTTTCCACGCCCATCTCATCCTCCCCCCCCCCCCCCTCCAGAGTAATGTTTGTTGAGGAGTGAAAATTATGAAGAACCTCCTGATGCCCCCCCCCCCGGTCCGATGCACGCAACGTAAATGAATCGTTAAGTAAATCGAGAACAAACGTACGTTCCTTGGAACCACTTATTTGAAGTTAATAGACCATTGTTAGGATTCCACTAACAAATCAGCGGTTGTGATTTTTCAGACCTCTCACCACCAAAGTTGATTGCTGAGGTGAGATGTGTAATTACTTTTTCTCGGTATATGAGCTGGTGATATAAAATTAATAATCCAGGACTCGAATCTTTTATCACATCTCTCATCGCTTGATTATTAGGAACAAAGCGAATGAATTTATTACGCGTTAAAAATGTTTCCCGTTGCAGCGAATACAAAACGTGTCGTAGGAGGCGCTGCCTTCGCTTTGCAGTTAATGACTTGGCGTTATCTGGCCGTTCGTTCTGTTTTCAGTCCTCTGATAGCTTCGATACTATCTCTGCAGCGTGGATGATTCAGCTCGGAGCTAAGGTACAGATCCAGATTGGTTCCTCCGTCAGTGTCGAACGGGCAGACAGACTCCTCGGACCCCGTTGCGAACCTAAATTGTCTTGCTTACCGTAACACGCTCATTTCACACTTAGCAGTGAGTTCCCAGTCGTAAGAATTGTTCATAAGCTAACTATAATAGCCTTCCTTCATTAGTATGCGCTGCTAATCACATTCCCCGCCTTATATGGAATCAAAAGGTTCATTACCGTGTTCTCAGGAACCAGCCACCGGTCCCTCTCCTCATCCAAATGAATCCAGTATCCTGGCGAAATTATGCATTGACTGCAGCCGAGACTCGAACGGTGTACCTCTCGAATAAAGGTCACAACATTCTACGTTATTGGTCCCGGCGCAAACAATACCAGACACATCGATAAACGTTCGATTGATTTCGCTGAATGAATGCAGTATCTTACTGTTCGAGGCAAAACCAAAACAATTTCGCGGTAAGCCGCATGTGGAATTGTTTTTGTTCTCGAAATGAATTGGGCATCCGATCAGTAGGAGCGTTTTCTTGTGCGTGGCTGTACGCACTGAGGTTCGGTTGGAACTGACAGACACGGCCGATTTTGTTAATTGCTGGTCAATACGGTTCGGCGTGTTGTGTGATCGGTGTCTGTGACATCCAGTTACCAACCATTACAAGGCCTAGTGAAATATTACAAAAGCCTGTCAGAATTCAGAATCAGTTTAAAATTTTCACCGAGATGATGTGATTTAATTTTTACTGATGAGAGAATCTAGATCACAGTCCCAGATTTACTTGAGTTATTTTTATTTACTATCAGCCGTGTCAACTTAGTGTGGTGGCTACCACAGTTCGATTCCCCGCAGGTGCTAAAATTCTTCTTTTCGCCACCGGCCGCAAGTCTTCTCAGCCTCCTCTCCTCTGGGTCCTGGTTGCTTTTTTCTCCCGGGGGGTAAAGCGGCCGAAACGTGGAGCTGATCATTCGCATTACAAATCATAATCGACATAAATGTAATCATTACTGAATTATTCCCTTTCATGCGAAATTTAATAATCGATTCATAATGAAGCACGCCAACCCCGAGTCGTCTAGATGGTAACGATCGTATGTCCTTTCTTAATGTTTTCGCTCGCCGCCGTTGTCATGGAGATGCACTGCGGCGAGTATCATCACTTCATGCAGTTACCAAGTTTCGTTCCAGTCTCTGAGATTAATTTCCTTCGAAATGCCCTCCATTAGCTCTGATGGTTACAATGTTCTGTACAGACTAGACGCGACTCATTGCTTCTCTATTCATGAGAGCTGCCTCGAAATTGGCTGAGTTACGTCACAAAACTGCTTCATTTAGTACACTCATGCAGGATTTGTTTGACTTATTTAAGCTTCGCGCGTAATATTCAGACTTGTTTTAATCAGCTTTTCGTCTGAGTAATACTTAATTCAGTCCGCACCGCAAAGGAAACAACACTTCGCCATTGCAAATATCAGTTCGTCAGCGATTTCTGCTTGTACTGAGAATTGTGCCAAACGAAATTTGAAGAGTTTTTGGTTGATCGTTGGAGAGGGTGGGACCTGTAGTTGCCGCTTGGTTTTCGAGGCTTAATTAAGAAGACGAAGAACTTAAATACTTGTGATGTTGCGTGGGGAACGACATTTCTTTGTTATCATGTCGATTCGATTTTATCCCGCGTCACGACGTGCGCGATCTGTTCTGAAAGACGAATTCGCCATTGAAATTGAATTAATTCCAACGAAATCGTCACTTGAATATTTTGAATCTAATTTTTAATGTCCTCGTGCTATTTGTCTGCAAGTTAGGCTTTGGAGAGGCTGAATAGGGCTTGGCTTCGCATATTCTAGTAAACCCCTCCCACATGTGGAATTTGTAATATATAAAGCAGGCTAGTGGTAGTCGGTATGTGACATATTGAAAGCCGAAATTCGTGTTTCAGGGGACTTGAATCTACGGGCAGTATTAATTAATATGCTTTAGACGCAGTACAATAGACTGCAGAGCTCTGGCATGTTCATATATTGATGCTGGTTTTATTAATAAAGTTCAGGCTGTGAGGTTGATAGAATGATATTGAAGTTATTTTAAGCACTTAACAGAATATCGCTTTTGATTGATGGGAATTTCCTTTTCACAACGGAGCGCAATTAGAAGGCTGCATGGGCCGGAATTTGTACGAACTTCATATTCGGTACGTCGGCGCAAAAATTAGCGCAGTCTGAAATTTATTGAATTTTCTCAGGTGCGGGAAGATCGCGTAACACGTGCGTTAGATCACTCATTCGCTCACAGTCTTATTCTGTTTGCTACTCAGTGTGTCAGAAATGTTAACTCGGGAGACCACAAATCAAAGCAGATGCTAGAAGGCTTATGAAAGTTTTTAATCACGTCACAGTAAAGAGAAAACGAATTGCCCGCAACAGTGGCCCGACATTGAAGTTTTTGTTAACGCTTACTGAACGTGGTTAGCACACTTCCCACCCGAACGCAGTCTCGTCCCAAGCTTACTATGAATGGTACTTTGATCTGATTGAACAGTTATACACCTCTTAAATTGAGTTTTAATTTGTGGTCATTCTGCGTAGCATAAATGGAGCCTGAACGTCTAAAGTCAAAAGCGAGGAGAAAACTCCGTCGGTCCAGTTTTGTTTTCGTGTACACCTATCGATTTTTTTGTTCTACTTTTCGAAAGAGGGCATATTTTAAAATGAACATAACTTCACTTGTGTCTTGCGCGCACTTAACAGGCGCTTTCGGCAGAAGGAATTACAAATGGCGTGCTGATTTCCGCTCTGTTCAGATTATAAAAAGAAATTACTGTTACAGTCGAAAGTCAGAACTATTAGAGCTACTGAATGAATAACAGTCATTAGTAAGGCTTCGTTGTTCACTGCTGCTACACTCAACAAAACAAAATGAGAGACACGTAGCCCTGTACATAACTTGTTTAACGTACAGCACTAAATCAACAGAATAAAGTAAATTTGATTTCAGGACAAGGTAACCAAGACTGCTATTTTGTAATCTTGTTTGTCATATACGTATATATAACTAGATGGCTTACCGAACCCGAAGGTTCATCACCGAATTAACCAAAGCCCTCCACCGGACGCTGTCCTGGGCCAACAAAATCCAGTTCCTTCAACTCCTATCTCCCATAGATCCCGCCGGAGATTATCCTCCCATCTACGTCTAGGTCTTCCGAGAGATCTCTTCCCCTCAGGCTTCCCGACCAATACCCGGTGCACACATCTTGTCCCATCCATGCGCGCTACATGCCCAGCCCATCTCATTCTTCTCGACTTAATCACCCGGACAATATTGGGGGAGGAGTACAGATTTTTAAGCTCATCATTATGCAGTTTTCTCCATGTCCCATCGTCTTCTCTCTTAGGCCCAAATATCCTCCTCAACACCCGATTCTCAAACACCTGCAATCTGTGTTCCTCCCTCTGAGTGAGAGACCATGTTTTTCACCCATAGTATACAGAGTGTCCACAAAGTCCCTTCGCGGTTTTGAAAAATTGTGGCGCGCAAACAAATTGAGCTAGCCACATGCGGTTTGCGGCAGATTGCAGTGAAACTCTGGAAGGTATTTACTGACCTCAGTAGACCTCGATGTGGGCTCCCTTGGTAGCACGGAGAACGTATTGTTCTTTTGGATTTTGGCGCCGCGCAGACCCGTCTGCAGATGAGACTGTATCAATCTTCAATCCTGAAGATGGAGACAGTATATCTCTCCGAAACGCTGATATCTGTTGAGTTGTCTGCACGGCGCAGAAACCCAAAAGAACAATATCATCATCATGTTACGGAATCATTTAAATGAAATATTTAAACAGAGGAATGTAGACACCACAACAAAGTGGAACTAAAAGGCAGTGGAACATGTAAATCTGCGCAGAACAGTCGTTTTCCTCAGTCACTATACCAAAACGGACACGTGCCGATGTAAAAGCTGCAATCATTTTCTTTTGGTACGTAAAAATCAGAGACTGCAATTCATGGCTTCGTCATGTGCCGCTTTAGCTGTCATTTTTCTGATACATATTTTACTTCGTGAGACAGAATTCTTGTCTCGGTGGGAGGAGGGGGCGTAGGGGGATGACAACTCGCTCATGGCGTTGCTGCCAGGCAGTTCATTTTTAGGGTTCCGAAGGTGTACGCGAAATTGCGCTTCTCAGTTATGCCTTCCAGTAACGGGTATTAGCCAAGATTTCAAACAGATGCACTTTTTAATTAGCTCCGATTATCAGGAGATCGGATGGTGCCTTTAATTTTCCTAATACTGTCACAGGGCAGAAGGAAAACAAGACAGGTCGAAATTTCGTTTATTGGAATGTTTTGGTCGATTTCGAGAAAGAAGTTTATATCTGTTTCTTACCTCCCACGCGTACTACATCCACCGCCAATCACATTTAGCACTAACTTACGAGGAACTTCATAACTTCTAGGGCCGGGTGTTTAGGGCGATAAAATCAAATCATTTTGCGATTTCACAGCGGAAGAAACTGAAATGTAGGTGGCATGACGTTCGTAGCAAGTTTCGTATAAAATACGTCCACCAGTTCTGGACATGAAACATGCGGACGGACAGGCATCGCCTCTGTAGTCTGTGCCTTCACCTCGTGCACATACGCCGGTGTTACCTCCAAGAAAACATCTCCTTAAGACAGTTTTATTTTTAGAGTTGAATGAAAGTCATGAAGAGTCTGTATAACCGAATGCAGAGATACGAAACTGTAACTAAGTGGTGTATATACTTACCACTGACCTAGTGTACAAGAACTCCGTAATCTCGTATGCCGAAAGCTCGCTCTTCGTGTAGAAAAGCTTCATAGAGCATTATTAATGCACCGAATCAGCAGTGTCTCTTCTGCAATTAAATGTGTGTTTATGTTAATTTGTTGCTGTGTGTTTGCGTTCAGTTTCCTCCTGTTTCTGAATCGGAAACATTTCTTGTTTTAGTTCTCCCCCCGCGTTAACTGCTGCGCCCCCCCCCCACAACCCCCGTCTTGTTCAGTAAGCCAGGTTCACAACAAGACGAAGTGAGACTTTTGGTTGCCTCGATTAAGGCCAGAGGATCATTGCGTGTGTGCACTGGAATAGCTGAGCAAGTGCTCCTCAGCTGAGGACCGAAACTGTGACGTCACGCCCCGAACCTCCCCTCGGTCCGCGGCCCTTGGCTTTCCGTGTAGGTACTTCTTCTCAGAAAACTACGCGGACTTACCAAACTGCAGAAGACTTTGAGGAGTTCTTACTCATCAACAATTATCATCATCATCATCATAATTAAGGTACGGAGGATGAGATGGGCGCGGCATGTAGCGCGCATGGGAACGATGAGAATGCGTACGAAACTCCGGTTGGGGAGGATGAAGACAAGAGACGACTCGGAAGACCTAAGCGTAGAGGGAGTGGAAGTATCTGAAGCATGCGGAATGGGAAGATATGGATTGGGTTTATCTCACCCACGATGGTGACCGGTGGCGGGCTCTTGTGAATTTGAGGAATTTCTTGACTGCCTGACCGATCGTAGATTCTCCGTGCAGTTGGGAGCGTTGCTTTGTGAACGGCGTAGATGCAACTTCCGATGTCCGTGGACTAACGCCTCTTAATCCGATTACGCGCCCCTTCGAGGACGGGATAATGCACTTGACTTGGCTATCGGCTCGTAGTTGCGTCACACTTGTATGACTTGATCTGACCTTACGACGCGTGTCTCAGTTCCATTGTGATGCCTTTTCAACGCGAAAATCCATATTTTTCTTGTGGTTCGTGAGGTTAGGTTAGGTTCTCGGTGTTCAGGGTACCCTGAAGATGGTGATGACACGTTTCTTCCGAAACCTTGGTGACCACCTACGCGTCTGCGTGGTGTCGCAACCCAAAGACATATTCATCGTGTAAAAACTTAAAATCTGATTCGTTCTTCCTGTTTTATCTCGGTGACAAAATTGGTGATCTATTAGAGTAGGACGTGCCGTTCACTTTAGGTAAAGAAATATGGTGTCGATATTTAAGATCCTTACGGTGGCGAGGCGGTCGTGAATGTGACAGCCTTCTGGGACGTTTGGCCTAATGGTGGAAACAGTAAGAAACTCTGAAATGTCGGTCAAAGATTCAAGTTACTACACGGCAAAATTTCCCAAAAGGCTTTCGTCTTCAACGTTGGTAATATTGCGCTTGAACGCCACGTTCCCCCGTTGTTCCCCGCTGACTCAGTGTAATGCATAGAGCGATTACGTATGACGTGTCCTTTCCCTAGGAACTCGCAGATGGGGGCACTGGCGGAGCAGTCGCGCGTTGTGTGAAGTAGCCTGTCGACTTGTAGACGAAAGAATAAGAGATTGCTTGTCTTGGAATGCGAGGTCCTTATTGTCTTTCTCTAATTGATAGCGACGCGGCTGCATGTTCTCTCGTGTTCACCCCCAGTCACCCAATTTAATTGTTAGACGTAACATATATGTTTTCATGGTAGCGAGACACATCTTTATAATATCCTCAGTGTGATGCATGTCTTTGGAGGATAGACGCGGGGGGGGGGGGGGGGTGTGTGGCCGAGATAACGATCTGCCTTTTCTTCAGGAGAGTGACATTCCAAATTTTCTACAAGCCGCGAGGGCATTCTGTGATAGAAGCGGTGTCTTTTGAAACAGCGAAAACGAACACCGTCCGTCCGTCACATGTAGTAAGTCGGACCTGACGACCTGCAGCTAGTAGTGCCTCGGAACAAAAACTCTGTCCCTTCCACGCAGTTGATGGGTGCAGGGGAAGGGAGACTGACATTCCTGCTCCTTCATATCATTTGCCTGACATCTTCACCCGCGGCAAATCCGGCCTTGTTTTTTCTCGTGTTGAGCGATTTGGAATCTGCCTTAGTGACGAGGAAAATGGGATACCGGCGTCGTGGCTGGTGTTCCTCCGCGTTGCGTCTGTTGCTAGGTCCCGGACACGACCCCTCCTTCTCCTCGCAGCGCTCCGGTAGCCTTATCTGTCAGCATGGCCCAGTGATCAGACCGGGATGGAGCTCAGTATCTTTTACAGTAGGAAACCTGTAAACCAGCATTCTTCGAGAACTTTAGTGAACTCGTTTTCACACAGTGCATCCTATTCAAGGCAGAAGACATCCTTTCTTCTGTAGTACACACAACTGAACAATCGGATTCGCTTTCGAAAGGAATGTCCGATTGTTTTCATCGGATGGACAATTTGTGCAGTCGATGACTCGACAGATCGTGGCGCCTTCCGTGCAACTGTAATACTCAATTTGCAACATGCAGTTTGTAAACTGTTTCGCGGAAGACAGCTGCATTTGTAGATAATTCAGTAATTTTCATTGTCTTACAAATTACGATTATTAATTAGCGCTGTGTGATGTTTGCAACATCATTTTCAGGCGCCGGGGCTCACGTCTCGTGCAGTGGAAATCTGCGAAGAAAACTGCAGTAGCATTTTCTGTTGTGAAAATGAATTCGAATTCGGAAGTAGCTTATGTACAGTCGTGTCAGTAACGTAGTAGACTACAATATTGTCCGTTTTCAGGTTACAATTGTAACTACGAGTTTACTTAATAAGATTTAGGTATGAATGGAAATTTTATTATTCGTAGGTTATTTAGCGACTCTGAATCATCTCGTGATTTTTTGAAGCAGCCATCACCAACGTTTCAGCCAAGTTGTACTTTCCCTGGCGTTTTAGTTCAGACGAACGACGCTCCATTCAATACGATGACGAGTGTCCTCTGGGTTCTTGCGCCGTGTAGTCTGGTAGAAGTTTGCTTTCGAAACATACAACACGACTACACGGTGTCACAATAAATAACGTGGCGTAAGTGACGTGCAGCGTGTCGTGATCTTCGGGGTTGTGACGCCGTGCAGTCTTGCAGGTTCTCATCAACGTTCCAGAGGAATTTTTGCTCTGAAGGCGGGTCATGACGTTAGGAGTTCAACCAACAAATGCAACATTTGTATGACACAAAGCAATTCTGTTCAAGGTCATTGTTTGAACGCTGCGATCCAAGGTCAAATATGTTGTAACAATTTGATGAAAGGCGCAACTGGGAGACACGGACGGCCCCACGGGCTGTTCTTCGCCTGCAGTAGCACAGATATGCAAATTAGAGTGATATTTAGAAACGCTGATTGCGTTGACATAAACTGTGCCCAGATTTCATTAATTTAATGAAAATAATGCAAATCTTGTCTGAGCGTTAGTTCTTGTGGGGTTTCGTCTTACATTCCGCTTGCCTTCCCCTGGCCCCGTCGCCAGTTTCTCTCCCCTCTCCTGGGCCGACGCCAGAATGCACCGGCCGAGTGCATTGAAATGCAGCGGTGATGGTTCTAGGCTTCGCGTGTGTAAGAAAGGAAACAGAGCGAGAGGTGGGATGAATGGCGGTAACGCCTAGATGCTGAGAGTTCGCCTTCACTGCGATACTCTGCTCTCGGCTCGACTTCCCTCAAAAGAGAGCGGGGCGGAGAGGAAAGGAGAGGACACTATTATGTGTAACGGGAGTAGAGGGGGTGTGAGGAGGGATGCAGCGGTGTTCAGCTGTGTTGCTAAAAATTCAATAAGGCGTTTTTCACAGGAACCAGGAAATTGTTGAAGTGTGAAATAAAAAGGAATACGAGAATTAGCTGAAAGGAGTGAGAGGGAGGGGCAGAGGGTCGCTCAAGACAAAGGCTACCGTCACGTCGTGCATAGATCTAAGGTCTCTCATGTCATATATCCCAAGAGTAGACCTTTAGAAGGCAGTAGGGCGTCATAATTCCAAGCTGTAGTAGTCTCGATATTGCGGACTGCAAGTGCCAGCCAATTGGGCTCTTTTCTAAAATAATTTCTCTAAACCCAGAAATGAAACGTTATTGGCTGCACTGTTACTACCGACGTTTCGAATTAACTGTTATAACCTACATAAGCTCTGAACTAAAACAAGTATCCGAAAATAAACATCAAATCTCCACACACATCTCCCCCTCTCCCACTGTACAGTAACTCAGTAAGAGTTAAATAATTTTGTTTTGGTTCCAATACGTAAAGTTGGCGACACGCGAATCTGACACGTGAGCATCTGTAGAACTCTTGGCGTCGTGGATTCCGGTTCGAGGAATGGAGATCTGCTGCAGATTTTTAAGCTGTGACCACCCTGAAGTTCAGACTCCGTGCCGAACCGGTTCACATCTTCACGACAAGATGCCTTATGTCATCATCCCACCCACACACACACGGCCCTGGAGTAGCCAGTCTCCGTTCTACTTGCAATCCACAATACCGTATGGATCTCTGATTTCTGCGTTCTCCGACACTAAATCATTGTGGTGGATACAGCGTTGCCAAATAATGTTCGATCCGATCCTATCATGTGCTTACTGCATAAGCGCTCGTGGGTTCGTCTGCTCTACCCCCGGAGCGCCCTCAGTCTCTGTCCGTCCCTCAGATTCCAATACGAAGCACCGCAGGACTGAACATAAATGGCCCGGCCCGTCCTGTCGTGGAGGAGAGGAGAAGTGCCTACAGAATTTTGCTCGGAAACCCCGAAGACAAACTGCCACTTGGGAAGACATAGACACAGATGGGAGGATAATATTAAAACCAATCTTAGGATAGTAATCTGGCTCGGGATATGAAGCGGTGACGGGCTCTTGTGAACGCGGTAATGAACCTTTAGATTTCATAGAAGATGGGTATTTTTTACAATTAGTTGAGCGTGCTGTTTGCCTCTTAAGTAAGTCTGTGCATTATCGAGTTAGTTAAATCTGGGAGACTTTTGAACGAGGCCCTATATATAAATGTGCCACACACGGTAGCTGTAATTCAAGCAAGACCGGACCTCAGAAAAGCAATAGCCTTCTAACGTATTCAGTTTTAAAATCCATGTATTCTAAAGTCATTAATAAAGGAGTCGCTTTTCCTCCCAACCCTCTAAAGAAGTTATTTACTTACAGCGTATGAAGAAGTTGAAATGTTATGTGCTTGGTAGCTCCTGTGTGGCCAGAGGCGATGCATATTTTTTCACAGCCGCGTACAACAGATGTCTAGCCTTGTTGGATGTTTGGTTCCAGCAACGCCGGTTGCCAAAACTTTAAAAAAAAGTGTCATGGTGTAAGAGATGTACGGGGCTGAAGAAAATCGCGATAATCACAACTGTGTCCTGGGTTTATGATGTAGTATTACCATCGGAGAAATGGTTTAGGAACAAAGTAAGATATGAGATTCTCATGGCGATAATTGTGAAATGGCAGTGTTCTGGGTCCTTCGGCCATGACGTTTGAGACATTCCTGCTGCGACGATGAAGGTAGGAAGTACCTCCGAAACGTCTGTAGGCTTCTACCAGACTACACGGCGCAACAACCCAGAAGACGGTCGTCGTCCGCCATGAGGGAAGATACGCGGTTGTCGTGTTTCCACGCCGAGGCGCAGACAATTCAGCCGTGTCGGTTTGAAACACGTTAAGTGTTATAACGCCATAAAATAATAAAACTCATTCTTTTCGCTGATTTCCATATTAATAGCACGCGTTGTGTCTACTGTACACAAAAAATTGAATGAATACAAATGTATGGTTACACACTTTCACTCTTGGCTCTTGGCAGTTCATTTACGTATCGCTGACTGCCGGAGGAACACATCGGAATCAGGTTCCAAAACTTTATACTTCCATAAAAGAAGCAAAACAATAATGGCGACATTAATATTTTACACAATATTTTAACGTTGCGTTCAGCCATGGAACTGACGTTGTGTTAAAGTCGTGCTCGTTTCGTGATTTATTTAGACAGAAAACTATGTACAGGCGTGTTTACGTGTTTTGATACTTTCGTTTGTAACTAGTTCGTGTCGTAAAACAGTATGATTATTGTAGCGCATTTAACACGAACGACTGTTTGTGAAAACACATTTTGTTATGTTGGCAGTAAACCCAACGCGAGTGCGTAAATAAATAACCAATGAATTGTTCGTAACGACTGCCACAAACCCCTGAAATGATCCACTTCCGTTTCGAAGTTTAAATTTGCTTGGGACAAACTTTATATTAATGAAGCTACGTTACTTTAAGAATTTCAGTGAATCTGCCCATTGTTTATTGCGTATTTAGGATATAATTAAGTTTAATGTAATGTTGCTTAAGCACGGCATGTAAATACAACCATCTGTTAAACCAACGGCTGTATTGTTTATCAAAGTTGTGTGTTTTGGAGATTCTATTTTGGCTCCAGTTATAAACAGCAATGTCTGCAATGGATATACACAACTTTATTTAGTTCTGATCGTGGTATATATATAATCAGCTCCTCATTGATAACTCTTATAAATTTCAGAACCTGCCATTGCAAGCTAACTTAGTAAGCACGCTGACTTCGTGGAACATTCATTCTTGAGAACTTAGTAAGAAAGTACCCGACGCTTATCGAAGGCGATGTTTCATTAGCGTGTTTACAAGAGCTTCCTGCCCCTGATCTGAGCCACTTGAATCCAATCCACATCCTCCAACTCTATTTCCCAGAGATTAATTTTAACATTTCCTTCCAACCACGCCTACGTCTTCCTGGTGGTCTCTTTCCCTCGTACTTCCTAACCAAAATTTTGTACGCATTTCTCATCTTCCCCATGCGCACTACATGCCCAGCCTTTCAGTCTACCCAGCTGAATAAGAAACCGAACATCTGGTGGAAATACGCGGAGGCTTCTTAGACGAGAACTTCGCCGCTTACGGCGGATTCCGAAGGTTAAGATCAGAATGTCTTCGCGCTGAGATTTTAAAACTGAGTGGTAACTATATTTACCACCTGCTGTCACAGTAATTAACTCGTGGTTTTGCTTGCAGAGTGTATCTGTGGGTTTTGTTTTCAGAATAAACAGCAGTTACTTCTTATCAAAACATTAACGAATTGAGCTTTTAAATTGTGGAGTGTTGTGTTTCCTTTGCGGTACGGACTGATATCAAGTGTTACGTAGAGGGGTTAAACTTGGGGGAAGTGATATTCGCGTTGAAGGAGTTTTGAAGTGAAGTTTTCTCGTGTGGTGCACTCGGGCTTCATCCTGCCGCTGGAAAAAGAACCCGAGACTCATCTCACCGGAAGTTTATAATTAGTAATATATACATTCATATATTTTTACGCCCGCTAATTTCTTATGCGATCCTAATTAATTATGAGCTCGTCAGTCCAAAGGTTCTCTATGATTGATGAATCACTGCCATTTAAAAAACAGGTGAGAGCACATTTGCTCTCAAGTCCGACTTCTAGCGGCAACTGAATCATTCTGTCTGTGCTGTTAAATGAAGGTGTGGGACGGAGCAAGGAGGTCGTTTCGCTTCGTGAATTATGAAGGGCTCGGAGCAGGCAGAAATACATTTCTGGAAGTGTGAGGTTTGTTTCTGCTATTATTCCATTCAGAAGTAACGTCGATGGTTGGGTCCAAAAATTCGTCAATCAAAACCCGTTCTTTGAAAGTCTTTGTCACTCAAATAACTCTTAGATTTGAAGTTCTGTGTGCGTTTTTTTTTAAATGAAGATTGCAGCGAAACTCCAGTACTCAAGTAGCTGTTGAAGGACAGAAGCTTTGGTCTGTATAGTTTTAGAAATTTGTAGTTTGATGCGTTGTGGTTAGACGTGTGAATTCATCGCTCACTGAAAGAAGGAAGTTCGCCCTCAGTGCACATGTACTGATTTTGCTTGAAACCATGTACTTTCATCTTTTACAGTTAAGAGTATAATCGGTCGCACGTCGCGAGGGGTAGCTGACGCGTTCCCCTGCACTTCACTTTTAGGTACCAAACAAGTGCTTCAGACACTGTCGAAATTTGTAATTTATTCCATCTTCAGTGGTACAGAAAATATAAGATACACATTAAAACCCACATAAGCGCATTTAGATTTATATTCGCAGTGGTGATTGTGATCTTAGTTTGTCGCATTCGCCGTGTACCGACAAGTCTGCACTGCGCAAAGACTCAGATGTGCATCTCTCGCCCGGAGTATTTTATTCCAATCCCTCTGCGTGTGAGCCGGAAAAGCCTTCAGAATAGTTAGATTTCGCAATATTAATCGCATGGAAACCCTTCATGAGAAGCTGATAGTTGCTCAGGTAATGAACATATGCATCGGCTTTTATAGAACCAGAAAGTTCATCACGCGTTCACAGGAGCCCGCCAGTGATATATATATATATATAACTAGATGGCTTACGGAACCCAAAGGTTCATCGCCGAACTAACCAAAGCCCCCTCACACATACACAATCAGAGTGTGGAATGTTTAACGCAGAAGAAGATGAGAATAGATGATATCGAGGTTTCAAAGAACAACTAACATGCAAATCTTTATGTCTATATCAACCTGTTAAAATTCATTCTCTAATTCAGTTTCCTTGTTTCTGTTTCGTTGTATATTCGACGCTGCCATTCTGAGCGTTTCTTAGATTCCATCTTTACAGCAAGGGCTGTTCGCGCGCTGCTTTATGGGTCGGAATGAATGCTGGGCGATGATAAGCGAAAGGGGACAGTGACAGCAAAGATGAGATTTCCCTCACATGTGATGGAAATCACGGCGAGGACGAAAGGGGATTTCTTTTTCCGGGTTTCGGCTTCAGCCCGGAAGGTGAAGGCAGTATGTTTCCCGCGAAACGTTGGCATCCACCTACCTTCCTACTTACGAGTATGCGACATCGTCCTCGCAGCCCTGTAAATCTCACGTCTCACAAATTACATGTCTCCTGTAATTAAAAGAACTGTAATCTCTTAGAGAAATGGTTAGAATCATGTGGAACTGAAGGAGATGTAATTATTCCCGTAAGCACTCTTCGAAAGGAAAACGAGAAACAGGAAGACCTAAGAAAAGATGGCAATTTCCAGGATTTCGCTGTTGGAATCGAAACAGACGGATGAGTCTGATCCGTGTGCTCTGTGGTTTGTTGTCTGGTTCGGCTCGTAGCTTATTTAAGTACGCTGTATCCACTGCGGGTTTTATTTTGTTCTCGTGAGCAATAACTGATGCCTGAAATTGCCGGCTAACTGCGTCTGTTGTATACGCGAATTTGCTTCGAGATGACAGAACAGGGCCGTTTAAACCCCAGTGGCGGTTAGAAGTCTCTGTGTCACTGCATTTTGCCTCAGAGTGTCTCTATGGATGTCGGTGGTTCTCATAATAAACAGCGATTATTTCCCCAAACGACATTAACCGATTGGTCTTTGTAATGGAAATGTGTTGTGTCGCAATAGACTGAAAGCATGTCAGCAAATAGAGTGAAGATGCCATGTTGTGTTGCTGTGAGTATGTTGCGGACATGTTGTTATACAGGCCGCAAGCCGCGGCAGACCGCTGACTGGCTCGGCGTGTCTTTGCTTGTGACCTTGAGGACATGCACGGAGAAGTCTTAGGTTAAGCTACTGTGAGCTATTTGCATTTAACCTTGCTGCTTGCAAAGACGTGGGGCAGTCTGATGGCCAGGCCTGCTTTGTCCCCACGCCGTGTCATAATATGGGGAGACTGGGCTCTGCACCTCACCATTGTCTCCTCGCAGGAATTTTAAACTGGTGTGCCGACTTCGTATTGCAGACAGCGCTCACCCCCCTCCCCCCGTACCTGGAATAGTTCTATTTGCCAGGGATGATCTTTCAGATCGCCGGTAGACTAATTCAGTTGTCATTACCTTCATGCGGCGTAATGTCGACTTTTCGTATAAGAGAAATGAGAATCGCGCACAGAATTTTGATCAAAAATTCTGTAGGACAGAGAGACCACTTTGAAAGCCTGACTTAGATGAGAACAATACGAAGCCGGAAAATGGATAATACGTGCTGTGGGATTAAACCCGGTCCTTCACCGCAAGAACTCGGTGTCTGAGAGCCGGCCTGTTGTGCTAACCACCGAGACTACTTGTGGCTTGTGACTGCGCCCTCCTGCGAGTCTGCACGGCGTTGCAACCCAGAAGAACGTCGTCCTCGCTGCCGGGAGAACTCCGGATCTCACTTGGGCTCCTTTTTTGCAACTCATCCAGACGGGGAATTAACGAGGGAAGCTAACAATCAAAAGACGCCACGGACAGGCACATTCATGCCCAGAACAGCGATCGCTATACACCGACGAGGTCTGCAGAAGGGACCGGGCGAATGAATTGAGAAACGAAGCGCAGTTCTGTCTGCAGCCAGTGACTCTTCCGGGTTTCGAACCCAGCTCGTTTGGTCTGAGGTCTGTGGATGCTCTTAATACTGATCAGGTCCTTCACGCGTTGGACCACTGATGTATACTTTGCGTCTCCTTCTCTTGAATGCCTGTTGACGCTGTCATCACAAGCCCCGTGTCACGTTTCTGAATTGTTCGAAGTGAAAAATGTCGAAAGGCCACGAAGATGATTCATAAGGCCCGATCCTACGAGCGCGATAAGGAACAGTCTGACAGTGCGGTATGAACTTATGGCAGTCATGTCGATACCATGCAGCGAGGCTTGAACGATGGTGCAGAATTTAACATGCCGGAGAGACATTCCTCGACTTTCTGTACTCACTCAACAGTTCCCTTGCATGCAACACCTGTTTAAATCAGGTGTTTGCTGATCCGTGGAAAATGTCTCGGCGTGTCGAGAGGAAGGAACTAATTTTATCGAAAAACGAACGTTTTTAATGGCTCGGTCATGCAGGTTGCAGCACGTCCGACTTGCACTCCGCAGATACGCAATTCGAATCCCTGCCGTATTCATTCAGGCCATTCGTGGTTTTCGCTGAGCCTTCCAGTTCGCCGTGCTCTGGCCTCGTTTCTCCGCTCCGTGCAGCCTCGCGTTGCAGTCGACGTTTTTTCCTTTCCGTTGTTGTTGTTGTTTTTTACCTGAAGGTTATTTATCTTTGAATGAAGAGGACCTCTGATAACTTAATTACTGCGTTCAGGACCGTTGAACTTCAGTCCTAGACTTAATTTCTGGTGATTAATATGTCACAAAAGCAGGCTTAACGCCTGAATTAATTTCCGTGTTAACATGTTCTTCATGTCATGTCATGTCATGTCACCATGTAAATCAGGCGGGAACCGAGGCTGATATTTATAATAATAATGACGTGACTAAGTCGGTGGGGCAAAGTCTTTCTCTAAATTTGAACACTTTTGTGTAGCCGAAGGGTCCCTGTCCAAGGCCAGTTTAATATTGTTCACAGTCACAAGTGATATCTCAGGTTCTCACGGCTGGGAACGTGAAGATGGCTGACTTATGGGATGTTGCTCCGAGTAGTCTGGTAGGTAGTGACTGACGTTTCGGAGGTGTTGACTGTCTCCATCATCAGGGTGCCATGCGCAGGAGAAATTTATGAAAGTCAGGATATTCCGCGTGGAACTGATTGCTTATGTCAGTGGAGCATTTATGTTTAATAACGAATGACATATTTGCTTAGTTTTCTATTGAAAACCGGGTGATAATTATGTACGTATTTTTTTTGCTTTGGACATAAAATGGGTTATTTTCGTTACCACGGTATTAATTCAGAAAGAAACGAGGATTTCGGGAAATACATCGCACGAATATTTTCTCAACTGACGGAGCAGTGCAAATCTTAGGTCAGGTGATGAGAATTTTCGTGCGTAAGTGGATGGTAGGACGACAAGAAATTGAAGTTTCTTAAAGTTCTCCAACTTGATAGAGCTGACTGTTATTGATCCAGTGATCAGGAACAGACCTGTGGATAATACGGACGCATTCCATCTAACCCGCTGACTTCTGTCGTCTGTGTGTGCAGAGTAAACGAACATGTCTGCTCCCAGTATTGTTTGTCTTTGATTCTGTTCAGAGAGGAGAGGGTTGTGCTCTCGTGTAGTCGTCCTGAAGAGCCGTCGGTCTGCAGAGTGTCTTTTCATTGGAAGCTGCAGTAAGGAACCACACGATCTTCAGAACTTGGAGTCTTCTTCTGTTTCCGTCATCCCTCAAATCTGGACACTGCATTGAATCAGAGTTGCCGACACGTTACAGGCTGCCTCTACCTCCTTTCTGGAGTTGCTCCACCAGATATTAGAAGAAATGTCCGTGCCAAAGAAGAAAGTAGAAAGCAAATGGAAGACCCAAGACACCCCTTACATGGGCAAATTCTCCCAAACCAAAGACTCAAATCCAGAAGGAATTTCTTTGCCAGAACCTCACCACTTCAGGGGAACCAGAAAGAACCAGCTATGGAAAATAAGAAGTGGTGAAATAGACACCCAGGACCTTCTGGGCCTAGAACCCAGGGCAATCCTTCCTCCAGGTTCTGAATTAGACTGGCCTACCTGGAAAACTTTAAACAGATCCACACCTATACTGGCAGATGTGCGGCAAACCTAATGAGGTGGGGATATCCTTGTGTGTCTGACCAGTGTTCCTGTGGACAAACACAGACAATGGCTTACCCCATCTTAGATTCTCCCCGCACAAGCAAAGATTTGGCTACATTGCCATTCCTCATGCCCGATATTGGATTCAAATATGGTTTTGTTGTAAATTTACTCTTATATTTATTCTATACTAAATTTTCCCCCACCTCCTTTTTTATCTCTATGTTATTAATATTACTCTATTTAATGATTTCTACTTTGAATGATGTGTATTCGGATACGAAATAAATAAATTGGTGTTCCCTCTCAAGTCGTCGCGCTGAGAACAGGTTAACGAATGCATTTATCGCAGCCGACGTTGGTCTGTTTTCCATTATTCCGTGGGCTCTACGTAGGCCACGACCACTTCGTACATCCCTGCTACTTCCGCTCCTAATACGTAATCTTACTCTCGCCGAACTGTATTTAGCACAGCGTCGAATCGATTACTTTATTTGGTATATATTTCATAATTATGTTAATAGTAGATCGGCAGTGTATTCAGCTTTTGTTTCATTGCGAGGACTCGACCGACGTTTCAGAGGCGCATGCTACCTAGATGAGCGCCGAAATGCGCGTTGCGTCTACCCTGCTTTATACTAAAGACTGTTTGGGTTGTGACAAGTGTTAGTGAAATAGTTTCGTCGAGTTAGTGTTCGCTCTTCAATTACGATTGGAGTGCAAGTCCCTGCTTCTGCCAGCGTCGTAATATCAAGCAGTCGTCTTCCTTGGTTCAGATTGTCCAGTAGCAAAACAGCGACTCGTGATTTAATGTTTCAGCTGTTCAGAACTAATCGCCAGATTTGTTTCCCTTGCAACTTTGTGTTTCAATTATATTCATGCGCTGTCTGTCGAGTGCATCTGGCTCTATAATAGCAGCCGCAGCTGATCTACGAGTCTGAGCTGCAAGCGCTACAGATACAAATCTTATGCGGGATTCAGGATGTCGTGGAAAGAAACTTTGTGTTCGCGGAGGCTGCGTCGACACTGACAAGTAGCTGTTGTGCGTACCAGCAGCGGAAGGAAGGAAGGAAGGAATGCGAAGAGAATTTCGACGTTTCGGTCTGAGCAGTTGGCAGTGGAAACAAACCTTCTTCGCTTACTACGTACAGGATGCTGCTGTTTTACCTTTTGTGGCATTGAGTACACTTCTTGGGCATGAGTTCGCAAGTTAATGAAGAAACAGAACCGAAATTAAAACACTCCGCTGCAAAAATACAACAAATTGTGTCGCGGGTTGCGTTGCTCGAACGTTTTCTGTGAGGTCCGTTCCCATTGCAGTATATCTCAGGCAGATGCAGAATTTTATCAGAAGGTCGAGCGGGCAGTGTCTGGAAACATTCAGAAAATAAGATGCTCTTTATTCCAAGCATTAAATCGTGTTTCTTCTATGGTAGAGATTGTCTCACACTTGTACATTTGCAATAAGTAATTTCCGAGTTACTGATTGAAATGTTGGTGCAGCTGGTGACAAATACCTCCTTTGTGGGTTACAAACAGTGGCTCGTTAAAGATGGACATTTGCTCTCTTTCCTTTAAGGAGTGCCGGAGCCTCTCTCTCTCTCTCTCTCCCCCCCCCCCCCCCCCCCACACTTACCTTCTTTCGTAAGGTCCGTGGACGTAAGCCGAAACACATTACACGGACAGCGAGGAACAGTAGGGCAGCCCTTTATCTGTCTTACGGCCGAGTGTTCTGTAGGAACCCTTCTTTTCAGTTGGAATAATATTTACCAAAAACAGCGCGAAGGGAATGAATATGTTTGTTCTTGGTACGCGCGCCGCGGTGCACTGAGCTTATTGACGTCGACAGTAAAGGATTGACGATGTTTGCTGGACCGTCGGACATTCCGATTCATTTCAAGTAAAAACATTTTTGCGTCTCTCCGTGTGCAAGTCTTTCGTGCCTCCAAGTCTGTCCGATGGAGACAAGTGAAACCAGGCCCAGTTTGTTCGCTGACCATTTTACGCGGCGCGTGATGCAATTTGTATCGATTACACCGCGTTAACCGGGCTGCGTCTTGACGTCTAATGGAGGAAACGCTTCGATACGGACTTGGTCGCTTTGTGGCCTGCGGAGCGCGCATGTAAAACACGGCTGGTGTTGTTAAGTCTCGTGTCGGGCTACAAATGTCGCCTGGTATTACTTTGCCTTGGAAATTCGCTCGCCATTGTCCTGTCACCACGTGAAAGCCGTCTTTCCTGTCGTCTTCGCAATCGCGGTAACACGGGATCGATTTCTCCAGGCTCCCAGTTTGCTGACTTGACTAAAGAGAGAATATGGATCAGGAAGGGGCCGTGTCTTTAGAACAATGGAAGGTAAAAAGGTCACCGCCGCGTTTCGAGACTGCTTCGCCGACCGTCTCGTGCAGACTGGAGGCCAGTAGGGCTAATATTGGATGTTATCCTAGCGCCAGTGTTTGTAGAAACTGGAAATTCAAACACCGCCCTTTTTAAAAAGGAAAGGATTGTGGGGTGGGGGTGGGGGTTGCAGCGATAGAGACTGGGACGAGGTTTCATCCTTGCAGCAGCGTTGTGTGTGCCTTCAAAGGTTACTGAAGACGGTTAATTCGTGTAAAATAAAAGATTCAGTTGTCAAATTTTTGCTGACATCTCCAGACCCGCGAGCGAGTACTCACGTGGTCTCTTATCCTTTAGCACTTCTGAGACGGTCGGTGGGATAATTCCACGGTAACTGTCTAACATCATACCACCTTTATATTTGAAGGGTCACATGATTCACGCTTCAATATGGCGGCGGTACGTTCCTCCGAAACGATGGTAACCACGTACAAGAAGACTCCGCGGTGTCACACCCCAGAAGACCACGTGAGACGTCATCATCGTCTACTCCGTGAGATCCTCAGATCTCGGCGATCTCTCTTGCACTTTGGATGTTGATAATGAGTGACGGCACCAACAGATGGCAGTACGTGTTCGCACGACAGTAGGGTGATTCTGCGCAGGTTAGCACGTAAAGCTCTTAATGGAGTTTTGTTGATAGTTGATGATAGAGAAGGAGAGACGGCATATTGATGGCGTTTGGTACATTTGCGACTCTCTGAAGCTCTAAAGATGATAATTTTGTCAGGGTTCTCAATAATTCTGTCCAATCAAATATTTCCAGTGCGTTGATACGTGGGTGTCGTATTGTGCAAATTGTTTTCTTGTTGTTATTGTTGTTATTGTTATTACTTTTCTCTGTAGTGATTTAACTCAAATTCGAAGGAATGTAGGCGTCTAATTTATGATCACTTGGAGGAATACAAAGGTAATTTCCTTCACGTTGGCGTGCTTTCTAGGATTTGCAGCAAGCTTATGTCTGCAGAAAGGATCCAATCGGGTTAGCAGTCTTCTAGCCGTGGCTTGCACTTTTTCACAACCGGTGTGCCGCAAATTTTTATAATAATAACCGAATATCTTATGATTCGTGATTATAACTGATTGTATGCACACAGAATCGCAATTGCTTTCACGTGCCTCTACATTCTTGTAACGTGTTTATGGTCATGTGTAGTTTCGTGTCCGCTTTTCTTGAGGCGAAATTTTGTGGTGTTCCGTCATTCGTCTGCATCAGGGTTCTGTTATAAACAACGCAGGTGAGAAGAGGAGTACAGACTGCTTTTGCTGTCCCCGACTTCTGTTTAAGCTCACGCCTGTGTCAGGTCAAAGGTTAAGACAATTTCAGTTCATAAGTAGTTTACAAGAAATAACTTGTTTCATAAAACGTGTGTAGGCATGATAATATTCATATTAATCGATGTGCGATACGTCACAAATGTACTCACCGTTCGGAACGCATTGGAACCTAAGAGGCGGGATGTCGGTATTGCTTAACGTGAGACACACAAAACACGCAGAAAAAGAGAAATCGTGTGTCGTCTCTCCTCTTTATAATACGAAGGCCTGTGAGTACATCAGTTCGTATCCCAGTGGTTCACTTGACAGCCGCCCGGAAGGGACATGAAGTGTACTTGATGGCTTAGTGCCCCAAACACGTAGGATTTGTGTTTGAATCACAGTGTTTGTATGCATCCTGGACACGTCGGACGCCTGTCTGTTAAACACGAATTAGGCCTTGCAGCCAGCGTTATAAATGGATGTGGTAACTTCTAATCAAGCGGACATCCAGTAAACTATCATACGGAAATATTGACAGACGCTGTGCAACGAGCTTCCGGGCCACTGTAGAAATACGGACAGTATCCGAAAATTCTGTACGATGAGGTGAAATGTTAAACAGCAATCGAATTTTCAGTAATTTTTACAGACGCAGTCGAAACTTGACAGCGGAGCAACGCCGATTTCTTCCTTCTTGAAATATCAGGGTCTCACGGCAGCGCGTATGCAGATGGCTGACTTGTGAGATGTGATGTTAAAAGTCGACCGTCAGTGTCGAAGCTCCGAGTAGCGGAGTGGAGGATTAGTTTCCGTGAGACTCGGAGCTCTCCACGGCGGACAGTGACGGTCTTCACAGGGTCCTGCTTCAGAAGCTGATAGATGGAACGTTCACCGAGTCAAGAAATGTCCCGCCCTTTGGAACGCGAAGGTTTACGAGTTCCACGTCGTAAGTCACATAATTGCAGTCCACATGATGAACCCCTATTACAGGAAGATCCATAAGAAATGCATCGCATTCCTTTCACGTTTATGACTACATGTTTTAAGTGTTTATCATCCGTCGCATGCGTGCTACAATCGCAGTCCATCTCGTCTATGATCGTCGTAATGTTTGGTGTCTACAAATGACGAAACGCATTATTATTGTTTGTCCACCCCTCATCACTACATTCTTCTTAGTTCCAAATAAATATTTTCCTAAGCACCTTGTTATCAGACACCCTGGATATGTGTTATTTCCTTAACATGAGATACCAGGTTTCACACCCATGCAAAAAAGACTAGTGAAATTAAAATATTTAGCTTTGCGCTACGGTGTTGTTCAGTATTCACGTTGAATTGTGGGGTAATGTCATGTTTTGCGACTTTCACTTATAAATTATACTTTCATGATTCTATTATATTTCAAATAAGGTAGGTTCTGTAATGCGCACGACCAAGGAACGAGGCAAGCTACCGACTGAGAACCGAGGGTAATGATACCGCACGGAGCAGAATTAACTTTCCATGACGTAGACTGTCGGAACGACGTGTTCCGTTGCCTTGGAGAATGCACACGGCGATAACATCCTATATCCAGGATATATTCTTTAAAAAAATGATTACACCTCAGTCGATTGTACGGTCTAACGACTGATCGAAACTGGTTCGTAGCCCTGTAGAAGCGTTTGTGTGTGTCTGTCCGTCGGCCCTGATGTCCGTACCGAGATTTTACTGTAGACATAAATAATGCAGGCTTTTTGGCATACACCAGCGCTTCAAAGTTCCACTCATCAACAGTTATAACATCTCTGTCATAGAGCTGTCTTGAACATTTAATCTGCTGCAGGCGAACTTATGAGGTGGGTGCAGTAATATATAGCACTGTAAACCGCAGCTTCATTAGCGACACACGAACAAAATAGACCTTCATACAACTGGTGATAAGTGATCTCTACACGTGGTGGCCTATTACGAACCGAATGTAATTTAAGTTCAAGTATTGTGTTGTAGAAACGTCGTTGAACAGCACGATGAAAATTCGTCAGGTGGATTAAACATTATTTGAGGACACGCACGTGCGTACGTGGTGATACTGTTAGAACGGCTGTCATCATGAAGGAAGGTTTGTGTCATGACAGCGAGAACTGCGCAAGACCGTCCATGTTTGCTTTTAAGGAGGCTGTGAAACAAGGGGGTGCTTTATCGCCATTGCTTTTTAACTTTGCTTTACGATGCGCCATGAGGAAGACTGGACACGTCGGCTACCGGTCTGTGCTGTGTCAATTTGTTTGCCAGAATATGCAGGTAGGACAAGGAAAATGATGCTGGTGAGAAAGTTAGTCCAGAAGTGAGCACAGAGAAAACTTAGTACGTATTCATATCTCGCCACCAGACTGCGGGACAAAATCCTTTCATAATTGCACCTAATGAATCCTTTGAAAGGTGGCTGAGTTAAAATATTCACAGATCATAATTGCATTCACTACGAAATGAAGCGAGGAGCGCTGGCTTCTGTTCTGTTTCTCGCCATCTGTCGTCCTCCTCCAAAGAGGATAGAGATGAGGTGGGCGGGACATGTAGCACGCATGGCACCGAAGAGAAACATGTACAACATTTTAGTCGTAAGACATTAGAAAGAGTCGTATATACCAGTGCTTCGGACGCACTGTCTCTATCTTCAGAGCACTCTGTCCTCCATCGGCATGCGTTAGGGCTGTATTGCAGATTAGAGGCAGAGGCGTTGATTTTTACTGAAATGGCTAGAATATAAACATCTCCGTCTTCAGTATTTCTTCAGGACAAGTGCGTTGATGTTGCAGTAGGAGAGGAGATTTTCTCTTTTCTTTTCCTCGACAGGCTCACACGATGAAGTTTAATATAAAATATCACTTTTGACTGACAAGGTCGGAACTTGAAAAGAAGTAGGGAGTGGTATAGCCTGTGACTAGCGCAATGGAAAAAAAGAAAGAAAGTAGTTTCGGTCAGTTAGAATAAACTGGACACCAGAAGAAAGTGCTTCAATTTTATTACCACTTGTAAATGTAAAACATATCGCATTGCGTGACATCGGCGTACCTCGTAAACTGTGGAATGTGAGATACAATTTCGGTATATTTTAGCGGGGCGTTTGAACTGAGTGGCGCTCACAGCCAAAATCGAATGGATTTCGGGCGCTATGTGCAGTTCGCCCGGGTGGGACCCGGTGGGTGGGTTAAGGCGTCCTGTGACAGGTCTCGCTGAAATTCGATGAACGGACTGCGAAGTCTCTGTTCGGGGATGCGTTTTGAGTAGTTGCCGTTTGTCAACCTCTGAATAGAATGTTTACTTAAGTTTCGTACAGTTGTATTCTTCCTGCAGATGAAATTAAGGTACGTCTTGCTAGCGACGCATTAGCATACCCGTTCACACCTTCTTTCTCGTGTTATCCAGCTCACCTGTTGCTTCTTATACGTGCAAGTTTTACGTAGTTACAAGCTGTGTTCTTAGACCAAATACCTTGCAGCTCATTTCCCTCCATCGTGGCTCTGAACGTTCTGTGTTTTGTTCCGTAACGACATTCCAGGTGTATGAATAGGAGTTTGTTGGTTTGCAACAACCATGCAACTGTTTTCTTGTGCTCCCTAAGTAAGTGCAAAGTACACTTCATTACATGCACACAGCGTCTCCAGAACGGTCAGTGTGTTGGCATGCGGAGGCAGTCACATGGCAGAACGTCGCTGACATGAGGAAGTAAGCTCAGCTTCAGTGCGCTGTAAAAACCCGGTTCGGTTCGTGGTCTTTCCGCTACCACCTCTTGAGTTTTCTTCGTTTTCCTCAGGCAGAGCCAATACAGTACCTTGACACTGTATACGACCACCTACGTCTCAGTTCAGTGTTTATAATTAATCACAGATGTTTCGACTCAAAGTAACCTACGTAGTTGGTACGGAGTCGTTAAATAGCGTACGCGACAACGAATCTAATTTTCCCAGTTGAACGACGATAGTTGCACCTACAAATTAATGCCATTCCAACCTGTGAAGAAACCACCTTCAACCCCCCCCCCCCCCCCCCCCCGACCAAAAGCGACACTTGAAACATCTTACTTCACTTTTATATTTGTTTTTAAAAATACGAAATTAAATGTTGCTGTTGAAAAATGACGGGCTTATGTGAACGCGGTGATGAACGTCTGATCTCAGCTGAGTAAGCTGCAATATAAGTCTTCTGTCTGTCAGGATCCTCAGTGCCAACTGCGACTTTTCAAGAGACGTTCTGGTCGATTTGAAATTTGAAGTGGAGGATTAACTTCCTCGGTCTGGAAGATACGACTACCAGTTATCGAAATAAGTTGAGCCAGAGATCCAAACTGCTGCTGAAGTGCTGGCTTGTATGAGAGTCGGCGGAGAGCGTGTGGTCCTGGGTGCTTTGGGTCGCGACGCCGTGTAGTCTTGTAAGTGGTTATCAGCGTTTCTTGAGGCTACATCATGAAGACTGTCGAGGAACTCTGCGACTACGCGGCCACCGTGAGAAGCTCAAAATTCGTATTAAAATATCCCAGAACCCTTTAATACCAAATTCCTTTCAGGATTTCAGATTTACGTTGACCGTCTGCCCAGTTTTGTTTACTATGCAATCATTAGAATTAGAGGCAAAGAAATACAGTCATAAACCATGCGATTCTTACGAACACCCAAACACATATTTCAATACTGTTCATTATTTTGATATAATTAATAATGACGGGGGCATGCTAATGGCATGTTCTGGCATTATTACGGTACCCTTAGGAATCGTCTGTCCTGTTTTAATTGGGTCTCACAGCGGGAGGCACTCCATCTCTACGAAAATAGAGTTTCATCTTCAACTCTTTGAAGACCCCCATTCGGCGGACCACCTCACGAGTTGCAATTAAAGCGTCAATGGACCCATGAATTTGTTTGTGATTAAACACGCTTTGGGCGCTGTCAGTCACTGGGCTGTGTTGACAAGCGTTTCTGAGCCCCTTCGCCCCGTGTGCTCTTGGTATGACTGACGCTTCTCGTGGCCATTACTCTCTGTGAGGGCTACTTTTTTTCCCTTTTAGATCTCTGGTTCCCGCGACGGTAGAGATGGCAGTCGTTGTCTTCTGGGTCGTTACCCTGAAGATAAAGGCGATACGTTCTTTCGGAACGTTGATAACCGTAGTCCAGAAGAGCACGGTCGACTTAATTTTTACCTGTAACAAGATACTCATATAAATACGTTTTTTAACTTAAACTTTCTTTGTTTCGTGTTTGACATTGTATGAAATGTGTCTTGCGTGCCCCTGTTTCAGAACCTTCGATATAGCCTCTGAAAACTCTCTTTGAGTAACGTTATTGGACAGTTTTCTCGCTGATAAGAGTGTATTATTGGGTTATAATTTTCGTTTGCGGTCTGATTTTTTGAAGCGTCGCGTAGCGTCCATTCCGTGCGCTGTAATTACGCACAGTGGTCGCGGGAAATGCAGATTTACGACCGGGAAGTGAGAAGCCGTTTCTCGTCCCAGCGAAGGAATGGAAGAGAGACACGCCTCGTGAAATAATCAGAAATATTTGTTCAGATTAAAACAAAAAACCGGCAATCCTGTTAGAGCGTGACACGTGTCGGCCAGTTCCAGGCGAACCAAATTTATCTTCCCAGTCAGAAAATGGTGTGTGTGTGTGTGCAGGGGGGTGGGAAAGGTGCCCCGTGATATCTTCCGAACTGCTCATGTGTAGTGCGTTTTCCAGCGCCACGTGCAGCTCCACCGAAATTGTCTAATGCTGTGATTCAATAAGCCCGTAACTTCTACCTCCTGCCACCACAACGTTTTAGCCTGTTTTCCGAGGCCTGCGCCGCGGATCTTGTAAATTTGTGAACTTGCATGTAATGTAATAATAAATTACTTTCTTGGAATCGTCAAAGAAATGCAATAGAAATGAAAGTGCGTGAGACGACCAACAAACCCACACATTGAATATCATTCTTGTTCTTATTGTTTTATTATTATGCCATCTGCAATAAGAAGGAGAGAGAATAAGGCCCTGATGATGGAGGCAGTAAGCTCCTCCCAAGCGTCGGTCAGTGTATGTATGCCAGATTGCACGGCGCAGAAGCCCTGAAGACAGGGCCATCTTTATTTTCGTCCCATGAGAATCTAAATCGCTATGAAAAAAAGATGTAATGTTTGTTTGAGGAAACGCCTCGGAGGGGAGCCACTGGAAATGCGAGGAGCGGCTTCGTCGTGCTCGGGCGAGAACAGGATCCGGCCAGTCTTACTCATTCATTTGTGACCTGACGACGAAGTGAAAAATATCCTCGAATGATTCAGTTGATTGTGAGTACTGCATTAGTCAGTACGAGGGAGGAAGTGGCTGTGGACTACTTTAATTTCCATATTGGAATTTTCTTTGAGGGGCTCAAGAAATCTGCAAACGTATCGGCCATGTTTTCGGTTCCTCTAGCCCAGATTTTAACTGGGGACGTCCCGAGTACGATGCAGGTGTCTGACTACTCATAAACGACGTTTCGATTCGTTTCTCGTGTTGTTCCACCTATCAAGCGCTCGCGTCTAATTAATCTCTGCGTAACAGCGTGTCTGAAGCAAGGACGATTAGTGTCCAGCTGCAATTCAGCTCAGCCAATGATATTCCTCAATGAAGATGCTGGAAGCATTTGAGATTTTCGTCGTTATTTTTAATGGTGTATGGTTGTTGTACGATTCCTAATGAGGCAGGGATGTTATCTCAAAGTGGCATCACGGCTCTTAATTACTGCGGCCTCTGCATCGGCGGGCGCTGTTACCACAGCAGCTGGGGTCCCGTTTCCCCGGAGGATTCCAAAGCACTGCTCGGGTGACGTGTTCCGGTCCTCGGACGTTACTCGCTCGAATCTCGACTGGAATCCATTTATTCTTCGATGGTCCTTCCTTTTTAAAGCCGAAGCTGTTGCATTTAAATGTTGTGTTCTTTATCAACAGCGAAGTTTTGCATCTGCCAGTAGCCGTCTTTTACCTGAGGTGAAATTTCTCCCTTCAAGTTACCTCGCATCTTTGCACCAGCAGCTAACAGCAGGCCCCCGTGTAGGCATAGGATTCAGGGACATGGGAGCAGAAGTTTTGGTGTCGAGGTTAAAATTCTCAGTGGCGGCGGCGGCTAGATTCTGCAACGTTTACAGAGCTCCTCCTTCGTGAAAAGTAAAGCTTGAAATTGCCGCATTAATTACAGACGCACGCGTGAGGTATTGCGGGCGAAGTCGGGTGCTCCAGCGGTCATCCACGAAATTCGGAGACGAGGGCGGGGCGACTGTCGTGATTTCAGGGAATGTACCCCCGACGAGCCTACGGAACTGACCTCGTTACTGGGTTTCAATTTATTTAATAGAGTCAGCATGTTTCGAAAGTAGTTGTTCAAAATAATTTGAGTTCCATTATGTTAATTTAGCGACTCGTCTGTAACCATCCTTCCCAAACAGCCGATGTGACTGCTAATTATTTAACAAAAAAAATACTTCCGGTGCAGTGGCGTATCCAGGCATAAACGTCAGGATTTTAAAATCACCGACAGAATTATAAAATTACTTGATTAACAGCAATTGAATGAAACAGTTTCTCTGCAGCGTACTCAACGTCACGGCTTTAAAAAAAACAGTATTGAATATTTTTATTCTCAGCCACATGCTTTGTATCCTCTGGCCTATCTTACTGACATCAATAGATGTATTCAATTCGTTCTCATTTGAGCCCCAAGTGGCTTTTAATGAAGTAGCCAGTTGTTCTTTTGAAGTTACCTTCTGTTAATATCAGATAAGAGATGGGATCGCATTTGTGGGGGCGGGGGGGGGGCTTTGAGGAAGCATCTTCGGGCTTTTGTCTGTCTGTCTGTCTGTCTGTCTCGCAATCAAGTAGCGTGGTATGTGAGGCAACAGAAACTAATTACAGCAACGAGTCGGTTGGGTTTCTTCTGGCTGACGTCACAGCCAGTCAGCCTCCTCGCCCCACGATCAGAAACATCAGTGGATTTTTATTGCCTTCTCAGCTGTGATAATGAGGGAGACAGAACTTGAACGAGGACTCCGTTGTCCTTACCACAAGCAGTGGCTCGGATAAGAAATTTTTCTTGAAACTCTTTATTTCGATGCTGTTTGTCTCAAGTGCTGAAGATTGGAACTCCGGTATACACCATAATTAACAGTCAATAGCTGTTCCCAGAAAGGATTTGAAATGGTATGTCGAAAATCACATTGCCTCTTCAGATTGCAGAATTAATGCCTGAGATTAATATGCTTCTCGCTGTCGTTGCAAAATGCGAATATTTACAGCGCATTAGCTGCGTCGTACGCAACCTAACCCAATCCTCAGTTTGTTACACCCCATGTGACCAGTTTCAGAGGACACTTTTGTCGGTGAAGAACATTTGTTTGTGCACTGAATTCGAGGCTCTTGTCAGTAGTTCAATTTCCACTTCAGTTTCATTAACCGAGCCACTGTAACTGAATTTTTCCTAAACAGCTCAGTCGTAAAACTCGAAAACAGATTTTTTTCACCTACAAACTAATTGCACTTTGCAGCTGAAGAACAAATATGTAGGACACAAAGAGTCCGTGTAACCGCCTTTAATACGTACACGTTCTACAGCAAACTTTTGAATAGATGAAAATCAGTGAATTTTGAATATTAAACCGGCAGTTAACATGATCGTCTGTGCAAGATATTCTGTGTGATAATACAGATTTCTTCAGCAGGAAATTCAATGGTTTGTGGTCATGATCTGATATGTTCGCCGTACTATTTTCTTTGGACAGTGCACACCACTACGTCTAGGTTGTTAGAGATTCCCTGTAACACGTATATATTTTTCTGAGATCTGAAGTTATCGGCGCCCTGAAGAAGGCGATGTTGTTGTGCGTTGCGACGCCATCTGCACTCGTAGGTAGAAAGCAAAGTTTTAGATAAACATTCTGTCTCCATCTTCCCTCTGCCCCTACCGTCGTGACGCCATTTACGAATTCTGAATTCATACAGTGTGCAGTATCGAAATCAGTGCCTTTGAAGTTCCAACAAATTGTCTCGCATTCTCAGTGGCGTTTAATGGCGCTGAATGAACCCTGCACAGCGTAACAGAAATATAAATGGCCTGACGCTTCTGCATAGTTAGCCGACGAGGACAAAACGAGAATGGAGTTATCGTAAGTTGCCTTAGGTAATACTTGGGAGAAAAGTCTGTGAATCGACAGGGATTTGAACCTGCGGTCCTAGCGCTGGAGTGTTTCAGGACTTCTTAATTTAATATGGTGGTGAATTACAAGCTCCAACCTATCTGATGCGTTACTTTCATAACTAAACAGGATCTAGTCTCTTCTTGTGCCCCGTTATCGTTCGTAATCTTTCAGTTGACATAACTTTTTAAGGAACGTAGACAGGTTTCTTTTGTTCAGATACGCTCCATTTTATTGTCCACTGTTCTCACGAACGCCTCAAATTAAATTTGCAAGCGCCTGCTTCAAAGCGTGTTCTATATTAGGATGGGTTGTTGTGATTGTAATAAAGGCAGAGTCCTTCCTGAGAAGCTGGTCGAGAAATTCGTCGTATGTTGTAGAATCTCTTGTAAATAACATATGAAATTAAATAAGCGGCAGGCCTGATATTTGTTACCGTGTTGTCAGTCTGCGTTAAGTGCGCTCTGTTGCTGTTGGCACTGAACCCCGCCGTCCACGGACAGTCGTCAGTTGCTTGCTGAACACATGCAATTATTCTTCGTCACGAGTTAATGAAATATTCATTGAAATTACAGCCTGCATTCTCTTCTCAACCCCTGAAAGTGACGATGTCTTAGCAGACGGCGGACTTATCATTGAGCTCCCAGACCAACAGAACTGCGATGTCGATTGTCTCGGGAACAGACACTGTCCTCCCTGATATTAAGATTGAGTTTCCCGAGGAATTCAGCATTAACTAAAACATCACGTTCAGTTTTGTAAATAAAAGCCAATTCACTGACCAGTCGTACGTAATTAAATTCTTTCAGTAATTGTACATTTTATTTTGGTACGCAGATATATGACATTTCTTACGAGGCAGATCTCTTGAGAACATTTTCTGTTTTTGATCTATTTGATTCTGATATTATTTATGTACCGAAGACCAAGTGTTCGTTGCTTTGCCATTACACAGAAGCCGAAGAACATGTAATCGTCCCATTTAGATGTTTGATTTTCTCGTTATAACGCCCGGTCTGTTATATGCATCATCAACTTTGTTTGAAATATGTACACTGAAAGACGCCATAATGAATAATGGCTCCTCCTTCTTCCCACTTTTTCACCATCAATAAGTAGTAGATAGCCCGCGAAAAAAAACCTCTTGGGTACCTTTTTGTTTTGTTCGTACCAAGAAAAAACAACATCTTTAGCACTGAATTAAAAATCGTCACCCACGCTCCAGTTAGGTTCCGTACTTCGGTCCTCTTGTAATTGAAAACATTTTTCTCTGTGTAGGGTTTGAGGTTCCCGCGGCGGTGAGTATGTATGTAGTTGGCTGTCTTCTTCAGGGTTCTGACGCCGTGTAGTCTGACAGACGTTTGCCGACGTTCAGAGATTCCTGCTGTCTCCATCATCATCTTCAGGGCGATCATGACAAACTTCTGCAGAAGACAAGAACATCTTCCTCGCCGCCGTCAGAATCTGAGATTTTACCATGAGCATTGGTAGTTGATTGAGCCGTGTGGAAAGGTCAGCTTCCCTGTCTTGAGAACGGGAGGCAGGACATGGGTGCAGGAGGGCCATCGCGCTGCGTGCCCGTGGGATGGAGCTCGGCTCCGCCCTTGACCCCGGACTCTCATCCTCGTAGAAAGAGGGGGGGGGGGGGGGGGAGAGGAAATATTCTGACGTTCCTTTCGGCTTCATTGGATGAGAAGTTGAGGTGAAGAAGAAGAAGAATAAGAAGGCGAGAAAATAACAAGACGTTGTGAGTTGATTTGACTGCTCTTGACGCTTCGAGCCGCGAGGAATATTTATGAAGCAGCCGATAATGACCGTGACCCGACCGTCATTTCATATCGCCGTCAGAGCGTTTGGACCCCCACATGTTTAACGGCGTGCTAAATGTTGTCATGTGCTTGCAAGTTTAGGTTTGGGTTGTAGGCATGTTATTTAATGCGAGGAGACGTGTATAATCGATTGTCAAATTGTCCTTCAGCGATTCGTTCCAGTCTTCTGTCTCCTGTTAGTCATATTTAAGCGGTTATAAGGGGGTCCAACTTATCAAAGACTGGAAGCTGGCGTCTCCTCCAGTGTGCCTGAAACAGGGTGACGCTCCAGCTGTTTTCTGTTTGTCGTTCGTCTTTCAAAACGTGTTTCGTTTGCGCCAAGAGCGGCTTAAGTCGACGGTGCGGTCAGTCGTCGAGTGTCAGGCTACTTACTTCAGTCTAGCGAGCAGCAGAACTGGTTTTTAACCATTTCATAAACTTTAAAGCCTATTTAGAACTGACTGGAAGAACATTTTAAATTGGTTTATATTTTAAAATTAGCCCTAAAATCCTAGTCGAACAGGTTGTTCTCCCGTTGTCAAGGGGCAGCTTTTGTGAGATCTCACAAACTGGAAATGATGGTGATTTGTAATGTGAGATTCATAGTCGTTGGTATTCATTTTACAGAATCCTACTGTCTGCGTCACACAATATATGTTTCTCGTAACTCTGCTTTATGACATCGCTTGTATCAGAAGTTTTAAAGAATACAATGCTCTGACAATACCGTTTCGTTTTATTACTTAATCATATATCAGTTATTCTGTCTCTTTCATCTTAATGTGTGCATTTTGTGGCCAGTCTTTTCCTCAATCTTCTGCAATAGATTTCTCAGTTGATGTTCATTGTCACACCAATGTGTCGTTGGTCTGCGTGATCGACGGTGTTCCATGAGTTGCAGCCTCGTTCGATTGTGGGTTTATTCAGTGTTTTATTTCATTTTATATTTTGCTCGTAAACCAGATCTTCCATACCTTCAGCCCTCCTTTATTTGATAACTGCGATAAGAGTCTGTCGTTTCGTACTGCGTGGTAATTGATTTGACGTTTCTTGGTCTCTGAGCAGCGCAACATTAATAGTGTAATTTTCTAGGCACTGCCCAACCTAATTGGTACAGATTAATGATTTCCGATACGAAGGCCGAACACACCCTCCACTTTACGTCCAGTCGACCGTCGAATGGATGTGAGGCGTTTCGAGACCCGAAGGCTGTGTCGTTTTTGTCCGCGACAGTTTCTGTTGGGCCCAATCTCGGACTGCTATTGTGTGCGTTGTCTGAAGTCCAGGCACGTATCAGAGATAACATCAAATCGTATTTGCCTCATTTACGTTGTACCGCTCCGAGTTGAATCAAGTTCTAGCGACGTCTTCCGCTGAATGCTCAGTACTTACTCCGTAGCAAACCTTTCAGGCCTGTTAACATTTCTGAATGTAAGGAAAACTTCTAACGTGGATTATTCTCTTCTTTTAAAGTAAAGTGAGTTCAGTCGTTTGGTTAAATGTTTGCCTTTCGGGTTTGAAAATTAAATTGTCACAGCATCCCAGGGGCTCACAGTGACGTACTTGTTATTTAATCGTTTCGTGTTCCTTATACGTACATGTGAAGATAAAAACTGCGAAGAGTTGAATTTCATTGCTAATTTTTAGACGGTATTAGAACGAGTGAGGTTTCAGCTTCACATTGCTAGAAGTTCGCCGACGTTTCAGAAGTGCTTGATGCCTCTATAATCACTATCCTGATGTTGGTAAAATTCCACCAGACTGCACGTCGTAACAACCCAGAGGACAGTCCAGTCATCTTCAGTATCAAAACTATTTGGAAAAAGGAGGAGTTTGCAAGTTATTTTTCTGGAATAGTAAAACGCGACGCGACGCAGCGTGGTGGAGACTGAAAGCTTTAGAAGCATAAGGCTGGTCGCTGACTGTGGCCAACCGCCCCACAAATGAAAGGTTGGAGTTCAGTGTGATGACATGTCCAGAGCATTCGTTCGCTTTTTAAACTTTAAATAAGGACAATGTGTAGAAAGCTGTTAAATGCCAAAAATATAACATTTTTAGACGTGATTGTCATAATTTCTTGTTCTGTTTCGTAGTACTGAAGTTATGATGTGAGCCTAGTCGGAATATGTGGGATGCTGTGTGACTACAGCATTTAAATCCATGCCTGAGCTCACAAATCATTTGTGTAATGTTCGGGAAAGCACTTGGCCAGTTGGATTATCCCAGCTTTGCATTGAAGACGTGACGACACTCGAACTACAATCATAACAGGAGCATCCACTTCACGAAATATTTTGTAACAGACAGGCCAGCTTGTGATCTTGACTGCTCGAAGCAGGACTTCATCTGAGAAGGAATTTTGTCTGCGTCACTGAGGCTTTGAAACGCTTGGTTTCCCGTCCATGTGTCTGAAGCAAGGAGAGCTGCAGTGACAGGACCATTACTGTGTCTTCGGCGCTTTGAAAAGCGGCCGTGGTTTTGCAGGCTTTTTGGTGCCGCGGGGGTTCGACTTGTCAGCTTGGAGCTGCTTCGCTCCTCCTCTGCCGACTTGCGACCCGACTTCCCTGAATGATATTAAAGAATAATAATAATATGAATCATGGTAACTCATCAACTAAATCTCAATTTGTTTGTTTTGTTTTCCTGTGAGTGTGGTGTTTGTTTTTCTGACATATGCCATTTATAACGAAATCCATTTAGGACTGAGAGTCTGTCCAGTACAGGTGACTGTCGTGAAACGCGTTGTCCCCGCGGCCGCGCAGGCCCGCAGAGTCGCGCTCGCCCCATCATAAGAGCTGCGGTTTATCAAGGGTTTCCGATATACGCGGCGAAGGCAACGAGTTGCGTGTAGACATACAGACTTTTGTTAGATCTTCCGAGAACTATACGTCCTGTTCTGTACGATTGGCGAACGGAACTGTTTGGTGTTCCGTCAGCGAAAACGAGGAAGCTGTTGACTGGACGCGGAACAAGTGTTTGTGATTATTACCATCCCCGTCTGTACCTTCCGTGCATCTCATCCGCTCTAATGAAGGAGGGGGCCAGGTGAAAATTTTGTGCGATGTTGAACGTGACAGCATGTGGGAACTTCCCGTTCATCTACGCTTGGAGAATGTATCGTTCTTGAATGTCGTCTTTGTCATAGGTAGTGTGCCTGTCAGGTATGGGGACAATGAGGCAGGCTTCATAACCAATAACAAGAAAGAAATTATCATTTCATTGTTTTAAAGTCGCAAGTGATTCATAGGTCATCATATATTTTAAATCATTCCGCATTTTTATCACGTATATTTTAGGTTAAGGCGAAATGTGATAGGGAAGGAACAGGCGCTTGAAATGATGATGCTCTGTTGCCTCGTCATCCACCGTGTAATATGAGAAGGCGTTCTTAAATGGTCCGGTTGCTTGATTTTCGTTTTAAACTAATGACGTCGGAGATAGCGCAGTGACGGCACGATTACCTAAACCAGAGCTTTCTCTGCCTTTGAGACTCGTTCAGAGCGGGCGAGAGAGGCCCACGAGGAGGTTAATCGTCTAAGTCGCTCATCCAGCTGTGCCTAATATGTTACCGCGTGTACAGGAATCTCAAAATTAATGACGTCGGACCGATAACGCCTGCATTGCATTCTCTGTCTCAAGACGTTTGTCTGTGGGGATGTTGTGCCGGTATTGACCGACGTTTCGGAGGAGCTTGCGACCACCATCCCTGATGATGAAGGCGGTCTTCACCTCTGAAATGTCCGTCGGCATCCAGCAGACGACAAAGCGCAATGCCCCAGAAGGCAGACATCTTTGTGGTTGTTGCGTTAGGACCCGAAATCTTGTAGGTAGAGAAATGGGGCGGAGATCGTACAGAAGTAAAACTTTATTCATCTTCTCAGCTTGAAAGGTATACTTACAGAGCATTATTTTCTTCAATCCGTCCAATCGAGTTTTGCAAGTAAGTCCTTAAAATAGACCACAGCCACTTCCTCCTCAGAAATTATTGATTTGCGAACAACCTTCCATGCTTGTCTTCAAGCAAACGTAATGTACGTTTGTGAGATTTTATCTGACGATGTTCTCGTTGTGGGTTCTGACGCCGTGGAGACTCGTAGGTAGATACCACAGTTTTTGGAGAAACATTCTATCTGGGACCCTGAAGATGGAGACTGTATGTGTCTCCGAAACACTGGTATCTACCTACGAATCTCCACGGCGTCACACTCCGGAACAGCAACATCTTGATTTACTTTTCATTGTTTTATGCTGTAAACATGCAAGTTTCTGTAAGACTATTGCTAAACTATAACACTTTTATGTCTCACGTAATAAATGCGTAATAAAACGTGCATTAAATGATGTGTGAGGGCTGTCACTCACCTTAACTGCCAGACTAGCATGCAGCACTACGAACAGTGAGTGTGTGTAAATAAGGGGACTTTATTGCTGTTCGTAAAATATAACATTCCTGTAATCGCAGCTGCAAAGGGCGAATTAGTCGAATGTCATAAATGTTGCTCTCAAGTATGGACTTGAATTGGAAGAAGGCGCTAATGGTCTTTGTAGTCGATACAATTATAAGGCGACTACGAAAATGCTCGTTTCCACTCAGCATCATAAAATATAAGAATCGCTGGCTAAGTGACTGTGGCATTGGAGTTGCAAGGCGCTAATCGTACTTCTGTTGAGAAGACAACTATTCCTTGCCTCGCCACATAATGCGGTTAATACATGTTACATAGCGTGAAATGTTCCAGTCATGACGCGATATGCGTGTCTCTAAGAGGCCAAAATGAGCACAGTTTACGCAGACTGTATCAGCGACGTGGCTTTGCTTGTAACAGTTGTGGAATGTCTGTTCTGATGCCGACTGCTGAACGTAGTTCAGGGCCCTAAGTGACGGGACTTTCAGTGGGACATGGGATCTTCAGTGCGGTGAGCGCGAAGATGACTCTCTTCTGGGTTGAAGCGCCGTGTAGTCTGGCAGAGGTGTACTGGCGTTTGAGAGGAGCTTGCTGCCTCCACCATCAGGGCGATGAGTCGTAGCAAGAACCTCTTAAAACTTTGTTAATCTTCTGTCAGACGACACGGAGCTACAACCCAGAAGACATCTCCATGCAGTCTTTTGTGTGCCCTGACGAGAATTAGTTCTGCAGATCCTGGTTGTCACATTGATTGCAGAGTGAACTTTACGAAAACTAAAGTAACTCAAACATACAATTAACGATTATTTATCAAAGGTTACGCTGAGCCATTCGCTGGATATTATTTCCCTAGACGTTAAATTTTCTAACCGCTGTCTAACATTGCGAGGAATCAACTGCCTCTGAAAATCATGTCGCTTTGCCAAACACGTGGCGAAATAGGCGCTGGCTTGCTGAACCGATTTGTCCTATCACTTTCACGGGGCTGAACCCGCTTCGCCATGCAAATGTCGTCTCCACATTATAAATAGAATTTACGATCTGAATTACGTAACCAATTCTGACATTGCTCGCTGTTCTAATTACAGGGGAAACCGTGTTAATATTTCCAGCGTCAATTTTCTTTTTCGTTGTTAATGTCGCAAGGCTGTGTGTCCAGACCCAAAATGACACATTCCTTATAAGGCCTGTTCCGACCTCAATCGATTCTTCATATCGTGTGCTTTCCCTGCCTGCTGCATCCCCCGCGCATTTCATGTGTTTATAATCAACTGAACATAATGAGCGAGGAGTGGAGAATATTTAATCTGCCTTAAAATCTATTCACCGACGTAAGCAACTTCCGTCTCCTTGAGAAAGTGTGAGCCAGTCCAGAAATTCGCCGCGGTTTATGGAATCAGCAGGTTCATTGCCTTGCCCATGAAAAACGGGTCGCGTCTGTTCCATGAAGGTATTTCTGCTGGTACATGGGACGAACAAACTGGAAATATCTCGTAGAATGGCGAGTTATTGAGTTCTCAAAATAATTACACTTCGTACTGACAATGGCGTACAGCTAGCTGAGTGCATTGAGAAACGCAAAGCCTCTGATCGCTAGGGGCTGTGGAGTTAACAAGCCGATGCAAAGTTAGCGCAGTCATCAATACACCTAGAGATTTCTAGATAAGGCAACATCCTTCTTGGAATTAGCATGGCGTAGAATTATTTTGATGCAATGAATACACGGACTGTCCTCTTCACGGCCGCAGTAACTAATTAGTGTCGGAGGGAAGGAGTGAGAGGAATCAGGAAATCTTATCCGATATTGATTGCTTCTCCGTATTACCTTCTGGCCATCAAAAACCCGGACTTGTTAACAGATGCAAAATATGAAAGTATCAGGGCACATTATCGAGCCGATTATTATTTATTGTTGTTGTTGATGTCATCGGCTGCGGTGGTAAGCTCCTGGTCCACAGTCTTCTTAAACAGTTCTGATTATGTATGGAATAAGGAAAAATCCCTTATTTATGGAACCCAAATGCTGACTAAAACCTAACGTTTCTGTCCAGAGTCAGTTCATTGTAGCCAATTGCTGCATGCTCGAATTCTTTTATGGTCAGTTTAACTTTTTTTAAGCACGAAGTTCGTCACAGTACCAGTTAAAAAAACAGGTCTTAACCCCGAAGAAAACAGAACCCGTCTCCATTACAAAGATCAGCTGGTCAACGCTTTTTAGGGAAATAATCGTTGCTTATTCTGTGAATAATACGAAACCTTTTTACACGGACTGGGCAAGACTGATTATTATATCAGGTGGTGCATATAGTTACCATTGAACTTCAGAGCGTTTTTTTTTTTTGATTTCCTTTTCATAGAATTGTACTTGTTCTGAAGTTTCTCTCAGCCCAAATTTTGTTAGAATCGCTGTCATATTCCACATAGTAGCTGGGTGTGTATATATATATATATATATATATATATATATATATATATATATATATATACCAGTTTTAATGACTCTAATGAGAATTGAAGAAGTGACAGGGGACTGGAGACAACTGCGTAATTAGAAGATACATAATTTCTCCTCTTTGCCATATATTATTAAGATCAAATTAAAGAGAATGAGATGGGAAGGGCATGGAGCATGCACAGGGGAGATGAGAAATGCGTACAGAATTTTGATTGGAAAGCCTGAAGGGAAGAGACCACTTGGAAGACCTAAGTGTAGATGGTAGGCTAATATTATAATGGATTTTATTCGTGGGGTCCTTGTGAATGAGGCAATGAACTTTCTGATTCCATGAAATGCGTAGAACTTTTTTGCTCGATGTAAACGTCGAAATGAAATGAAGTTTGCTGTGAGATTATTGAAGTCCTTCGTTACGAAACGTGTGAAGGATGCCTGGGTGTCTGTGGTTATTAATAAATTATCGCGAAGCCGGTTGTTTGCTCCCTAAACGTGTTGATGTAGACGTATTATTTCAAAAGAGGGATGTAAGGGCCGAGTTAGCATTTCTCATTTCTTATGAACACCTTCGTTTCTTCTGTTAAACCGTCTCTTCGTCCCTAAATTGCTTTCAGTCTCTCCCGTTGAATCTAATTTGTGTCGGGGCATTACATTCATTGCACCTGCATCGCCGCTCCGCCCCCAGAACTCAGACGCGTAAGAAACCTTCTTCATAATTCAATTGTATCACCTAGTACGAAATGTAATTCCATCTAAATAACGAGGTAAGAGTCGGTTCTGATCGTCGGCTGTGGACGGGTTTATTATGAGAGCTGCCTGAAGAGTGCCTGAGGCCATCCTGGGAAGGAATGTGATTTCAGATTCTGCTCAAAGGCAGCATGTGTTTTGTTTTTGTTGTTGTGTTGTTTAATTTAGAATATGTCACTTCGTTTCCGTCTCGTCTTACAGTTCAGAACCCTTGGTGTGCGGACACACCAAGGGTTTCCAGCTGTACATACGTCATAAGTTTTGGTGTTGCGTATTCTGAACGCTCTGACGACGAGTGGAGACGGACGGACCCGCGTTACACCGTCTCATGACTCGAGACTCTTGTTAACCCCTCGAAACATGGAGAAGAATTGGGAATGTTGAACGGTTTGAAGAAGAAGAAGAATAGAGAGATTTCGGCTATGGAGGTTCCCAGGCAGTGCCCGTTTGTCCTTGTGATAAAAAGTATGTTGAAGCAAAGATGAGCCTTCGGAAGTTGAAATGACAAAGGACGTTGAGCGTCGTCTTTAACTACGTTCGATCTGAATTACGAATTTTGATGTTGGCCTTGGCAGGGCAGCGTTTGATGGAATCTTTTGGTGTCAACGTGGGGGGGGGGGGCAGCTGTGATAGGGGTGCAATTCTTCTTGAGAAACAAATAGCACTCTCAGCTATTCAAGAAATTCCCCGAACCGTATTCTGAGCCACATGAATCTAGTACTCGCTCTCAAACACTATTTCCCTTAAGATCCGTTTTAATATTATCTTTGTTATTTCTTGCCTTCAACGCCTATGATAAGTCACACGCTGCAACACTTTAATGTCTTCTATTCTAATTATCGATACGTTTTACTGCATAAATTTAAGTATATGTTTCCTAATCTAATATGTCTGTGTGTCGCGCGAGTGCCTGTTTCTCACAGGAAGGCACACTCACTCATGCGCTGTTACCGTAAGTCATACGATTTATGTGTTTATGGGGCAGCAAAATTTGGCTGTTCCTTCCTATCAGGTTGTGCCCTCTCGTTTCGCAGCAAGTCACGGGCCCCTCGGTAACAACCTTTGTCATCATTGTCTTTATATGCCAAACCGATTTGGAGATTCGCCAGCGCCATACCACACGAACTAAAAAGTCTCCTTCGACAGACAATACGTAAAACAAAAAGAGTCCTCAGATTCAAAGACTACGCGGATACCATCCAGTGCCTGTTTGATGTTTTTGTAGTTTCATGTTTTAAGATTCCCAGAGTGAAGTAGGAATCTTGTCTCACAGCATCGTAACTTCTCTCCTGTAAGTCGGCAACTTTTTACCGCGGTTGAAACAAAAATACGATGCTTTAATTTGTGGACATAAAGTGTCAGCTCTCACTTGCGTCTTACCTCATAATGAAATACTTTGCCCAGTGCAGTTAGATAAAAAAAAACAAGCTGCATTCTACAGCTTTGACGTGTAAAACGATTGTAAAATGTTCTTGAATGGCTTGGAACGTACTTTAAAGAGTGTCGCGTAATTGAAAAGACAGCGTGGTACGTGCTGTGTGATGCAAGCACTCGGCGTATGAAGTTCAGGAGGGAATAGTTTCGACTAACTTAATATTTATGGAGTGCGCTTAATATTTCTGTGCTATTTAAAGACGTTCAGTAGCCTTCTTACTAGATGCCGCGTGTAATGAAGTGTTCACGTGTGTTCTGGATATCGGCGACACGTGAACTGTTCACGTGCGTGAAAATACCTGGGTCCTTCATATTCGCGTTCTTTTGTACGACCCTGTCTGAAGCTGAAACTGAAGAACGAACAGCCTCCCCCCCCCCCCCCCCCCCGCCTACCCGTTTTACAATTTCCCTACATTGATACATTGCTAGAACTTGCACCCTCGACGATCCGCAACTTAGACATGGATTTTTAATCAATTTGCATCTGAGATTAAATGAGAGGGTATCCCCCCTATCCCTTCAGCTCCCCTCCCCTCCCCTCCCCTCCTTGTAATTACCACGAGAGACAAATTGATTAATCGAATTGTGGGTGTGGCTGAGCGATCCCTCGTCTCGCTCCAATATCTGCCTGCAGGCTCTAAATGGAGACTTGTAATGTGGATCGGGAAGAAGCAGGTAACCAGGGCGACGGGGATGGACGAAGCGCTCACATCTTCTGTTTACGACAGAATTTTACGAGACTGTGGGCACACAAATGTTTGTTTGCTTTGTTTTTGATTATTATTTTACGTGTATACAAACCAAGTAAGCAACAATTTAACGACTCCTAATGCAATACGACGTTTCTCAACTGCGAATCATTTTCCGTTCATTTTAGTACAACTTTATCTTGCCATGTGCCTGACGGTCTTCCAAGTGGTTTAGAAATTTAAAGTTCTCTGCATACCTGTGACACGAATCTTTTAAGTTTCTGAGTGCATTTAATGTTTCTCCCATCTTTACATGAGGAACACGTTTAACGTAGCTTAACCGATTTTCCTAAAGTACTTGAAATCGTATAGAAAATGAAAATTAATTAAACCAAATAGCAGTATTATTTGAAACTGTGTTGATGATGGAGGCAGCAACGAACTTCACTCAAGGCTCTACAACCCAGAAGGCAAGCCGCCATCTTCGTGAAAACCTCAAACCCTTCTTATAACGGGCCTAGTGGCCACGGATGGCGCTACCTTCAAATGTTGGTTCTGATTACATTAGAATTCAGCTCAAGGCGTAGCCATTTGTGTGAGATTAAACAGACGATTAACTGCTGCGTATCTCTCGCCGTGGTTTGCTCGGCCTCGGCTCCGATTTCATGAACCAACCCCGCGAAGAGAGAAACACAGGGAGCTCGCTAATCCCGCGACGTGACTCCGAGAACGAAGGTGAGGGCAAGTGTACTGAAAAAGAAGCTACGACGGCGTCATGGTTCTTGCACGAAATAGGACGTAGGTTCAGTTGTAATCGTCTTCAGCGCGAAAACAGCACAGAGCGGCAGTGCTTCGGCTGCGTTCTTGTCTCCTTCAGGACCTGTGATCTTTCCTGTTTCATTTATAAATCGCACATGTGAAAATATCGAAGAACAAATTATTCCATTGCTGCAGTTAAAATAAATTACCTTCTCTTAAGCATCAGATTATGCGCAGATGTATTCTCACGATAGCTCGGGATTTTTTTGTGTCCAGCCGTGGTTCGGCAGGGCCTATAATTGCCCCGTGTCTAAATATTCTGCATTCCTCACAGTGATCGGTAATGCAGCTATGTGTCTCCGTCCATTCTTAAATTATGCGCTGTTTTTATCGCGGTCTCAGCCGCGTAATCGGGTTGGAAGGAGGAATCACGGCATTCACGACTTCTGCCAAAGAATTGTCAGGCTGGACACCTGATCGGCTACGTATATTAATGTTTTGCGCGAACGAATGGGATTCGCAAAATGCAGACAATTTGAGCTCGTGTCGTTTCGGAATAAGCAAGAACTGAGAATGAATTTTGTGTGCGCGGGGCAGAACAGCGTTCAAAGTTACGACGGTGGTCCAGTTTTTATTCAGGCGGACTCCACCGGAAACTGATGTCTCGTTAAGGCGTCTAGTACCTGAATGCTTGTCCGGGGGTGGGGCACACAGCCCTCGTAAAAAATGCCGTGTCTCTATTCATAACAACATGTCTCTCGATCCTCCTCTCCCCCCCAAGTATCGAGGAATCTTGCTTGTTTCTGGTTACACGAGTATTTCTTTTATTGGTCTTCCTTTCAGTGGCTCAGTCGCCGTGTTGACATTCAGTCTGTCTGTCTGTCTGCAAGAGAACATGATCTTGAAAACTACTGTCCTTCGTTTTGCCCGCCATCTCACTCAGTCGACTCGCTCTTTGTATTAATGAGCCATTAATTAATGTTCGTACTGAGACTGAATCACCTTCGTCTTTCGCTTGGGGTCATTTCGTCCGTACCAGATGTAGCATCTTGTCACCTTGAATAAAACCAGGGAAGGCGTTCTGGGTTCTGACGCCGAAGATGGAGACAGCGTGTTCTATGCAGGTAGACATCTTATACCATCCAAGGAGTTCTACCAAACGTCAGAGACGTTACATACTTTCAGAAATAATTCCTAAGAAAGCAGAAAGAATGGGGAGGGTTTTTTTGTGAAGGCGCCCTGATGATGGAGGCAGCAAAGATCTCTGAAACGTTGGTCTTCCGCTCGTTATCAGTAGTGTTAAGTGAGATGAGTGTGTCAGTTCGTTGCGTGCGGATTAATGTGCTCGTCCCTTGGATGTCTTTAGGGCCGGGCGCTCGGGCGCGGGGCCCGCTTTGCGTGAAACAGAGCATCTGCTACTTTTCTCTGTGCAAAATGACGGCGGTATTAACTTCTCGGCAGAGCCACTACGTACGGTCCATCGTCTGGCTCGGTCCAGCTTCGCAAGTAAACGTTGATGATCCTTGCGGTGTGCTATCACCAGAGACAGGGACCCGGGGGGGGGGGGGGGGGGGGTAGAGCGACGTTTCGCTCGCAATGCAGAAACTGCATCTCCAGTGTTGTACTGGCCGCGATTTGGACAACTATACTAACGAACGACTTGCAGCATTTACATGTTTCAGCTGAAAAATTCTTCGCGTATTTAACCTTGGAATCAGTTTCCTACTTTAATTTAATGATGTCGTTTAACTGAATAGATTATGGCAATGTTTCGATCTGTGAAGGAAGGGGGTTCAAGGCGCTGTGGGCATGGTGACCGGGGTTCCATTCTCGACAGGTGCTTAAGAGAATATTTGGCGTCGAGAAACAGCCGCATATTGAGAAGTTGCGTCGTTTGTGTGCTTCAGCAGACGTTGTTAAATAAGGGTTAAATGCATGGTCGGGGCGTGTAATGGAAATTCGAAGTGCAAAGTTACTTTTTGAAAAAAAATATAGGCAGAAATGGGGGGAAATGTCTCCTCTGACGAGCCGATTCCGTGATATGGTAATTCTTCACCGGGTTGCATAAAGCAAGAGAAAGAGAGTGAACGCGGTGGATACTTCCCACATTTTTACGTTTTTCCTTCAGTGCAGTTTATTTTTGTAGCAAAACAGCGTGGGTCATTAGTGGGTCTTACGACCTTGTGGCCTTTCTGTATAACGGTGAACTCCAGATGCCAAATTTGATCAGAGTGTTAGACGTGCGAGCGGACGGACTGACAGAGGTCCCTACGCGTTCCTGAACTGTCGTGAAGTGAAATCGGCACGCGAGTACGTGCGTTTCGAGAACAAAGATTTTCGACGATTTTCAGTGCAAATGCATAGTGCGTGTTTTGTTTATATAATTCTCGCAGAGAGACTTTTAATTCGTTGTTGATTGACGTCATTGAGATAATATTCAGCGAGAGTACGGTGTTCCACGGTTGCAGACACCGGCCCTCCTATTGCGTTCCTTGCGCAGCGCGAATTCGCGAAAATAATGGTTAATGGTGGATATTTGAGCAGCCACCACATATCTGCCGTGCTATGAATGTTCAATATTTTAATAAATTGATAAACAGCTGTGTTTAACTGATTGACAGCAAGTTTAAATCTCTTGCAGGGTTAAATATAACTCGTGGCTGACGTGATAGATAGTCAGAGTATACACGAGATGCAAAACTCAGATATGCGTCCTATTGATAAATAGACACACCCATTTAATATCTTTACCCTATTCAGCAGTATGCTACACAACGATGATTGATAGCATCCATAGGCAAAGAGAGCGCAACTGCGTGGTAGCAGAACGTATTTCGTATGAACGCGGCGGTCTGAACGTATATAAAAAAAATCCGCGCTTCTCGCTTCGTTGCATTTGGCAGAAAGTGGGCAGTGTTCCGAGAAATTTTGAAAACTGCATCAATGTTAGTGTACATTACGATCAGAAGTTTTGAAATAACGCGGTAAGATGAGAATGGCTTTAACGAGTCAAATTACATTCACGAGGAATCCGCACTGCCACGAAGTTCTGGGTGATTTCATTCTGTAAAAAGTAAAATTCTGAAATGTGCTGTAATATTGCCCGTTGTTTTGTATGGATGCGAAACTTGGTTTCACACCTTAAGGGAAGAGCACGGATTGCGTGCGTTGCAGAACAGGATACCATGGGCAGCTCATGTAGCACGCATGCAACCCATAAAGCTTGCGTACGATAATTTTGGTTTTAAATTCTGGATTGAAGAGACCACTGACAGGACCTAAGCGTAGATGGCAGTATATTGAGTTGGATCTTCAGCAAGTAGATTTTGGGCGATGTGGATTGATTTGGCTGTTGAGAACACGGTAGCGAAAATTCTTCCAGACCACAAGGCGCAACATCCGAGAAACGTCGTGTTTTGTCTTGGCTGAAGACGGCCGGCGTCTGCACTTAAGATACTGCAGTGTGTCGCGTCCTCGCCTGGTGCATGATGGCGACCTCTCCATCGAGAGGTTAAGTGGGCAGTCTCTAATGCTTTTAGCCCGCTCCGTCTTCGGTCTCATTGTATTTGTATTTAGGGAGTCACAACCCCACTTAGATCGTGCAGACGGCTGTGTCCGGACATCACGTTGCTGTCAGAGGAGACCCTCAGACACTGTGTGTGGCTTCTCCTTCAACATGATGGCGGCCGTATTGTTTCCGCTGTAATGTATCTCGACATTTCTCAAGTCCCTGAAAAAGGTTTCTGGATGCATTAGCATGTATTTGTACATTAAGATAACAAGGAAGTAATGTGATAGTGTGTTTAACACACAAATCACGCTTAACGCGAAAGGAATAAAATGGGAAGGCTGTCCCTGCTTCGATATCAGAGCAATTAGAGCAGATCTTCGCGTCCATCTGTGGCGAGAATAAAACTAAAACTTTACTTTGCCAGTGAGATTTTTCACGTTTTCACTGCGGCGAGGACGATGATCTGGGTCTTGGGCGCCGTAGATAGGTACGAGCGTTTTTGAGATCAGCCCTGAAGATGGAGACATTAAGCGTCTCCGAAACGACGTCAATCGACGACTATACACGGCGTCAAAATTCGATCCGAGGTTGAAGTGGCTTTATTTTGTTTGTTCAACGCGGGCCTGTGTTCTCTCTCTTACGGTCACCGTAATATAATTATTGATACGTGAAAACAAGATACTTTTAGGTAACATTTGTAAGAAGAAGGTGGAGACCGAGAGAAATATTTTGGCTTGTCGACTGTATCTGACGATTCTTTGTGAAATTTTGTACGCTGGCAACTTATAAACATGTAATGTTTTACGAAACCTCAGTAATCTTTAAATTGTAGGCCTGTCGCACCAAATGCCTGGGTCATATTGGCGCTTGATTGAAGTTTCGTTTCGTCAGTAAACACGTGTACATTATGTAATTAACGTGTGCCTGTCCTCCGTATTTATGATGGGACTTCCTTGCGTTACGGCAGAGCCGGTTTCTTACACTTTTATTATTATTATTATTATGATTTCCGTCCGCTGGTTTTGTCCGTGTGTCCCGGGTGAGCGAGAGGAAGTCGCTGGTGGTCCTAGTTTTAACAGCGACAGGGCGACAAAGATAGCGGCCGCTTCGATCCGGTGTTGGAGCGTCGTACGGATGTGCTGCATTTTCCGTCCGTCACGAATTTTGTTTAAATAAGGATATAATTTTGTTGTTCGACGGAGTCTGAACTCGTGGACCGATGCCTTTCGCAAATCGCAAGCCACAGTTTTCGGACTCCGTTTGTTTGGGGGGCCGTTTTAATAATATCTTTTACATTGCTATGCCATCGTAGGGAATTTCTCCTCTTACAAGGGCGCTGACAGCCCCAGTCCCACTCTGCTGCTGTGAGCATTATATATAGAACCTTCTGGAGGTTGCGGCAAATACCAACTGTGGCACATTAAACCCTGTGCATTGGTATCTCCCGACTGAGTTCTAAAAGCCACGTGATCGAAGCACACACAACTGTTGTTGGGTATTTTTTCTCCTGTTGTCTGCGTGGGCGTGAAACCTCTTTCCGTCCTGAGGCAGGACACAGATTGAGGCTGAAACGAAGTGTTAAAAAGGAGGAGATAACAGTAAGTACGGGAAAACTGTCTAATACGGAGCTTCGTCGTAACTTGTAACCTTCGCCCCGTGTTCTTGGGGTGAACAGGACAAGGCGCATGGGGGGGGGGGGGGGGGTTTAGAAATACCACATAAAATGTTTCTCCGGAAGACTGAAAGGGAAGAGACTGCGTATGAAACACGTATTTTAGAATGACAAGATTTGAATTGAACCGATTACAGGCTCCTACTATTTCGAACATGTTACTGCTGAATTTGGGCTGTGCTTAGCCAGTCGGCGGCAATGCAGCGATTATTACGAATTCCGATGTTTATCTGCAGAGTAATTCAGTAGGGCCTGTTGGTGCGTTGAGTTCAGGTCATTATGTGTCAGAGCAACATGAACCATGGTTTGGCGCAGAAAGTAATTAGGCTAATTAAAATGTGTTTAAATTCATAGTCTATAAGTAATCATTTGTATGATTAATTTCTTGTTCAGAATAGTCCAAAACAAGGAGGCGCTTTATCACCGTTACTTTCCAGCGTTGCTTTAGAGTACGCCATCAGGAATGACCAAAAAAAAACAAGGGAGGATTGAAGCTTAATTGAATGGGAGGCATTAGTTTCTGGTCTGTGTCGATGACGTTAATTTATTCGGTGAAACATGGATGCCATTAGGAAAAACATAGCTCTGTAGTTGCTACAAAGGATGTTTGTCTAGAAAATATCGCAGAGAAAAGTACGTACTTTCATGTCTCGCCAGACTGCAGAGCGAAATCATTAATTGTGTAAAGGGATGTAATAAATCCTTTGAAAATGTAGCATAATTAATATCTTTGGAAAGGCGGCAAAAAGTGTAGATTTTATTCGCGAATAAATTAGCAGAATACCAAATTCAGAGAGTGACTGGTACTGCTCAGTCACTTGGGTGGGCGAGAGCTTCGTACGAAGTGTCCGCTGCTGTTTTCCCATCTGGACCAGAACTGGAAGGAATGTCGTATCAAAATATCGTTAAGTTATGAGTACGAAGTGTAATAAAAATCTGTCCAGCCTTTCTGAGGTTGTCTCAAGCGGTCGGAGGCACCCCGCAGGCACCCGGAGCGCTCTGTCTCCTTAAATCGCGAATGCCATTCCCGTTTGTATGCAAGAACAGTGATGCAAACGCACCGTCTGGAGCCAGATTACAGCGGAACGGTACACGGGTCCCACTACGCCCATGGAACTCCATCGCGAGATCTGAATCTCAGGTCACGATTCGGCTCAGGAAGTTATACCCTGGGGCTTTCAATAACTTTACAACGGTCCAGCGATACTTCATCCCGAAGTTCACGCCTTATGGTCAGTGCAAGGGTGCGCTGGTGTAAAGTACAGTAAAGTAAGGTAAGCTCTGGATTGTGACACGCGCTTCGACGTCGGGTACCTGTGTCACCAACGTACCCTGCCCTCCAAAGAATTTTAAGGTTACTCGGCGCCGTAACCCAGGAGACCAAAATCAAATTTTGTACAGCCATGAAACGTCAAGGCTCATGAAGTTATGTTATTAAACGTCCACGTATCAAAGTATGAGCATGGACTAACATCAGTAGGAGGCTGTCTCTAAATATTGAGTAAGGCAATTTGCATAAAAATTAAAAATTTTGCATGAGGCCTACAAAAGTTCAGTCCAGTTCAAATTTTGTTAACTGTCGTCATGTTGTGTTCTCCGTCTCTCATTATGTTTTACGATGAACTACTTCTTTGGACTCTTCGGTTTAACAATTGAACTGCATTGATTTCGTAGCTTATAAATTTACGGACGTTTCACAGTTGCTGCTGCCTCTATTTCGAGGGCGACGATTGTGGCTGATTGATGCAGCAAGCACCCCTGAAACGTCTACCAGATATACGGCGCAGCAACCATCTTCACGATGGAAATTCAGTCCAAGTGTTTCAGAGAGAATCCCTCGTGACAAGTAGCTCAGAATGGTGTTCAGTGTGACACCTTATGTCACGCCTTTCTGAACATGCTCTTTAATATTATCCTGCCATCTACGCCTGTGAATGCCGTCTGCGCATTGAATTACAAGCTGATTGCAATTTTTCCATCAACGTGATTGTTGATGCAAATCTTGATGAACAGTGGCGCGTTGATTAAGGGGATAGGCTACAGGGAAGATGCAGTGGCCATAAGATTCGTTGATTACAGAAACCACGACTTGTGTGTAAATCAGCTCGCCTCTGCGTTCTGAAAGAGTGTCACAGTTTATTAAGGGGGAAAGGCCGTAGTTTTACGTGTCATAACCCATCACGTAAAACGAGTTAACGTTCTAAGACGCTGCACAAAGTATAAAGAGATAACTTAATAGAATTTCCCAAAAAGCGCATCACTGTTTTTATTAATCTCTGTTTTTAAGAGGCAAGTCTACATCGTAAGTGTCTTTTCAAGTGTAAACAGTTTTGTTTGTATGCGTGGTTTTATAAAGGAAGACGGCATCTGAACATTGCATTTCCAAATGAACCGGTCTTATTTTGGATAAGCCCTTAGAGAGTGCTTCGTCCTTCAAAGCTGCTTTAATAATCAGTGAATTTGCGTTTTCCCTGTGCATTCACAAGCTTTTTTATGATTCCCGTGATAAAGAGAAATTTTGTCCCTAAACAGTGTTACCAACTGATGTTTGTAATGGTAAGAACCGAATTTTTGGGTATTATATACATGAGCTTCCGGCTTCAAAGACTAAAAAAAATGCCTGTCATTTGTACACACTGCCCAAGAGACTTCAGGAAGTTGTAAGGTTTGAAATTGAAGCACTTTGTCTCCTAATGCTCTAGCTGACCTGTGAGCTGTCCGAGTAATCGCTCAATGATATTTGTCTGACAGTCGCAATTGACAGTGGTGTAAATTCATGCAGTACATCAGATGCTTCATCCGATTGCCTGTCTCATTTGCAAAGCAATTCAATCGTTAGCGTAACTAAAGGCAGACGCAGACAACCTGAGAAGCCACACACACACTGCCCTTGCGTACGAGTGTGTTTGCATTCACTAACTCGTAATTGCAAGTTCTGCTGCGGGTTCCCGGGATCTTTCTTCTAAATGTGTGTTTCTGTAGCCAGGGGCTGCAAGCAGTCCCGCGGTGCGAATGAATTCTGATCAATTAAACAGTCAGTTTGAGATTTAAAGTTATCACGGCGGTGAGGTCGGCGATATTTTGGGTCGTGACGCCGTGTAGACACGTCTGTACGTGCTGTCGCTTCGAAGAAAAATCTCCATCTTCGGGGTTGAAGATGAAGACATGACTCTAGTTGTTCATATTCTCCCCCCGGGGTGTTTATTCTTACCCTCCAAAAACTTAGAATGTTATGCGTTAAGGGCAAGAGCACCTGTGACGGCTATCTTCTGGGTTGTAGCGTCGTGTGGCCTGGCTCTTGTACTCGGCGCTACAACCCAGAAGGCAGCCATCTTCAGACTCACCGCCCTGAAAACCTCTGAAACCCTACAAAAGCCATCACTGCTCAGTCGGAAGTCTAAAGTTGCGTACATAGAAATTGTTAGTTTCTGTGTGTGTGACTTAAATTAATGTTCCCGAGCTTCTACTTTGTAAAAATTAATACGAATATTAATTGCAGATCGAAACGTTGTCTTGACAGAACATTTGTTGAACTGCTCGGTAATCCCATGCAAGATCTCGAAGATCGGTATCCGTTCTGTTGTGGCGTGGCAGTAAGTGATTTATTAACTTCAATTACCTTCTACCTACCCGAGTCCTTTAAAGTAGTCCATATTTTATGCATAGAAACTTGTAGATTTCCTTTCGGGGCTTGAAAAGTTTTTGGATTCTCTTGAGTCCACCCTCAGATATCTTCTGGACTTCACAGTTGTTAGGAGTTTTGTGAACATACCCACTGTTCCGACAACTAGCGATCCTTTATGCAGACACAGTACTGAGACGAATAACAGCAAATTGCAAAAACGTGTGACTTACTCAAGAAGAATTTCAGTAGAAAGTTTTTCTCCATAATGAAATCATTTCAAGTAACAAATGAACATTAATTGAAGTAGAGTAAGACTGAAGAAACCTTCAGTGCTTGTTCTCGGGCTGCGGGGAATTGAAACATGTGACCAGTGTCGTTAATTTTTGTTTCAAGTAAACTTTCGACTTTCGGAAATGTAAAAACTTCCCGAGTAATATGCAGAGTGGACTTCAGAACACAAGTTTCAGTTCGCTGTGAGTGGAAGAGTTAGTTGGGTGTCATGGATGTAGGCTAATGTGGGCCCAACTGAAGTTCCTTTAGGCGTATTTTATTCAGTTGCAACGACTAAGGTCGCGGTTTTATCGTCTTATGACATCCTGGATCGTGTAATATGGAGTCCGGAGGCTGGGTACAGCGACAGATTCTGGTAGTTTCCCTCCTCAGTGACTCGAGGCACGTGATCGATCGCGCTACAGTTGCTAAGTAAATATGAAACTTCTTGACTTCGTTGTTAGTGTCACTCTTGCGCACACTTTCCGCCACTTTACAAGTGTTCGTTAACGTCGAAGTACGTGTTTGGACTTAACACGGTCATGTTCCGTTTAACTCAGATTGCACCGAAGCTATTGCAAATCGGCAGATGCAAATGACGGTCGTTATGTGCGTTAGGAATTTAATTTCCTCCAGATTGTAACTGCACGGAGAAGTTTCTCGCCAGCAAAGAACTTACTCGCCTTTTGTGGAACCGTAAGGTTCGATATCATCTTCACGCCGAAGTGTCGAAAGTTTTTTTCATTTAAAATGTTTCGCTTATGCGTGCCACATGTCCCTCCCATCTCATTCTCTTTGATTCAGTCTCCTCTTGATAGCCTCTTTGCTGTAGGGCACAGATCCTCGGTCTCCCTACAGGTCCAAGTGTTCTCTTAACACCGAGAGAGACCGAGTTTGATACTGATCTATCTAGTTATAAATGCGCATAATGACAACAATTACCGCTGTATGAATCAGGTAACTTTAATGAGGTTTAAGTTACTGAGGAAGATAACAAACGACCACATTAAGAGGCGTTCTACCGTAGATCCACTGTATTTATTGTCAGTAATATTTTAAATGTATTGGCTTCTGCAACCGGTGATTAATATTTTCCTTGGAGTCTCCTTTATAATTGGTTGCTTCTCTATGAGATGTCTGGTAGATTTAGAAGTGTTTGGTGTTTCTGGTGGAGATGTAATTTCGAATGAATGAGGCGAGCTGCTTCTCCGGTGAGAGACGTTCGCTCCGTGGCCGTTCCGAGACACCGCGTTCTTTACGACCCAAAACCCGTCTGGCAGCCGCGTACGTACATTCGTCACCCCTTAACATTCGGATATTCTCGAAAGCAGATTTTGGTGGGTTTTTTTACCTTAGTGCATTTTAATGTGGCAGTGTTGCTCCGTTCCGATGTTGGTCACATATATATCTAGAGACCCCATACCAGCATCAGCTTCTGTTCTGTGCTCGCGTTAATTTATTAGTTTTGTTTAACAACCTGTAGTTATAACGGCGGCTGGCCACTCTTATTTACATTTTATCACGATAATTGTCAATACGAGCAGCAACAACTATGTGCAGGATTTAATTACGTGCTTGAGCAGTTAAGGAATCCCTGAACTGATAAGATGATTCAGTATCGACGCGATTCTGTTTTGCGTACATAACTTTATATCGATCTTCATCTATCTGTGTGATTCATGGTGTTTTAACCCCTCAAAGCCCAATTTTAACAATCAGTAATTATGCGTTTTATGTTTATGTGTTTCGTACGATGGCGCTGTAACAGCAATTATATTTCGTCTTTATCTTGACTAAATGGATTACGTTCTTAAGCAGCGTTAACCGGGTGGTCTCTCTGTGTTGTGTTTTCTTTGAGGTGCGGATTGAATTATTAAATATAACTGAGGACTTCTGCGTCAGGGGGTTTGTGCTGTCTTTGGTTTAGTATACTTCTGGGGTAAATGTTAACACAGTTGTAATTAATTTGCTGTGTAAATATCAGCTAAAGAGTGAAGAACGCGATTCAACGTAGTTTCTCTCTGTCTCTCTCTCTCTCTCTCTCTGCGTGACCCGGTTCCGCCTCTCCATGAGTCGCCCAAACCTGCCGATGACTCTAAAAGCATTCCCGTGTAATCATGCATTTGGACTCGCGTTAGTCCGTCCGCCCGTCCGCCCGTTTCTCATATCACTCCGGCCTCTTTTGTTTATTGTGATACAAAAAACAGCCCTTGTGACACAGTGTATAATGTGTACAGGCCAGGGACATTGTCTCTTCTTGAGAGGATTAGCCGAGCCAGTGTGGATGGCTCGGTGAGGTCCGGAAAGCTGCCCTGCCTCCGGATGAAGCAGTGAGCCCGCTGCAAACCGTCTGCTGCCTAATCCTTGAGCGACTCCTCCACACTCGTTCTTGTGCTCCGTGATTATACTAGGAACTCTCTTTTCACGTAATCTTTTTGATAAGGAAAATTTCACAGCTGACCAAACTCACTTTGACGTAGCCCTCTTTTGCTGGACCCCACAGCTTCTCGCCACCTTGTTACGTCATCCAGGTTACGCCAAGTTTTGTCCCAGATCCACAAAGTATGCTCCGTGCAGTCAAAATGGCGAGCGTGGCATTTGTACACTTGTCCGTTTTGTACATGAAGACGCTACCTTGAACCGCCGTCACATTTGACTGGCGTTCTTTGTAGTGAGAAGGTCGTTTCCTATAACAAAGACTGAAGAAACACAATGAGATTACACGTCACCGCCTTTCTGATGTACCTGAACGAGATCGAAAGTCCGGGGAAACGAAAGTCCGATTGAGCTCCGCTCGTTTCTTTACTTACTTTGCAGCAGCGATGAGAAATACCCGCGTTGTGCTTGTAATTGATATTGATCCTTTTAGCTCAGTGGTAATTGCGTTTATCTTCAGTGACTGCATTTCGAGTGTCTTCTGATTATCATAAGAAACAGAATTTTCGCAAACCGCATTGAGCACATGATCTTTGTAATTTAGAAGAGGTTCCGTTACCTTTCAGGTAGGAACTGAACTTTGTGCTTGAAAATGGCTAACGCAGTCAAAGTTTGTCACGGGCTGCGTGTGTGAGCGTCCAAAGTCACGTGGTCCAGTTGTTCATTCTGCCAGTGATACGGCATGCGTTCTAAACATCGCGTTTTGTTTGGTTACACGGCTAATTCCGGTGTTTAATTTGCCCGTCGGACCAAATTTCCACAGTCGCCTCTTAATACCGTCAGGCCTCGTTTGTTTGTTAATCTGTTTATCCTCTCCGCGTTTGTTAAACAAACATCGCTGAAAATTATAATTAGATTGACGATAGCGCTTAAGTCATGAATGCTGTGGGACTCCGGTCTGACATGAGCATTCAGACAATAGCAAAATAAGTGAAAGCCGTTAATTATCTGTCTGTCTGTCTGACTGTGTTAATTTTTCAAGCGACGTGAAATTCAGCTCCGTGTTGCAGAGGCATCGGGGGTCTGACACGTGCGTAGCAGTTGAAGTGTAAACAGTGTGGAAATGTGTACAGCTTCCAGCGAGTTTATCAGATGGTAGTATCAATAAATCGACCACTGGTACTGTTCCAAACACTGAATAAAATTTTCCGCTTCTCACCTTGGAGATGCACCGATGCCACTACATAAGTTCCAGCATCACTTCGCTTTGTGTAAACCTCGCACTTCTCTGCTTATCTGCAGGTAATTAATTCTAATTAACTCTTCGAAGACTGGACACGTGCTGCTCAGTCAACAGTCATGTTGTTATTAATCTCAGTCTAGATCTTCCAAATGTCTCTTTCCCCACATAAGTACAGCGCGAGTTTTATGTTTTTCCTATCCGAACCGCGTAGGAAATTAGAAGTTACAGATTTTCTTACGTGGGGGAGGAAAAGTGCGCCGTCGACGAAGTCCCTCTATTATACAGTAAATGCATCTCTGTAACTATCAAGTATTTTTCTCGGTTCCTTGTTTCACCTACACACACACTGGCCCTATTGATAACGCAACCTTGAATCCAGTGGTTAAAGCGGCCGGAGCGTTAAGCTGGCTTCTCAGATTCAGTGCCCAGGTAAATAATGTGTGGAATCTTCATTACATAATTATGACGTGATAATTAAACACAGGCACAAATTGATTTGCAGGTGATTGAAATTTGCGTTATTGTCGTCTCGTACAATAAAGACTGATGTTTATCATAGCTCAAAACGAACGTCTTCTGCTTTGAGCATGGCTGTGTCTGCCAGATCTCGGACTGTACTTTCCTACTGAATCAGCCCAAGTGACAGTGCGTTTGCCTTCGAGTGCCGATCTTCCTGGGTAAGGTTAGGTTTTGCGCTTTGAAATGGGCCACGATCACTTCCCTTCCAACCCTGTCATGTTCGTTGTATAAACTATGCTCGCAGATCGTTCAGCGTCGTCGAAAAACCTGTGAGCAAAGCAACAGGCAAACGGGATTGTATTTACATCGCAGGCGCCAGTTGAATTCCGTCCCACAAGAACATTAAATGAATGAAGGTATTCTGCATATTTGTTAAACTCGGTTTTGAAACTGGTTATGACATCTTGCGTGTCCTCGCCAGCATATCGTTTATAATCACCATGAATCCTTAAGGCAATGCAGTTGAGAGAGACTTCTTATAAATCATTTAAGAGCCGTAGATGGCTGTCTTCTGGGCTTTAGCTCCATGTAGTCTCGTAGACGTTTACCGACATTTGTGAGGTCCTCGCTGCCTCCATCATCAGGGTGGTGAGCCACCAAACTACACAGCGCTAGAACCCACCAGACAGCAAGCAACCCTTTGAAGATGAATCTCCGCTCTTCCGTACCTCGGAGAAAACGCAACGCGTTTCATTTTCATGCTGCTTAATTAAGTAATTACTGTTCGTTCATAGAATCATATGAAACGCAAATTTGTTTCATTGTACAGTGGACCAAGTTAAATGCGTCTTACGAAAAAATGTTTGAAAGTGCGTAATAAAAATATAAGAAAGGAGTAGAATTATTTCTGCTTAAATAATAATATCTTCATTGTAATGGAATATTTCAATTTAAAATTTTGCCTTATGTCACCGACATCTTTATAGGAGCACCGATTTTATACCGACAGACTGAATACATAGCGTGAGATATGTTTGGTAGGCACGACGTTTCGGGAGTTGGCTTTACTCCCATTCCATGTGATTCACTGTTCATAATAGTGAGAGCTGTATCATTAATCTTGAAGACAATTAAATATGTCAGTAGGCTATACTTGAAACTTAGCACCTGAAGATGGAAGCACTGCGAACTTCCGAAAAGTCGTATGAGGTATAGACCTACCTCAGACAATGGACAATGTCAGACATTGAATTGGTATGATGAGTCGACCATAAACACAAATCCTCAAAGCCTGTAATGTTTCTCTTGGAACGCCAAGCCCGCTGTTTAGATACATTTAAGAATTCGTGT